>NC_044978.1:26413402-26763282 GCF_008728515.1 Papio anubis
TCCCGAGTAGCTGGGACTACTCGGGAGGCTGAGGCAGGAGAATGGCGTAAACCCCGGAGGCGGAGCTTACAGTGAGCTGAGATCCGGCCACTGCACTCCAGCCTGGGCGACAGAGCGAGACTCTGTCTCAAAAAATAAATAAATAAATAAAAAATAAAATAAAATAAATAAAAAAAATTAAACAATAAAGTTAGCTGCAACAGTTAATTCTTTCTTTCATAAAATATTCTTCTGTAGCATGCAATGCTATTTAATAGCATTTAACCCACAGTAGAACTTTCAAACATTGGAGTCAATTCTTTCAAACACTGCCACTCCTTTATCAACTACATTTATGTAATATTCTAAATATTTTCTTGTAATTTCACAGCGTCATAGATTACATCTCAATAAACCACTTTATTTGCTCATCCATAAGGATCAACTTCTCATCTGTTCAAGTTTGATCATGAGATTGCAGAACTTCAGTCACACTGTCAGGCTCCAATTCTAATTCGTCGTCTTGCTATTTCCACCACATATGCAGTTACTTTCTTCACTGAAGTTTTGAACCTCTCAAGGACATCCATGAAGATTGACTCAATTTCTTTTAAACTTCTGTTAATGTTGATATTTTGACCTCCTCTGATAAACCACAAATGTTCGTAATGGCATCTAGAATGGTGAATTATTTCCAGCAGTTTTTCAACTTACTATCTATGGCAGCTATATATTCTTACACAAAACATGTCTTAAATAATAAAACTTGAAAGTCAAAATTATTCTTTGGCCTATGTGCTGCAGAATGGATGTTGTGTTAACAGGCACGAGAACAACATTAGTTTCTTTGCATATCTCCATCAGAGCTCTTGGGTGATCAGTTGCATGGTCAATGAGCCATAATATTTTGAAAGAAACCTTTTTTTGAACAGTAGGCTTAAAATATGCAATAAATCATGCTGTAAACAGATGTGCTGTCCTCCAAGCTTTGTTATTCCATTTATAGAGCACAGGCAAAGTAGATTTAGCATAATTCTTATGGGCCAAAGATTTTTGAAATGGTAAATGAGCATAGGCTTCAACTTAAAGTCACTAGTTGCATTGGGGCCCAGAATTCTCTACAGGTAATTCTGATGCACACTGAAGTTTAGAACCACTGCATGAAAGCTGTGGCAGCCCACAAGTGATTCACCATGCTGAGCAAATGGGGAAACAGAAGCAGCAATCCTGAGAACACCAGTGTTTGTAACATAGACTCCTGGTGAGTCACAGGTAGCTCCCTTCCTTTCCTATGACACAGAACATGCATGAAATGGGAACAAGGGTTGTAAGTGGCCCCTAAGTGAAGCTCATCTGGCACCTGCTTCCACCTGCCCCAATCCTTAGTTAAACCCGAGATCAGTGAGAAAGAAAAGAGAACCGACTCTCATTATCTTTCTCTGTACCCCGTCCACTCTTTATCCTTCTGGTTTATTATCAGTTGAATTGTATCCCCCTGAAAAGACTGTTGAATCCCTAATCCCAAGTATCTCAGAATGTGGCCTTACTTGAAAATAAGTTCTCTCCAAAGGTATCAAGTTAAAGTGAAGTCATTAGGATGGGTCCTAATCCAATATAACTGGGTTCTCTATGGAAAAAAAAAAAAAGAGAGAGATATTTAGACATAGAGACAGACACAGGTAAATGAAAGATTTGAAATCACACAGGGAGAAGATGGCCCTGTGACTGGCATGATGCCTCTATAAGCCAGGAATGTCCCAGCAAGAATTGCCAGCAAGCAGCAGAAACTAGAAGCCAGGAAAGATATCCTTCTAGAGACTTCATAGATGAGATGGTCCTGCCGACAGCATTTCAGATTACTGGCTTCCAGAACTACGAGACAATACATTTCTGTCAAATTAAGCAACCCAGGTTTTGGTATTTTGTTATTAGCCCTAGAACATGAATACACTGCTCTACATTGTCTAAGTCAATGTATACAGGAATACTCTGACACTGACTGTCCCCCAGTTATTTGAAATACTACAGGGTTAGACGGGAAAGAAAAGATATCCACAAAAACATACAGCCTAACGTTGCTGGGGCAGCGGGTGGAGAAGCGTTTTTGGAGGGGAGAGAGTTGACCTTCAAAGAGAGGTCAGCTTCTTGATGGAAGCTCTGGGACACAGAGCTTGATTAAAGTGTGCACATATAAAAGACTGAACTGTTCTGAATATATGTTTTGTTACTGCATGTTTTGTATTGCTTGAAAAATAACAGGTAAATTTTTCCAAGATAACATAGTCTGGGATTGTGCAGTGTTCAGGAATCAGGGATGCACTATAAATCATATATCTTTTTTTTTTTTTTTGAGATGAAGTCTCATTCTGTCACCCAAGCTGGAGTGCAGTGGTGAGATCTCGGTTCACTGCAAGCTCCTCCTCCCGGGTTCACACCATTCTCCTGCCTCAACCTCCCAAGTAGCTGGGACTACAGGCGCCCACCAATACGCCAGGCTAATTTGTTGTATTTTTAGTAGAGACGGGGTTTCACCATGTTAGCCAGGATGGCCTTGATCTCCTGACCTCGTGATCCACCCGCCTCAGACTCCTAAAGTGCTGGGATTACAGGCGTGAGCCACCGTGTAAATCACATCTCTTATCGCCACAAACTGCAGAAGGGGATGGGGAGGCAGGTAACATAACTGTGTGGAGCCAGACTGTTAGAAAAGGGCCCGAGGAAGGGAAATTAATTCATATTAGGTTTAGTTTTTAAAACTGAACAGTAGGAAAAAAGCAATCACAGGAAAATTGGGCTCAGTTGTTGACCCATTTAGTCCCTTGATTTCAAACTCTAGCTTAACATTGCAGAAAGGACTTTGAATGAAATCCTGGTTTATCTGCTGTAATAACATAAACATTCATTAATTCAAAAGATAGGCTTAAATGTGATCAATAAAACATTACAGCTGTAAAATGCCTAAGTCTAAGACACTCTAGTGGCAGGTTCTAGGGCTAATTTAGAAAGACTGGCTTCAGCTGGGGACTGCGAGAAGTCTGTGCTGCATCTTCACTAAGTCATCAGAGAGAGAGAGAGAGAGCCGTTCTTGTAAGCAGAAAGGAAAGCTGTCTCTCAAATGGGGCTAAATCTTTAGAATTCAGAGTGGTGTTCAAAATGGAGGGTCTTTTCTTAGCCTGCTGCAAGATGCAGACAAACTGCAAAAGGAGATAGAGGAGAAGTGAAACTTCCAAATGCCACGAAAAAAGAAAAATTAAAGCTCATGTAGCCACAGCTGTCCTTCATCTCGTTCAGCAAATTCACTAATTAATTAGTTAACGTATTCAACAAATATTTCCAGTGTCTATTCTTTGCTAGCATGTGGTAGGTCATGAATATAGTGATGAAAAAGATAGAACGAAATTTTCTCAGTTGAACTTACATTCCAGCAAATCACAAAAAAAAAATCAGCTTGCCCTTCACCCCTTCTCTTAACCCTCAAATATGCTCATGTTTAGTTGAAGAAAACTGCCAACTAGGGATTGAAAAGACATTATACATTTTTGTTTTTGGAGACACAAAACATTGCAGAGAGGCAATTAGGAGTCACAGCTATAAATAAGAAATTCTGTCTAATAGAAAAGACATTTGTAAATCCTGTCCCAATCTCTCTCACTTTTTTATGGCATTTGCTTCATTTTATGATATTTTATTGCTTTTTTATGGCACTAAAAACTGCAGATGTGTCTCCAGTATATTACAATAGTCAAAAGGCAGCCCTCATAGATGACTGAATTTTCAATTGGTTAGAATTTGGAATGTATTCAGTTTAACCTTCAAAAAAACCTCTTTTTCGCAGAAATAGAAGCTATTAAATACCTAGGTCATTTTGCCCGTAAAAGACTGTAACAGACTGTTAAAGCAAGTAATCATTAAAGATGTGGATGGCTTCTGATGTTTGATTGATATATACACACTGTAGTCACATTACATGAGAAGCTGTTTTTTTCAGATGACATTACTTTCTATTATGGTTTGGCTGTGTCCCCACTCAAATGTCATCTTGAATTGTAGCCATAATCCCCATGTATCATGGGAGACACCTGATGGGAGGTAATTGAATCAAGGGGGCAGGTTTTCCTGTGCTCCTCTCGTGATAGTAAATAACTCTCACAAGATCTGATGGTTTTATAAAGGGCAGTTCCCTCGCACACACTCTCCTGTCAGTCACCATGAAAGATGTGCCTTTGCTCCTCCTTCACCTTCCACCATGATTGTGAGGCCTGCTGAACCATGTGGAACTGTGAGTCCATTAAACCTCCTTTCCTTTATAAATTGCCCAGTCTTGAGTATGTCTTTATTGACAGCATGAGAACAGACTAATACAGTAAATTGGTAGTGGCAGAGTGGTGTGCTGCTGTAATGAAAAAAAAAGAAAAAAAAAAGTGGAAGCAACTTTAAAACTGAGTAACAGGCAGACGTTGGAACAGTTTAGAGGGCTCAGAAGAATACAGAAAAATGTGAGAAAGTTTGGAGCTTCCTAGATACTTGTTGAATGGCTTTGACTGAAATACTGGTAGTGATATGAACAAGAAAGTCCAGGCTTAGGTGGTCTCAGATAGAGATGAGGAACTTTTTGGGAACTGGAATAAATATCACACTTGCTATGTTTTACCAAAAAGATTGGTGGCATTTTGCTTCTGTGCTAGAGATCTGTGGAACTTTGAACCTGAGAGAGATGATTTAGTGATTTAGGGTATTTGGTAGAATAAATTTCTAAGCAGCAAAGCATTCAAGAGATGACTTGGGTGCTCTTAAAAGCATTCCATTTTATTCATTCACAGTGATATGGACTTGAATAGGAACTTATGTTTAAAAGGTAAGCAGAACATAAAAGTTTAGAAAATTTGCAGCCTATGATGCAATAGAAAGGAAGAACCCATTTTCTGAGGAGAAATTTAAGCCAGCTGCAGAAATTTGCATAAGTAACAAGGACCCAAATGTTACTTGCCAAGACAATAGGGAAAATGTCTTCAGGGCATGTCAGAGGCCTTCATAGCAGCCCCTCCCATTACAAGGCAGGAGGCCTAGGAGGAAAAAAATGATTTAATGGGCTGGGCCTGGGGCCTTGCTGCTTTGTGCAGTCTCAAGACTTTTTGCCCTGAGTCCAAACTGTGGCTAAAAGTGGCCAACGTACAGCTCAGGCTATTCCTTCAGAGGCTGCAAGCCCCAGTTCCACATGGTGTTGAGCCTGTGGGTGCACAGAGGTCAAGAATTTGGGTTTGAGAACCTCCTCCTAGATGTCAGAGGATGTATGGAAATGTGTGGATGCTTAGGCAGAGGTGTGCTGTGGGGGCTGAGCTCTCATGTAGAATCTCTGCTGGGGCAGTGCAGAAGGAAAATGTGGGGTTGGAGCCCCCACACAGATTCCCCACTGGGGCACTGCCTAGTGGAGCTGTGAGAAGAGGGCCACAGTCCTCCAGACTGACCCCAGAATGGTAGATCCACCAACAGCTTTCACCAAGGACCTGGAAAAGCCACAAACACTCAATGACAGCCCATAAAAGCAGTAAGGAGGGGGTCTGTACCCTGAAAAGCCACAGGAATAGAGTTGCCCAAGGTCATGGGAGCCCACCTCTTGCATCATCATGACCTGGAAGTGAGAGGTGGAGTTACAGGAGATCATTTTGGAGTTTTAAGGTTTAATGACTGCCCTATTGGATTTCAGACTTCTATGAGGCCTGTAGCCCCTTTGTTTTGACCAATTCCTCCCATTTGGAAAAGGTATATTTACCCAGTGCCTGTTCCCCCATTATATCCAGGAAGTGACTAACTTGCTTTTGATTTTACAGGCTCATAGGCAGAAGGGACTTGCCTTGTCTCAGATGAGACTTTGGACTATGGACTTTTGAGTTAAGGCTGAAATGAGTTAAGACTCTGGGGGACTGTTGGGAAGGCATGATTTGTTTTGAAATGTGAACACTTGAAATTTGGGAGGGGCCAGGGGTGGAATGATATGGTTTGGCTGTGTTCCTACCAAAATTTCATCTTGAATTGTAGCTCCCATAATTTGCATGTATCTTGAGAGGGACCCAGTGGGAAGTAATTGAATGGTGGGGGCACATTTTTTCGTGCTGTCCCCCGATAGTGAATAAGTCTCATGAGACCTGATGGTTTTAAAAAGAGCAGTTTCCCTGTACATACTCTCTTGCCTGCTGCCATGTAAGGCATGCCTTTCTTCTTCCTTTACCTTCTGCCATGATTGTGAGGCCTCCCCAGCCATGTGAAACTAAGAGTCCATTAAACTCCTTTCTTTTATAAATTGCCCAGTCTCAGGTATGTCTTTATTTGTAGCATGAGAACAGACTAATACACTCTCCGTATTTTGAATCTTAGCTTTATAAGTGGCCAAGAGGTTATGGTATTCTGGATCATTTGAAGAGTACTAACAGGACATTCCATGTTCCAAGGTGAAGTTGTACCAGGGAGGCTTACAGAATCTTCTTGGGAGATGCAGTAGCATAGTTATTTGGTAGGCTTGGCATGTGGAGTGAGTTAGAACTCAGAAAACCAGCACCCATATCTCTTTATAAATTCAGGCCTATGTGATCCACTCAGTTTTGGAAATTACATTCTATTCTACTGTACTCTTTTTAAATACAGCTACTTATTGATTTCAGATACTTAGAACATTGTGTTCTTTCAATAGTGTGAACATTTGGACATGAGTAACATTTTTCAAAAGGCTCCTACATTGTTCAAGATGACTTGTGTATCAAAGTGAATTGGTTCATTTATAAGCTGTGTAGTTTTTCAGGGGTCTGTGGTAGTTCAGGTGTTAAGGTCCAGAATTTTACTCCCTTTAGAATCCACAGAGTTTGCAGAGCCTTGGAGGCTGACTCCCAGGTGTGGCCAATCCTCCTTGCAACACACATACACCCCTTGTATTCAAGTGTGATGGGGAAGTACTAGAGCCTCCCACTCTCAGGAGGCCATGAGGTTTCACCAGTGTAGACTAATGAGTCAGAATGGCCTTCATTTTGTAAGACACTGGAGAAGGAGTAGGATCCCAAAAATTACTAAGCACAATTTTTCTTTTTTCTACCAATTTAGTAGGAAAGGGTGTGAGAAGTCGTTAACTTGATTTAGAAGAATCAATGAAATGTGACATTTTTTGTTTCTGAACATGTGGCTAGTTGTAAATTTGTAGCTAATATGTATTAATTATAATGAAATTATAGAATTGATGACAAAGATATCAAGATAGGGAATGTTTGGCAGAAGAATTAGATAAGACTTTTTTACTTTACATGATGTGACATACGATTATAATTCATCTTGAAATCACAGTTATAGAAACCAGTGTTTGCTCCCAGCACTTTGGGAGGCCGAGATGGGCGGATCACGAGGTCAGGAGATCGAGACCATCCTTGCTAACCCGGTGAAACCCCGTCTCTACTAAAAAATACAAAAAAACTAGCTGGGCGAGGTGGCGGGTGCCTGTAGTCCCAGCTGCTCGGGAGGCTGAGGCAGGAGAATGGCGTGAACCCGGGAGGTGGAGCTTGCAATGAGCTGAGATCCGGCCACTGCACTCCAGCCTGGGCGACAGAGCGAGACTCCGTCTCAAAAAAAAAAAAGAAACCAGTGTTTGCTTAAACATAAATTATTGATATAATAAATTCTTTTCTTCTGTTTATTATTTGTATGTAGATTCTGACACTTCATTTAAAAACAGACTCTCTATAAAATGATTAGTGAAACCATTCAGTAGAAATTATGATTTTCATATTCTTTTTAATATTAATGATCATATTTGCTTTTCAATAAATGAATGTCACATGCATTTTTACAAAGAGAAAAGACATCAGGTTGAAAAACAGTATGAATAAAAGTGAAAGGAAGCAAGAAACAGTAAAAATGAAAAAGAAAAAAATGAAAAAATGCAAATTACAAATATTATGATAAACTTAGGTAATTTTTAAAAATCCAATTACTTGTAGTTCCTCCCATCACAATTTTGAAGCTAATCTCTACATTTACCAAAATAGAATTAAGTGGGAAATTTTTAGTTACCTGTTGCATCTAGTATGTATTTAGGGTTCTCAAATCTTTGCCTTTCCTTTCCAGCATGTATGTGTGTGTGCTTATGTGTGCTTGTGTGTTATAGCAGATAATGTTTCAACATCAATATTCATTTTTATACCTGCATTAAGTCCTGCTGATTTTTCAAACCATCCTTTTGCGTGTCTCACTAATGAAGACAATTATCACCTGTAGGCTTAGATGCCTCTCAAAATGTAAGACTAATTCTGAGTTCAGACAAGAAGAGAATCTCTTGCTCAACCTTCTGAAACTTGGTCAAACCACTCTGATTACTAGTTAGTCTAATAATTGTCATTGTGAGTTTATTTTATTCTCTACATCTTGCCTGCAGCTCTGGCTTTCTCCCTTCATTGTCTGTTGCTTTGCTTTGGTTTAGTAGACTTCCAGGGACGTTTAGAGATACACATCTGAGCACTGTGCAACTGCACAGGACACATGTCCACGAACCTGGCTGGGGTAGTATTCTTGATTTAAGCCACCTCTTCTTGTTTTTCTTTCAGTCCTTCCTCTCTCAAAATGGTTACTTTATCTATCCAGTGGTTCAAGGTTTTAAAATTTTGTGTCATTCTTACATTTTTTTCCCTTATGTTTAGGGTACCCACAAGTCTGGTGTGCCTGGGACATTCCCGGTTTATGTCTGTTTCCCCAGCATAAATATTAATAGAGTCCTCCTTAATTCTTAAATTGTTCTGGTTTGGGTAATAGATTATATGCTCATGTTCATCTAATTCTTGTTCCATGGAGCCTTCTATACAATGCATCAAAAATCCTATTGGCACCACCTTCAAAATATAACCAGTATCCACTCACTTCTCCCCGTTTCCAACAAATCGTCATGATTCAAATTATTACTCTTGCTCACTTGGAGCATGGCAGCAGCCTTCAAGCTGGTTTTCCTGCTTCTATGATTGCTTCACTACAGTCTATTCACCCAGGAGCAAGCTTGTGTCGCTTCCTACTACAACATTTCAATAATTTATCATCTGAGAAATCTGAACACCTTGCAATGCATTATAAGGCTAGAAGTGGGCCTACTTTTTTTCTTTCCATAATTGTATGCTAACTTTCTACCTCTTCAGCTGCATTAGAGTTCTTGCTGTTTTGCAAACATATTGAACTCACTGCCATCTTTGTAGCTTTTATTCTCCCTACCTAGAACTCTCTGCCCCTGACCTTTGTATGTAAAGCCCTGATTTTATTCAGGTATATCTCCAGTCAAAGGTCAAATTCATCTAAGAGACTTTTTTTTTTTTTTTTTTTTTTTGAGAGAGAGGGTCTATTGTCCAGGCTGCAGTGCAATGCTGTGAAAATATCTCACTGCAATCTTGACTTCCTGGGCTTAAGCAATCCTCCCATTTAGGCCTCTTGAGTAGCTGGGACTATGGGTGCATACCACCACACCCAGCAAGTTAAAAACACATTTTTATTTTCACTTTTTTTTGTAGAGATGGGATCTCACCCTGTTGCCTAGGCTTGAGAGACTTTTTCAGCCAAGATTTCTTGGGCATCCTCCCTGATTCAGTGCATGAAATAGAAATAACTGTAGTTATATCAAGTAGAAAAGAATTTAATTTAACTATCAGAAGCTTATAAAATTATTAGGAGGGAGGAAAATCAGGGGATCACCACTAGATCTCTGGTTTTGGATCTGACCGCTGTAGAGTTCAGAAAATTCCTGATGGCACCGTGACCTCCCTAGTGGCTACCATGACTACCTCACACCCACGAAGCAGGTATTAGACAATAGACACATGCTTACATCTGCTGAAGTCTGCCAGTTGGTTGCTACCAGGGCAGGAAAATGGTCTCAAGCCTGTGAATCTTCCACACTTTATGACTGATAGAACCTAAAGCTCGCCTAATAAGCTAGCTGGAAAAGAGCCTGGGAAATGTATTCTTTCTTCTTCCAATCCTAACCTAACTAGAGGACATAGCACAGATGGGCCGGGTGCAGAGTGCCAGAAGATTACACATGATCCCCCGGGGCCTGGCATAGTTTATTTTCCACTCTGCTTTATTTTTCTCTAAAACACTTACCACCGTCTAAAATATTTAGTCATTTGCTTGTTATTTTCTGTCTTTTCTAATAGAATCTAAAGTTTAAGACGAGAACTAGAAAAATGTCTGTTTGCTCAGAGCATGGCACTTGAGAAACAGGTGCTGCAAGTATGAATAAAGAAACCTTTACTCTCTCAGATGGATAGTAGTATTTAAAATGTAAAAACAAACAGCATGTTCTATGTCATGTAGGAAGTATTATCAAAGGATGATTTCATTGGACAGAAAAATAGGAAGTCATTCGGAGTTAAATTAGTAAACTTATGTCAACAAGATTTTGTGAGAACAAAAGCAACCAATTAATTGTGTTTTTGCAATTATAAATTGAAATTATATTTACCTCTCTTGGACAAGAAAAACAAACAAATATCTGATACTTGGAAGTAGCAGTAACTTTCCATTATTTTTTTCACCTCTCACTATTCTCCATGGGAGATTGGTCTGATTGATGAGTTTGTGAAGGTCCTGGGTATGCTGGTTTAGTTTTTCTTCTCTACCTCACAGTACTTAAGTGTTGCCAGGCCAAATGTGAGGGGCCAGCTGGGTAAAGGTTTGGCCCTGCAGGGAGTAGCCTGCAATTGTCCAGCTGCTCTGCCTATGACTGAGGAGTTAAGTTCAATTCATGTGCAAAGAATTAGAAGATTATTTTGACCTCATGGGTGAAACTAGGTTCTTCAATAATGACGCAGATTATTTTTTATCCTTAGTTGTCTTCTGTGTTTACTATAGAAGTTCTCAAACTAAAATACACATTGGAAAGAGAGCGTTCAGATACATTAATATCTGGGTCCATCTCTAGAGATTCTGATTTAATTATTCTGTGGTGCAGGCTTGAGAATTGGGATCTTTGAAAGCTCCCCAGGTGCATCTAGTAATCAGCCATGGTTGCCTATGTGAAGGTGTGTTTATCATTTTCAAATCCATGCAGCAGATTGGAATTGATACGTGTTTATTGCTTCCAGATGTTATAGGCTGAACTGTGTCCCCCCAAATGATATGTAGAAGTCCTAATCCCTGGTACCTACGAATGTGACCTTATTTGGAAACAGTTTTTTTGCAGATGTAATCAAGTTAAGATGAGGCCATTAGGGTAGGTAATTCAATATGACCGGTGTCTTTATAAGATAATACATACACATGTGGGCTGCACACTCAGACATACATGCTCAGAAAGAGAGAGGAAGAGAGAGAGAGAGAATGAAGAGGACCATGTGAAGTCAGAGAGAAATAATGAAGTTATATTCTCACAAACTGAGGAATGAATGTCTGGTGTTCCTGGAAGCTGAAAGAGGGAAGAGTGGATCCTTCTCAAGAGGCTTTGGAAGGAGCATGACTCTGCCAACACCTTGATTTCAGATTTCTAGCTTACAGAACTGTGAGAGAATAAATTTCTGTTGTTTTAAGCCACAGAGTTTATGATATTTTGTTATGGCAGCCCTAAGAAACCAATACAAGTAACTTGAAAGTGGTTCTTAGAAGTGCATTTCAGGGGACTCCTGGGCAAGATGGCTCAATAGGAACAGCTCTGGTCTGCAGCTCCTAGCGAGACCAACACAGAAAGCGGGTGATTTCTGCATTTCCAACTCAGGTAACTGGTTCATCTTATCAATACTGGTTAGAGAGTGGGTGCAGCCCTTGGAGGGCGAGCCGAAGCAGGGTGGGGCGTCATCTCACCTGGGAAGTGCAAAGGATCAGGGAACTCCCTCCCCTAGCCAAGGGAAACCATGAGGGACTGTGCTGTGAGGGGACGGTGCTATCCAGCCCAGATACTGCACTTTTCTCATGGTCTTTGCAACCCACAGACTAGGAGATTCCCTCAGGTGCCTATACCACAAGGGCCCTGAGTTTCAAGCACAAAACAGGGGGGCAGTTTGGGCAGACACTGAGCTAGCCGCAGGAGTTTTTTTCGTATCCTAGTGGCACCTGAAATGCCAGCAAGACAGAACCGTTCACTCCCCTAGAAAGGAGGCTGAAGCCAGGGAGGCAAGTGGCTTGGCTCAGCAGATCCCATGCCCACAGAGCCCAGCAAGCATAGCAGCCTGACTTCAACCTGGGATACTTGAGCTTGGTAGGGGGAGGGGTGTTAGCCATTACTGAGGCTTGAGTAGCAGGTTTTCCCCTCACAGTGTAAACAAAGCTGCTGGGAGGTTGGGACTGGGCATGGCCCACCACAGCTCAGCAAAGCCACTGTAGCCAGACTACCTCTCTAGATTCCTCCTCTCAGAGCAGTGCATCTCTGAAAGAAAGGCAGCAGCCCCACTCAGGGGCTTATAGGTAAAACTCCCATCTACCTGGGACAGAGCACCTAGGAGAAGGGGTGGCTATGACGCAGCTTCAGCAGACTTAAACGTTCCTGCCTGCAGGCTCTGAAGAGAGCAGCAGATCACCCAGCACAGCGCTCAAGCTCTGCTAAGGAACAGACAGCCTCCTCAAGTGGGTCCCTGACTCCCATGCCTCCTGATGAGGCATCACCTCCCCGTGGGGGTCGACAGGCACCTCATACAGGAGAGCTCTTGCTGGCATCTGGTGGATGCCTCTCTGGGACGAAGCTTTCAAAGGAAGGAGCAGACAGCAATCTTTGCTGTTCAGCAGCTTCCACTGGTGATACTCAGGCAAACAGGGACTGGAGTGGACCCCCAGCAAACTCCAGCAGACCTGCAGCAGAGGGGCCTGAGTGTTAGAAGGCAACCCAACAAACAGAAAGCAATAACATCAACATCAACACAAAGAATGACAATGCAAAAACTCCATCTGAAGGTCACCAACAGCAAAGACCAAAGGTAGATAAATCCATGAAGATGAGGAGAGACCAGCACAAAAAGGCTGAAAATTCCAAAAACCAGAAGTTCCTTCTACTCCAAAGGATTACAAGGGAAATGGGAAAAAACCAGCAAGGGAAAAAAACTGGACAGAGATTGAGTTTGACGAATTGACAGAAGTAGGTTTCAGAAGGTGGGTAATAACAATTTCCCCTGAGCAAAAGGAGCATGTTCTAACCCAGTGCAAAGACGCTAAGAACCTTGGTAAAAGGTTAGAGAAATTGCTGACTAGAATAACCAGATTTGAGAAGAACATAAATTGCCTGATGGAACTGAAAAACACAGCACGAGAACTTTGTGAAGCATACACAAGTATCAATAGTCGAATCGATGAAGTGGAGAAAAGGATATCAGAAACTAAAGATCAACTTAATGAAATAAACTGTGAAGACAAGATTAGAGAAAAAAGAATGAAAAGTAACGACCAAAGGCTCCAAGAAATATGAGACTATGTGAAAAGACCAAACCTATGTTTAATTGGTGTACCTGAAAGTGATGGGGAGAATGGAACAAAGTTGGAAAACACTCTTCAGGATATTATCCAGGAGAACTTCCCCAACATAGCAAGACAGGCCAACATTCAAATTCAGGAAATACAGAGACCACCACAAAATTACTCCTCGAGAAGAGCAACCCTAGGACACATAATTGTCAGATTCACCAAGGTTGAAATGAGGGAAAAAAATGTTAAGCACAGCCAGAGAGAAAAGTCATGTTATTCACAAAGGGAAGCCCATCAGACTAAAAGCAAATCTCTCTTCAGAAACCCTACAAGCCAGAAGAGAGTGGGGGCAAATATTCAACATTCTTGAAGAAAAGAATTTTCAACCCAGAATTCCATATCCAGCCAAACTAAGCTTCATAAGGAAAGGAGAAATAAAATCCTTTACAGACAAGCAAATGCTGAGAGATTTTGTCACCACCAGGCCTGCCTTACAGGAGCTCCTGAAAGAAGCACTAAATATGGAAAGGAAAAACTGGTACCAACCACTGCAAAAACATACCAAAATATAAAGACCATTGACACTATGAAGAATTCACATCAACTAATGGGCAAAATAACCAGCTAGCATCATAATGATAGAATCAAATTCATACATAACAATATTAACTTTAAATGTTAATAGGCTAAATGCCCTAATTGAAAGGCACAGACTGGAAAATCAGATACAGAGTGAAGACCCAGCGGTGTGCTGTAATCAGGAGACCCATCTCATGTGTAAAGACACACATAGGCTCAAAATAAAGGGATGGAAGAAGATTTACCAAGCAAATGGAAAACAAATAAAAAAGTAGGGGTTGCTATCCTGATCTCTGATAAAACAGAGATTGAACCAACAAAGATCAAAAAAGACCAAGGACATTACCTAGTGGTACACGAATCAATGCAACCAAGAAGAGCTAACTATCTTAAATATAAATGCACCCAATGCAGGAGTATAAAACAAGTTCTTAGAAACCTAGAGACTTAGACTCCCACACAATAATAATTGGAGACTTTAGCAACCCACTGTCAATATTAAACAGATCAACGAGACAGAAAATTAGCAAGGATATTCAGGACTTGAGCTCAGTTCTGGACCAAGAAGACCTAATAGACATCTACAGAACTCTCCACCCCAAATCAACAGAATATACATTCTTCTCAGCACCACATTGCCCTTCTTCTAAAATCGACCACATAAGTGGAAGTAAAACTCCTCAGCAAATGCAAAATCATGGAAATCATAACAAACAGTGTCTCAGAATACAGTGCAATCGAATTGGAACTCAGGATTAAGAAACTCACTCAAAACTGCAAAACTACATGGTAACTGAACAACCTGCTCCTGAATGACTCCTGGGTAAATAACAAAATTAAGGCAGAAATAAATAAGGTATTTGAAACCAATGAGAACAACAACACAACATACCAGAATCTCTGGGACACAGCTAAAGCAGTGCTTAAAGAGAAATTTATAGTACTAAATGCCCACAGGAGAAAGTGAGAAAGATCTGAAATTGACAACCTAACATCACAATTAAAAGGACTAGAGAAGCAAGAACAAACAAATTCAAAAGCTAGCAGAAGACAAGAAATAACTAAGATTGGAGCAAAACTGAAGGAGATAGAGACATGAAAAACCCTTCAAAAAAAGTCAGTGAATCCAGGTGTTGGTTTTTTGAAAAGATAAACAAAATAGATAGACTGCTAGCCAGACTAATAAAGAAGGAAAGAGAGAAGACTCAAATAGACACAATAAAAAGTGGTAAAGGAGAGATCACCACTGATCCCACAGAAATACAAACTACCATCAGAAAATACTATAAAAGAATCAAATAAACACAATAAAAAGTGATAAAGGAGAGATCACCAATGATCCCACAGAAATACAAACTACCATCATAAATACTATAAACACCTCTATGTGAATAAACTAGAAAATCTAGAAGAAATGGATAAATTCCTGGACATATACATCCTTCCAAGACTAAACCAGGAAGAAGTCAAATCCCTGAATAGACCAATAACAGGTATTGAAATTGAGGCAGTAATTAATAGCCTACCAACCAAAAAAAGCCTAGGGCCAGATAGATTCACAGCCATATTCTATCATAGATAAAAAGAGGACCTGGTACCATTTCTTCTGAAACTATTCCAAACAATAGAAAAAGAGGGAATCCTCCCTAACTCATTTTATGAGGCCAGCATCATCCTGATACCAAAACCTGGCAGAGACACAACAAAAAAAGAAAATTTCAGGCCAGTATCCCTGATGAACATTGATGCAAAAATCCTCAATAAAATACTGGCAAATCAAATCCAGCAGCACATTACAAAGCTTATCTACCACGATCAAGTTGACTTCATCCCTAGGATGCAAGGGTGGTTCAACATATGCAAATCAATAAAAGTAATTCATCACATAAACAGAACCAATGAAAAAAACCACGTGATTATTTCAATAGATGCAAAAAAAGGCCTTTGATAAAATTCAGCATCCCTTCATGCTAAAAACACTCAATAAGCTAGGTGTTGATGGAACATATCTCAAAATAATAAGAGCTATTTATGACAGACTCACAGCCAATATCATACTGAATGGTCAAAAGTTGGAAGCATTCCCTTTGAAAACCAGCACAAGACAAGGTTGCCCTTTCTCCCTACTCCTATTCAATATAGTGTTGGAAGTTCTGGTCAGGGCAATCAGGCAAGAGAAAAACGTAAAGCATATTCAAATAGGAAGAGAGGAAGTCAAATTATCTCTGTTTGCAGATTACATGATTGTATATTTAGAAAACCCTATCATCTCAGCCTAAAAACTCCTTAAGTTGATAAGCAACTTAAGCAAAGTCTCAGAATATCAGTGTGCAAAAATCATGAGCATTCCTATATGCCAATAATAGACAAACGGAGAGCCAAATCATGAGCAACCTCCTGTTCACAATTGTTACAAAGAGAATAAAATACCTAGGAATACAACTTACAAGGGATGTGAAGACCTCTTCAAGGAGAACTACAAACCACTGCTCAAGGAAATAAGAGCGGACACAAACAAATGGAAAAACATTCCATGATCATGGATAGGAAGAATCGATATTGTAAAAATAGCCATACTGCCCAAAGTAATATATACATTCAATGCTATTCCCATCAAACTACCATTGACTTTCTTCACAGACTTAGAAAAGAAAACTACTTTAAATTTCACATGGAACCAAAAATGAGCCCATATAGCCAGGAAAATCCTAAGCAAAAGAACAAAGATGGAGGCATCACACTACCTGACTTCAAGCTATACTACAAGGCTATAGTAACCAAAACAGCATGGTACTGGTACCAAAACAGAGATACAGACCAATGGAACAGAACAGAGGCCTCAGAAATAACAACACACATCTACAACCATCTGATGTTTGACAAATATGACAAAAACAAGCAATGGGGAAAGGATCCCCTATATAATAAATGGTGCTGCAAGACTGGCTAGCCATATGCAGAAAACTGAAACTGGATCTTATCCTTGCAACTTATAAAACTATTAACTCAAGATGGATTAAAGATTTAAACATAAGACCTAAAATCATAAAAACCCTAGAAGAAAACCTAGGCAATACAATTCAGTACATAGGCATGGGCAAAGACTTCATGACTGAAAAACCAACAGCAACGGCAACAAAAGCCAAAATTGGCAAATGGGATCTAATTAAACTAAAGAGATTCTGCACAGCAAAAGAAACTATCAGTAGAGTGAATAGGCAAATGACAGAATGGTAGAAAATTTTTGTCATCTATCCATCTGATAAAGGGCTAATATTCAGAATCTATAAGGAAGTTAAACAATTTAGAAGAAAAAAACAACCCCAACAAAAAGTAGGTGAATTATATGAATAGACACTTTTCAAAAGAAGATATTTATGCAGCCAAGAAACATATATGAAAAAAAGCTCGTCATCACTGATCATTAGAGAAATACAAATCAAAATCACAATGAGATACCATCTCACCCCAATTAGAATGGT
Organism: Papio anubis; assembly: GCF_008728515.1. NCBI lineage: Eukaryota > Metazoa > Chordata > Mammalia > Primates > Cercopithecidae > Papio > Papio anubis. The sequence continues at coordinate 26,430,841 of NC_044978.1, forward strand.
GATCATTAAAAAGTCAGGAATCAACAGATGCTGGAGAGGATGTGGAGAAATAGGAGCGCTTTTACACTGTTGGTGCGAGTGTAAATTAGTTTAACCATTGTGGAAGACAGTGTGGCCATTCTTTGTGGCTCTAGAATCAGAAATACCATTTGACACAGCAATCCCATTACTAGGTATATACCCAAAGGATTATAAATCATTCTACTATAAAGACCCATGCACGTGTATGTTTATTGTAGCACTATTCACAATAGCGAAGATTTGGAACCAACCCAAATGCCCATCAGTGTTAGAATGGATAAAGAAAATGTGGCACATATACATGATGGAATACTATGCAGCCATAAAAAGGGTGAGTTCATGTCCTTAGCAGGGACATGGATGAAGCTGGAAACCATCATTCTCAGCAAACTAACACAGGAAGAGAAAACCAAACACTGCATGGTTCTCACTCATAATTGGGAGTTGAACAATGGGAACGTATGGCACAGGGAGGGGTGGGTGGCAAGGGGAGAGATAGCATTAGGAGAAATACCTAATGTAGATGATGGGTTGATGGCTACAGCAAACCACCATGGCACATGTATAACCTATGTAACAAACCTGCACATTCTGCACATGTATCCCAGAACTTAAAGTATAATAATAATAAAGAAGAATAAGCTTTCAAAAAGTGTATATGAAAGACTAAGACATGCTTAGAGATCTCGTATTCCAAGACAGACATTACTGTTGGATATAGCTAAACTCTTCATTAGCCAAACCCCTTTTGTAGCCCTAGATTCAACTATAGTCGTTCTTCAGAGATTGTAGTTGAAGAGTCTCCTATACTCTCACTTAAGGGATTTATCATACCCTTCACACCCTTTTACAAATAATTCTTCTTGCAAGAGGATTCAATATGATACATTCCTTAGGTGAGAGCCCAGGGGATTCTGTAACTACAGTCTCTAAAGAAAAAGACTTCATAAATAATGCATGCCCAAATAAGTACCAATTGATTTTTCCAGGACATCAACCAAGAGTCTAACAAAACTTCTAAATTCTTAAGAACAGTGACCCCTACAAATCCAGGCAGATTTTTTTTTTTTTTTGTATTAACACATGTGCCCAAATATTGCTTTAAACAATTTTCCTACTATAATTTTTACTATCCAGGCACATGTTTTGTGTGTCCTCTTTCTTTACCTATAAGGCAATAAGAACAGTTATATGATGACTTGATACAGTGACAACCTGCTCGTAGATTAGCCTATGAAATATGTTGTATGAAGAGTTATAGAAAGATGATCTGAATGTATCAAGTTACCTCTTGAGATAATTTGCACAAAGAATTCCAAAAAAATTGAATCAGTTAGAAGCAGGGATAGAAGTTGACCATATTGTATGATGAAATCTGTCAAATTTGTGTACAGCCCAAGTTATGAGGAAGATTACGATGAGTAAGCATTCGAAAATAGGGTACAGAAAGAAATAAAACAGACACACTTGTTGAAGCAGTATCTTCGAGAAATAATAATGTGAGGAAGAGAAAGAGAGAGAGATCACATCATTAAAATAACTCATGAAGTTGACCTTTGTGACTCTAGTTCTAGTTTATATGCAACTTTTGATAGACCCTTTTAATGTAGTGTAAGTCTCCACTTTAAACCAAAGATCCAAACTAGAACAGTGTTTTATATAGGGCAAGTCATTTACTTTAAATGTAATCTACTACTCAAGTTTGCATATGCAATGTTAACAAACTCGGGGATTTCTAAAAAGTAATTCACCAGCTATGATAAACTTGGGAGAATCTCTCTCTATTTCCAAGTTATATTGGAATAGTCTTACGCCTAAATCAGAAGGAGAAATGCTGGGTCATGGATAGGATTCAGGCCACAGTGGTATCTGATTGGCCTATTCTATATTTTAATTAATTAATTAATTAATTTAGAGACAGAGTCTCACTCCATCACCCAGGCTGGAGTACAATGGCACAGTCTTGGCTCACTGCAATTTCTGCCTCCCAGGTTCAAGTGATTCTCGTGCCTTAGCCTCCTGAGTAGCTGGGACTACAGGCGTGTGCCACCCACCGGGTAATTTTTGTATTTTTAGTAGAGTGAGGTTTCTCCCCCGTGTCAGCCAGGCTGGTCTTGAACTCCTGACCTCAAGCAATCCACCCACCTCGGCCTTCCAAAGTGCTGCAATTACAGGTGTAAGCCACTGCACCTGGCCCTATTCTATGTTTTAAATGAGAATATTGTACATAAAAATCTGGATTTCTACCTTCTCTTGAAAAGTTAACCCTGAAGACAATATACTAATATCCTGTGGGTCAACAATTTACTGGGTTTGAATAGGGGCTACATACTTTGAATGATAATTGTATTTTCAAGTTTGCTGCAGTTCACCATGCTACGGAATATGGAATAATTAAGTATTGGTTGCTACTTGCAAAATATGTGTGTGTGTGTGTGTGTATATATATATATATATATAAAACTGTTGGATATAGCTAAACTCTTCATTAGCCAAACCCCTTTTGTAGCCCTAGACTATATATATATAGTACAGAAGTGTGTGTCTGTGTGTGTGTTTGTTGGGGGCGGGGTGGTAGTAGTGTGACTGGTCCTGAAACAAAAGGGAGACAGAAAATTTTTATTGTTGTATAGTTAAGATTATTTTTATATACTTAATCTAAAAACAGAGTATGCTTTACCAAAAAAAAAAAAAAAAAAAAAAAAAAAAAAAAAAAAAAAAAAAGCAATTTAAGGAAGAAATTATGTTACCTGCTAGGCACAGAAATGTGTTTGATATTTCAAGCCCAGGCTGAAATGAAAGGCCAATCTTTTTGCCTGCAAATGAAAGATCAGAAGGGAATTAGTAAAAAGGCACAGGCAAACTTGTTTTCCTTAAATTTTCTAGGACGTTTAGACTAGAGAACGTAATATCTTTTCTCTTCTTTAAAAAATATAATTCTTAAAATAAAATCTTTATTAATATACAAGCCATAAAATTGTACATAAATGTAAATATACACAAACAATGCTTTTTTTTTTTTTTTAAGACTTTTTCCTTTTCCCTTTTTGTTGACTCTCTCCTTCTCTACTTGATCCTTTCACCGTCTTCAGTTGCCCCATCAAATCACTCCAGGCAGGTAACCCATGTTAACCATTCATGATACTTCCTCAATATATTTTTCCATGCTCTTCTGATCATCTACTGAAATACATGCATACACACATAACTTCACTAAAAGGTTTTGCAGTTTTTATAGTTTTGTACCTTGGAGTTAGATTTCAGGATTGGGAATTATTCCTAAATCCTGGAATTAGGTTCAATAATATAGGCATATTTAATTTGAAGTGACAATACCAGATTGCATTCCAAAAACTCAGCAACAAGTTATATTTCCAGAACTATACATGAGAATATCCTTCTGCTGACATTCCCAAACAGCAGTAGATGTTAGAGAGCTTTTTGTTTTTTAAACTTTCGAGTTGAGGGGTACAAGTACTGGTTTATTACATAGGTATACTTATGTCATGGGGGTTTGTTGAACAGATTATTTCATCACCCAGGTATTAAGCCTAGTACCCATTAGTTATTTTTCTTGATTCTCTCTCTCCTGCTACTCTCTATCATCTGAAAAGCCCCAGTATATCTTGTACCCCTCAATGTGTCCATATGCTCGCATAAATTAGCTCCTTCTTAGGTGAGAACTTGTGGTATTCAGTTTTATGTCCCTGTGTCAGTTTGCTAAGGATAATGGACTCCAGCTCCATCCATGTCCCTGCAAAGAACACAATTTTGTTCTTTTTTATAGCTGCGTAGTACTCCATGATGTATATACACCATAATTTTTTATCCAGTCTATCATTGATAGGCATTTAGGTTGATTACATGTCTTTGCTATTGTGAATAGTGCTGCAATGAATGTGTATATGCATATGTCATTGTAATAGAATGATTTTTAAAAATTTGAGACAGAGTCTTGCTCTGTCACCCAGGCTGGGGTGATCTTGTCTCACTGCAATGGTGCAATCTTGTCTCACTGCAACCTCTGCTTCCGGGTTTGAGCCATTCTCCTGCCTCAGCATCCTGGGATTATAGGATGAGTAGCTGGGATTATAGGCATGCGCCACCATGCCTGGCTAATTTTTGTATTTTTTTTAAAGATGGAGTTTTACCATGTTGACCAGGCTGGTCTCAAACTCCTGACCTCGGGTGATCCACCCATCTTGGCCTCACAAAATGTTGGGATTACAGGTGTGAGACACCACGCCCAACCAACAGAATGATTTATATTCCTTTGGGTAAATATCCAGTAATGAGATTGCTGGGTCCAATGGTATTTCTGACTTTAGGTCTTTGAGGAATTGGCACACTGCCTTCCATAATGGTTGAACTAACTTATACTCCCACCAACAGTGTATAAGCATTCTTCTTTTTCTCCACAATATCCCCAGCATCTGTTATTTTTTGACTTTTTAATAATAGCCATTCTGACTGGCATTAGATGGTATCTCATTGTGGTTTTGATTTGCATTTCTCTAATGATCAGTGATGTTGAGCTTTTTTTCATATGATTGTTGTCCATATGTATGTGTTCTTCTAAAAGACATCTGTTCATGTACTTTCCCACTTTTTATGAGGTGGTTTGGTTTTTTTCTTGTAAATGTATTTAAGTTCCTTATAGATGCTAAATATTAGACCTTTTATAAATGCATAGTTTGCAAAAATTTTCTCCCATTCTGTAGGTTGTCTGTTTACTCTGTTGATAGTTTATTTTACTCTGCAGAAGTTCTTTAGATTTTATTCCTCACTTGCTTACGAAGCTTAATTTGGCTGTGTATAAAAATTCTTCATTGGAATTTATTTTCTTTAAGGTTGTTGAATATTGGCCCTCAAACTCTTCTGGCTTGTAGGGTTTCAGCTTGGAGGTTTCCTGTTAGTCTGATGGGCTTTCCTCTGGAGGAGACCTAACCTTTCAGAGAGCTTTTAATATTTGTCATTTCAATTTATGCAATGTAATTTTATTAATATATTGTGATTTAATTTCTATAACTAATAGTGAATTGAGTATCATCACATCTATTAGACATTATAAATGCTAAATTATGAACTAATTATTCAATGCATTTCCATTTTTCTATTTTCTATTCTTTTTCTTGTCAATATTTAAGCAGGCCTTTTAATGTAATACAAAGATTAACTTTTTGTTATATTCTTCTGTAATTTTATTTAGCAGTTATATACCATATATATATTTTCTTAATATTATCATTCAATAGTTTTAATTTTATATAGACTTTAAAAATCTTGTACCTCTAGGCCAGAAGATATTTTAAATCAATAAAAAATTAAAAACATTATTTTCCAATAAGACTTTATTGGAACACAGTCACCCCTATTTACTTATGTATTATATGACTCTTTTTGCATTACAATGTCAGAAGTATGTAGTTGCAATAGAGACTGGAAGCCTGAAATATTTACTATCTGATCCTTTCCAGAAAAAGTTTGCTGAACCTTGCTCTAGGTTAATATATTCTTCTGAAGAATTATTCTGGGAGTTTCATTTTTCTAGCATTACCACTCACTTAATATGAGTCCCATTGTATCGGGCTTTTGTTCTCTGCCTTTCAAGGTGAGAGCTAACTACCTTAGATCTAATGTATGCTGAGATATTGAAGATGGATGCTAGTTTTTATGTTTTTTTTTTCCTCAGGTGGCAATTGCTCTCTAATAGAAAACTTCTGAAGAGAAATATTGTAGAACAAAGAAATCAATATCTCATTGTATAATTTCAGAGTCCACAGAAAATTAGAGAAGATCTTTCTAGTACCCCCTGATTATATTAGCTACTGCACTTCTGATCTCATTTACCGTGCATGTGCTTTGTTTGCTTTGTCTGAGGTTTCTCTCTCTAGCAGTTACACACTTAAATGAGTGATGATCTTCTCTATTGGCTCATTGACTCAAGTCTGGTTGTTGTAGGTCATTAAGTGGTCACAGTTACAAAATGATGGATGAAGGGGTGGCCTGCCCTTCCACACCTGTGGGCGTTTCTCGTTAGGTGGAATGAGAGACTTGAGAAAAGAAATGAGACACAGAGACAAAGTATAGAGAAAGAAAAAGTGGGCCTGTTAAACCTTGAGTCACTACTGTTAATCTGTTAAACCTTGAGTCACCACAGCACATGTCTCTTGCAAGGACAAGGTTGGGGGTAGGGTCACAGATTAACAGCATCTCAAATACAGAACAAAATGGAGTCTCTTATGTCTACTTCTTTCTATATAGACACAGTAACAGTCTGATCTGTCTTTCTTTTCCCCAAAATGAAAGGGAGGTGGTCCCTCCCTCTATGGCTGACAGTATAGAAGTCACTGGACTGACAGTCTGTTCCTTCCCATAAGAGTTCGTGGAATAGTTTCAATACCCAACTTAAAAAGAGAGAGAGAGAGAGAGAGAGAGAGAGAGAGAGAGAGAGAGAGAAAGGGAATGAAGGATAAATATTACTTGGCAGAAAGAAGAAGAAAAAGCTATTGTAGTGATGACAGCCGACCTGTAATCATAAATATTTCTATAGATTTTTGAGGGTTACAAAGCAGTTTCCAAAGCTCATTTAATCTTTTCTACATCTTTGTGAATGAGTTTTTTTTTGTACTCCTGTTTCACAAACGAGATAACAGATTTTGATTAAACAGTTCATAAGTGACAGAGATAAAACAAATCTATGTGTTTAGGTACTAAATATCATGTTTTTTCAAGTGTCTGTATTGTTTTTATTGGAAAGAATGTAGAGAAGCATGATGGAGAGGAATTAAAAGACTCTGCAGGGACAAGGCTAGGGCAAAGAAAAGCAATTTTCTCCTCTACAGAGAAAGGCAATTTTCTTCAGTGCAAGGAAGAAAAATTAAATGCATTTTTCAGAAGTTTAACATTCATGTATCCATTCATTCATTTACCAAATACTTACTGAGAGCCTATTACATGTTTGGCATTGTTCTAGGGGCTGGAGATACAGCTATCAACAAAAGATTCCTCTCCTCATGGAACATATATTTGGGGGGAGATAAATAATAATAGAATATATAGCATATGAATCAGTGGTAAGTATCAAAAAGAAAGCAGAAGAAAAAATACAAAATGTCAGAGTATCAAGTTGAAATTTTAGAAAGCGTGGTCAGGAAAGGCCTCACTGAGATGGCAACTGAGAAGTTACCTGATATACCAGTAATGTTATTTTGCCTAATTTATTTAACATTATAGTTTATTTTTGTATTTTCTCTTAGAAGATAACTCATACTCATTCTATTCTTACCAAAAGTACACCAATTAATTCATTATCAAGTGTTTCTAATTAATTATGTCCACTAAACAATTAATCTAATGATTTTCCAATGCAATAAGTAGAAGGTGACAGACTTGGTGAAGCTTGTCACACTGTATCACATTAGCTCAGCACTGTCCAATGTAGATGACACTTTTAAAATGACTTTCTGCTTAAAGAATGTGTGTGAAAAAGCTGCAGCTTTCAACATTGTCAGAATGTTAACTTGCATAAAATCAGTCACCACAATGTTTTGTGCAATGGTCCTAGTAATGCCAGAAATACAGAAATGCTAGAAATACAAGAGTTAAAGTTACTGCCTCTTGCTCTAGGAGGAAAAGAGACAGAAGACAGTTAACTACTCTGTTTCTCTTCCAAAAATCATGGGCATCCACAATTACTTTTTGATACATTCTGACAGTTTGTAGGTAAGAACTATCTGTTCTCCTTTTATGAGGTTATTAAAACAATTTATTAAAAAAGGCACCATTGTTGACATGTAAGGGGGGGGGGGGGTTACCAAATAAATAACAGTGCTCTTTTCTTAGTACCTGCATTTATAACCACATGATACAAAGTTAAAAACACAAAAACAAAAACTATCAGCTTCATCACTGGGAAAGCTGTTTGGAGAATGTAGCCTAGATTTGCATGCAAGTAAATTGTTTTGCTAATGTTGCTCTCTACAATTAAACTTATCCTATAAATATTTATGCAGACAATCGGATCCACTAGAGAGAAGAGCCACCCAATAGACTATGGTATGTATGGTACTCTCATGGCATTGTGAAAACAGCAGGCCTGGCTTATGTCAAACATTCCTCTATCTTTCTCTGGGGAAATGTGAGTTTTGAGGGAAAAGTACCAGGATAAAGAGGCCAGAGTGTCACCCTAATGGAGTTCCCTCCATATGGAAACATTAGTAGAGGAAAGACTATAGTTCCTCCCTTAAGATCTCATTTGACCTCGCAATATTTTCTTACATTGCCATTAATGGAAGACACACACACACACACACAAACCCTTATGATTTATTCCTGAAAATAATTTGATTTTAGTTTTCACATTAGTCACTCAATTTAAAAAAAAAAAAAAAAAGACTTGCAAAAGTGCTTGGAAAAAAAGTGGGTATAATAAAATTGCCCTAGCAAATGTTAATTGCCAAAAAATGTGCTCAGCAGTATAAATATACTAGCTTCTAGAGATATTTTAGAGTCAAGCATAATCTTTACTTTCAAGGGATTTATAATTAAGCAGTTTAGATAATAATAACATAATAATAAGCAATACAGCATAGAAATAATTGTTACTTAGTGGGATGAACCAAATGCTCCATAGGAAGAGAGGGCAGGAGGGCATATTATAAAAAGCCCTTGCCAGAGAAGCCAGAGACCTGGCTTTTGTCAAAATCTGAGAATTTCTAGATGAGATTATGTCTTGCTTAACCTCTTTAGGTTTTAATTTCCTATTCTGTGAAATGAAGGGTTCAACTAGAACCTATGCCAAATTTTAAAAATTAGACATTTCCAATATAATAGTAACCAAAATAAGCTGAACTTTTAAAGTTACAATGGATTACGTCCCATATACTTCACTTTTCATGTTAGCAACTGCAAGAGAACAATGAAAATAAATTGTAAATTGATAGAAAAGTAATAATGAAATACGCAAACAAAGAAGAATAATCAAAGGCACTAAGGAGGAAACCCAGTCCTAGCTATTTCAAAGGCCCAAACATTTGTTAAAAGAATAGTGAGGTGCAGTCATGTACTAACGTTACCAGAAAGCGGTCCCGATCCAGACTCCAAGAGAGGATTCTTGGATATCACACAAGAGAGGACTCGGGCTGAGTCCACAGTGTAAGCGAAAGCAAATGTGTTAAGAAAGTAAAGTGGTGAAAGAAGAGCTAGTCCATAGACAGAGTAGGGCGTTGCCAAAAGTAAGAGGAGGAATGCGCCCACCGTAGGTACAATGCTTGCTTATACATAGGATAACAATGACAACAATAAAATCATGGGGAGATGTGCTCTGCTACAAGGGTTTGTGATAAAGGATTAACTTTCTTAATTGCTATATTTTGCAAGAATCAATATTATTACCTTTAAAACAAAAATTAAGAATGCTTCTGTTCTTAAGAGTCAAGATATTGGGATATCAGGAACTTACTAATTCTGGGTCTGTTTAGTAACATTGTCAATCTGTTTCCTTAATTGTAAACAACTAGCAGCTAGAAATACCTAATTTCCTGAGAATGCAGTCCAGCAAGTGCCTGCCCTGTTTTTCCTAGCCCTCATTCAAGATGGAGTCATTCTGATTAAAATGCCTCTGATACTAGGTGTCTCTGCCTTTTTACTCAGGTAAAACCATGCTTCAACCTCTCTGCAAAAACCCTATGTAGGACCCTTTCCTGGAGTGTAATTTCACATAACCTAGGACTAAGAGGTAGTATCTAATACACAGATATCAGCTTTTTGTTCTAGCCCTGAAAGGTGCTACTTCAAACAGATTGGAGTGTCATCCTTACCATGCGCACCTCATCAAGAAATGGTAGAAAGTACAGAAAGAGACACTGTTCTCATATGCTCCATCATCTCTATCACTGCTATGTATTTTGTAAAATGAAGATATTTTCTTCGGAGGAATTTGTTTCCCTTCTGCTAAAGAAAAATAAGGCAACTTCTTAAAAAAAAAAAAAAAAAAAAAAGAAGAAGAAAGTTATGTTTGGGTGATCCTGAGAATAATTCAGAAAGGCCTGGCTGTCCCTAAGCTGCTAATACAGACTAAAGGGACTGCAAGAGACTCTTGCTGATTTTAGGAGGACCCTTTGTTTAATGACCCTTTTGGTAGGAAAGACAAGGAAATTGAGAGAATTAATTTCTTCTACTTAATAGTTTAATAAAATAACGGAAATTTTGATTTTTGAACTTTATGCTGGAACATATGAAGGGAAGGAAGGGAGGCCATAATGGGAGGAGGATGTGATGGGGAGAAAGTTCTGGTTAGGGAAGATGAAAACACAAAATTAAAGAAACAAACAGAGGCATAGAGAAAGGGCAGCTGGCAGGAAGTTTTCTGTGGTGATGATGTCTAACGTCATCAGTAACACTGATACCTAGCAATCAATTTTAAATTGTGTTGTTTCATGTACTACACTAAAGCTTCTCTTCTTTATGTCAAAACCTCCAGGAAAAGTTGGTTACCCAAAAAGGATTCTAATGAAGATGTAAGAGAAAGGATGAAGTATGAGGTTCACTCTGAGATAGAAAGGAAATAAAAAAGCTGCAAGGGGTGAGATCACAAGTAAAGAACAAGCCATTCAGTAATAATTGAAAGTGAAAACTGATCATAAACGGTCACAAAAGGAACTTAAGCACCTCCTTCCGAGAATTTCAGAAATAACTGGGGCAATAATAAACTTCCCTGAGTAGGTGGAATGAAAAGGAATTACATCACTTTATTTTCCAAAAAAGAAGGAATCTTAGAGATTAAAGGGCTCAAAGTCTTATGGGTAACACTTTCTCTCTAGTGCCTACAGTACGTAGGATGTCTCAGGCTCAGGGCTCATTTTTGATAGAGTTATTTGTTAAGCTTAGATAAGCAAACACAGTGCAAATCATCATCAGGAGAATAAGTTTAGGTAAATGCAATATATTCAGAATGACATCTTGACTTTGGGTAACTTCTTGTGAAGTGATATAAATCCTGCATCCAGTGACTCATCAAATATTATAGCTAATAGCTCACAAAATGAGATTTGAAGTTTATAGCTTGAAAAAATTGTTTGTTTTTCCTGTGCATGCAGGCAAGGGCACATGCTTGTGTATCAGTGAGGGTGTATGCTCTCTGTTTTAGGAAGGAAGAAGTTAAATTGGACCACTGAAATGGAAAATAAAGTTTCCTCTCTCCCCATATAACAGATGAAATGTCAACCTGCAGCCAGGGATTTTTAAGATCCCTAAATGAATCTCTGTGTTGCTTATGCATTATTCATGACAGATTCTGGGATTTCAGTGCTTGGCACTGCTGTCAGAAGAAAATGAAAGACATAGATCAACACGGGCACTAACATTTTTGTATTTATAAATTGATCTCTTTTCAAATTTTATTTTTAAAAATTTTATTACTGAGCTGTGTGTCTACCAGGAATTTTTCTCCAAAGTAATAGTTTTAGGGGACATTCTTCGCTTCATGGAAATATTTGATAACAGCACTCAGGCATCGTGGTTTATACTTGTGACTGCTGAGCCGTTTCCAATGGCTTTGTTTTCAGAAGTACCAGTAAGTGGGTTGCTATCAAAACAGCTCAAAATCTGTCAGATTGAACTGATTTTAATGTATTTGTGTCTAATAACACTTATTTAACTTGTATCAGCATTGTCGTATGCTAACTCTAAATATGATACTCTACTTTTAATTTACCCTTTAAAAAGTTATTAACATTTCTTGTATTTTCTTGCTGCTTTCAGACCTAACAATGTGGCTGCCTTCATTAATTGTATTGATAAAGTGAAGCAACACTGATTACTTCAGTTCTGATAGCCTAACAGATGGAACATGTATTATTCTTACGCTATCAGATGAATTAACACAAATGTCAGATATATTCAAAGCTGTGGAGTCAGTTGTGGAGAGAAATTGTCAGAAACAGAAAAGCAGAAGTCACAGAATTACCAATCACTGGCATGAATGAATTAGAAAGTTGTCACATATTTTGTATTTTTTTAAAGAAAATTAGACATAAATGTCATTTCCTCATTTTCCTGGATTTTTATTTGGAAGCAAAATGATATAACAAAAAGAGTGTGAATACTGAGGTTTTCACATTGGCATTTAAATTTTAGCATTTGATTTTATTACCTAGATCACATTAGATAATTTGTTCATCTTTTTGAGCATTAGTTTTTTATCTGGAGGATGGAGCCAGTACTATTTAAATTATATATCTGTTGTAAAAATGATGTAAGGCTGTGACTATAAACAGGCCACATACAATAAAGGCACTTAGCAGTCGTTATTTCTGGAATGATTTGATATTGGGACCTCAGCTGTTCCTAAAGCTTAGTTGTATCCTCGCCCTTTTCCAGCCTGATTATTCAACTCCTCCTTCTGCTGCATGAGTTACCCTGGCGTCTTCATATCCCCACTAGATTTTAGCTGAGAGTGCAGAGAACCAGAGACTTACTGTTTACTTCTGAATATATGACACTTAGCACAGTGTCTATGATATTAAATTACTAAAAAATAGTAAATATTTATTTATTGAGTGAATCCATTCAATACATTTTCCATTTTTGCCTAAGCTAGTAAGTTTCTATATCTTTCAAATGAAGAACTCCTGAAAAAACCAAACATTAAATACTTAGTAGTGGGATATTTCAAAGCTTCATTATAAAATGTGGAATTCGTTGAGCTAAAAGAAGGTGGGAGACTGTCAGTTTCATCATTCCATTCTGGTAAATTAGCAATTATTGATCTTGGTTAGTGAAGCTGCTGTTTAAACTGTCAGAAACTTTTCAAGAGACATTCTAGGAAAATGTCGGGCTATGGGAAAATGTCGGGATATGTTGGCTCCTCTTGCCCCTTGAATTGCTTTGAGAAAGACAAACTTTATTAAAGTGGATTGGAAAACATAAAGCAAGTATATGGATTTAGTTGAGGGAATCCTGTTTTAGCCTGTATCCGGCAGTCTTGTAACTGATGACCCTCATTTTTCTAAGAGGTAGTTTAATTTATTCCCCTCTCTCTTCTTTTCTTGTTTCCCCAGTTCCCCACTTCCTACGTAGCCCTTTAGAAATGAAAATACAACCTTTCACCTCCCCCTCACCAAACATTTCCTACAGGGCAAGATAAATCTCTCCTTGAGAGTCGACAGTTAATTTGCACACCAAAGCACGCCCCCAAAAACCCCTCACCTCCAGGGTGTTGCCTCATGTGGAAAATATGCCCACTTGGCCATTTTTACAACTTATGCCCAGGAAGGCACCAACTCAACTGCCCATAGATCAGGCACCAACCTAGCAGGGGGTGCCCTGCTCTTGTTCATTTACCCCCGTAAAAGTGCCTGTTTTCTGCTCCAAAGTGAAGTGGTGAGGCAGGACAACTGTGCCTGTTTCCCAAGCTGCTTTTGGAATAAATTCACTTGCCTTGTATCAGACTTTGCTCTTGTTAACTGGACTCCGCATGCAGCAAGCAACTAACCCACATTTTGGTTACAATCTGAGACAACACAGCTTCAGATGATCATTTGTCTCTTCTCATTTTACACTCCATCCCTAGGCAATTTAATCCATTTGCTCGGGTTCAATTAACAACGACATGCTAATGGACTTATATTTTTAGCCTTGATTTATTCTCTGAACTCCAGATCTCTATAGGCAATAAACTATTAACTTTTATTTTTTACTCGAACTTCCAAAGGTACTCCCAACTTAACAGGTGCAACATTGATGTTGGCCCCTCTGTTGCTACACTGCAGCCTATTCCTCATCTGGGGTTTCTATCTCAAAAAATTGGACCGGTTTCCATTCAACAGTAAGTGCCACAAGCAAGATTGCATCCTTGCTTTCTCCCTCTCCTTCACCATCTGTATCAGTTTTCTACTGCAATCATAACGCTATTACCACAAACTTAGTGACTTGAAGTAACACTATTATCTTACAGTTCTGTAGATAGAAGTCTGTTACTATGTGGCGGGATTTTTTTTTTTTTTTTTTTTGAAATGCAATTATTTATTAGAACTTTAAGTTTGTATTTGCAAACATTTAGCAGAAGGGAAAAACAAAAACAATCCACATCATATACACCCTAGAAGAATCTGGCTCTTCCAAGGGCTTCCACTTCAACCCGACTGACTCTGCTCCAGGACCTGAGATGCCTCCATAATTTGGTAACCTGGTCCCTGGCAGCCTTGCCACTGGCCAAGCAAAATCACTGGCTCCCTGCCTTGCTGGCAGCTTCAGGAGAATGTTGAGTCCCCCACTCGCTGGCAGCCTTGAGAGACTGCTGGGTCCTGGCCTCCCTGACCTCGACCAGAGGCTGCTGGGTTCCGGCGTGCCGGACTGCGATTGAAGACCGCTGAGTCCCGGTCTCCCCAGCAGTTTCCAGAAACCGCTGGGTCCTGGCCTCCTGGTCAGCTTTGGGAAACTGCTAGGTCTCCACCTTCTGAGTGTCGACATCCTGGGCGAGGGCCTTTTCCGAGCCTTGGAGCTGGAGGTGATAGTCAATCAAGTGTTCATGATCATCTTGAATGTGTCCTTCTGGCAACAAGGCCTCCCAAATAACAAGATCTCAGCCTTGCTCTCGGGGTCCCACTGATTCACTCGAAGCAGGATGTGTGACGTACACTCGGCTTCCGAAGATCGCTTCCACCAGCCAAGCCTCAAAGTGAACTGCCTTCGGATTCCTCAGAAACTCGGAGTGGAAGCAGTAGGGCCGCCTGGTGAGGTTACCGAGCACCTCGAATGGCATTCCTTCTCGCTGCTGTGGTTGCAGGAGCGTGGGAAACCGCTTGGGGGCGGCCATGCTGCCGCTGGCCCTGCCCGGGACAACAGCACCACTGCAAACCCGAAGGCCGGCCAGAGCTAGGCGGAGGGTGGAGGGCTGGGTTTATTGCTCAAGGTGTCATGGAACTAAAATCAAAGCATCAACCAGTCCTGCTACTTCAGCAGTTACGTAACAAAGCCATCTTAATTACATCTGCAAATCCCTTTTGCCAGGTAAAGTAACATAACCACCAGAGTAGCACCAAGGATTGAGGTTATGGGGACCAAAATTCTGCACACTCTCTAATGTTCAACACAAGTCTTCATAATTTCTGATTCCAAATATTTTTCAAATGGTTCCACTTCTGTTGCATACTACCACCAACATCCTAGACCGAGCCACTGTCATTTCTCACCTGAACTAGGAAATGACATGCAAAGTTGTCTTTTTTTGCCACTGTTGCCCTACTACTTGTTTCTATCCTTTTCCTTTTGATGTAGACTGCTTCATGTGTAAATTAATAGTCTTTAAAATATACACAGCAATTTTTCTCTTTAAAAATTCATCCAAAGCTCAGTCTTTTAATACTTACATCTAGGTGTGATATCAGTAAAAATGGTAGAGAAGAATCTCCAAAAACTCATCCCATTATTAAACAATGAGAAAACTGGATAATTTATCAGAATCAACTTTCTCTGAATTCTGCAAGTTAACCAAAGATTTCTGGGAGTATTTATTCAACAAAAATGACTGAATCTCAGTAAAAGCAGGGAGATTTGTGGTGTTTTAACTTGCCCTATGTCTATCTTCTCCTAACCTAATCTTTGAAAACCAATAGCCCACAGTCACAGTAAAAACTAGCCACTTAGCAGCTACTGGAGGGGCCAGAACAGAGTTGGAACTCCTTCACAACCTCATTCTCAGAGAATTGTCAGTATTGTATCTGTCTGGTGGTTCTCTGGAAAACTCCACTTACAGAGCTGTGCATGTTTTTTTGTTTGTTTTTTGTCCTGACATGGAGCTTGCCCAGTGTGAAAAGCCTTTTTCTTGGGGACATTTGTTAAATCCTTTGGAGGCAATTCTATAACTTCACATTCACTGAAAAGGTGAAATAACAGGGAAAAAATAGGCTAACCAAGGGTTTAAAAGTTGGGAAAGAAAATGTCCATAGAAAAGGAAAAATCTCTAAAAAATCTAGATGGTCAGAGGCAGGGGTTGGGTTATACGCATGATAGGGTGGTGTGAATTCTCAGGAAAGACCTGAGAAGGTGCCGGCACCTCAATTTTTGCTAATTCTGAGGCTCTGTGCAAGCAGAAAATGAAGGTTAAGAGAGTGTTGTCAACTGTGTGGCTTAGTAGTTCAGGTAAGTCCCAACATGTGCACAGAATCCTTAAGCAAAGATTAGGAGTCATTGGTTTCAGGCATTTGAAAACATTTTCTATCCAATGATTAGATGACCTCTAAGCTAAACATTTGGGTCTCCAGCAGCCACAGCCACACACAACAAAGTCTGTAGACTTAACAGAATTAACTTCAGAAAAGTCACCAATTAAGCAACAACAACAACACACAGCAACGACAACAACAAAACCACAGAGGCCCAGGACTATGATCTCCAGCGTTGTTACATTATGCTATCTATAATTTCCCATCTTCAAGAAAAATGAAAAAACATGCAAAGAAATAAGAAAGTATGGCCCATACATAGAAAAAAAACAAAAACAAAAACAAAAAACAAAAACAAAAAAAACAGAAAAAATCATCTCTAAGGAAGCCCTGATATTGGACTTACCAGGAAAGAAAAGTAAATCAGCAATTTTTAATCTGTTTAAAGAATTAAGGAAACTTTGTCTAAAGAATTGATTTTAATATAAATTCTTCATTAATGTAATTTTCATTCATTCACTTATTCAATTTCCTTCTTATACTCCTGTTCTCTGAATCAGAGACTCTGCATCCCAAGGCAAGATTATTTGAATTCCTCCTCATCTTCTTCATCTCCTTTTGCATACCATTCTTGTGGGCTCTTCCTGAGTGCAGACAAAGTTGAATATCCTAGCTACTCTTGGTGCTTGCCAAGGACTGAATGTTTGTGTTCTCCCCCAGTTCCTACATTGAAATCGTATTCCCCATTGTGATGATACTAGGAAGTGGGGCCTTTGGGAGGTGATTAGGTCATAAGGATGGAGCCCTCATGAATGGAATTAGTGCCCTTATAAAAAGAGACTCAATTTCTCTCTCTCTCTTTCTGCCATGTGTAAATAGAAGATAGTAGTCTGCATTCTGGAAGAGGGACCTCACCAGAACCCAACCACGTTAGCACCCTGATCTCAGACTTCTGGCCTCCAGAACTCTGAGTAACAAATTCCTGTTGTTTATAAGCCACCTGGTCTATGGTACTTAGTTACAGTCACAAGAACGGATGAAGACAGTGCTCTTATAGCTCCATTTGGTTCACTCTTCTTGGTGCAAACCACTTATCCCAATATTTCTGTGCATTTCACAATGCAGAGAAGAGTGTACAACAAATGCTTGCAAAGTTAGTTGTGAGCCTCTTACTTTAGAGTTTTGATTTTCTGTTCTTTTATCACAGTTTCAGAGTGGAAGCACATGTGGGCAGAAGGACATAGAAGAGATGTTATTTACAGGGAGAATCTTTTCATCCTTCTTTATGGCTCTGATGATCCCCCAAATAGGCATTCAAATCCTCTTGAGGATAGTGGGGACAGAACTGCTTAATTTACCCCCTATTTTCTCTTTTTAGTTGAGGAACAAGTGCGTGTGTGGCTCAGGATCATTGTTTCCCTCTGGGACTGGACTGCCTATAATCATACTCTTCGCTGTTCCAGCTCCTGCCACATGGTCAGTCTATTGGAGGAAGTGCTGCTTCTACTTTACTGGTGATTTCCATTTGTTCAGGGGCTATGCTTGTGAATGTTTGGAAAAGACCAACTTGGGAAAGAGTTAGTAAGTAGAACTTTTCTCTGTCTTTCCACAGTTTTACTGCTACTAAAATTTATGTTTTTATCTTTATTGAATCTTGAAGAGGAGGGGGCAAAACTAAATGGCACATTCAACTGACAACATTTTCAAGTAAAAATGATCATAAAAAATTTGAAAAGAGATGAACAAGGAAGAGCATAAGATAAAGAACAATTACTTTCTTTCACTATAAAACCATATAGAAGTATAATAGATTACTTAACAGTCTTTTTTTCTATTTCTTTCTTACTATCAAGCTAAAATAACTATACTTCATCATCATGCATATTACTCACACTCTTAAAGACTAGGGCTTATTATGACTTTTTTGCTTTAATTATGAAAAGCTCTCATATCATTTCAGCAGGCAGAATAATGGTCTACCAGTGATGTTCTAATCTTCAGACTGTGTGAATATGCTACTTTCCATGACGCAAGGGACTTTGGAGATGTGACTAAGTTAAGGACATTGAGATGGGGAGGTTATCCTGGGCTATCCAGGTGGACCCAGGGTAATCATAAGGGTCTCTATTAGAAAGAGGGAGGTAGTAGAGTCAGAATCATAGAAGGAGATGTTAAGAGGAAAGAAAGGTCAGAGTGAGGCAGAGCCACAGGCTGAGGTGGGCACCCTCTAAATGCTGGAAAAGGCAAAGAAATGAATTTTCCCTGAGAGCCTACAGAAGGAACATAGTCCTCTGCTGATACTTTGATTTTAGCTCAGAGAGACTCATTTTTGAACTTCTGACTTTCAGAACTGTACTTCTGACCTTCAGAACTGTACTTCTGACTTTCAGAACTGTAAGATTTTTTTTGTTGTTGTTTGGAGACACAAAGTTTGTGGCTACTTGTTATAGTAGCAATTTGAAACTAATATACTCATTGTTGAAAAAAAATGGGGCAGTTTGTATCTATATGTGTTTATTGTGGCAGATTTTGTATCTGTGTGTGCTTATAGTGTCACATTATTTGCTGGAAAATCAGAACAATAGATGACTTAGGAAATTGAAGAACAGGGCGTATATGAATATGTAAATCACCAATGGGTAGGCAACAATCCAGTGATATGTATTGTTGTACTGGACACTGTACAGGTTTTGGTGTGACCCAGATCTATGTTTGAATATAATTTTCTTCACTTACTGGCTATGTGACCTTAGAGAAGTTACTTGAGCCTCAATTCCTCCCCCACCCCTTAAATTAAGGAGATTTCTAATACATGATACTGGCATTGGGAAGAATAGATGTTATGTTCATGAAGTGTGTAGAGGAATGGGCCATAGTAGGTGTCCAGTTAACTTCTGTTTGTTAGCATTGTAAATTGTATTTTTATAACTTATTTCTTCATATGTCTCCTACACTTCTTTCTTCTAGCTTCAGCAGATGCTTTTCTCCTTGAGGAATTTTATAAACAAGAGTAGCCTCCTGTTTTCTGCTGTTTTTCTTGGATTAAAAAAATCAATTGATTTAATAAACCAAATATTAAATATTAAATAATTATCTTATTCTGTTCTCATTCCTGACATAGAATTTCTAATACCCATGTACCTGAGTTTATGCTAATAAGGTGACTTTTGGTGAGCCCTTAAATAGCTTCAGGATGGGGGCTGGTTGCCAGAGGAACCAAATGTGTGATTAGAGGGTTGGAACTTTCAACTCTATCCTCGCTCCCTCCCCCTGCCTACTTCTGAAGAGGGAAGAGGGGCTGGAGATTGAAATAATCATCAATGGCCAATGATCTAATCAGTTTCGCTTGTAGAATGGAATATCCATAAAAATCCCTAAAGGGTGGGGTTAGAGAGTTTCTGAGTGAAAATATCAAGATATTGCAAAGGTAGCTGCTCAGAGAGCTGTGGAAGCTTTGTGTACATCCCCTAGCCACATAACTACAAATATATTTGTATCATGTACATCTGAATCTTTGACCACAGCTGTTTATTTCTGGGATGGACACTTGACCTAACATGGGCAAATCAGTTTCTATATTTGTAAACGTAGGTTGTGAAAGGTCAGTTAGAGAGTTACGGGCATGTCGATAAGATAAGCAAAAAAATCTGTGTTCGAAGGAGAAGGAGAGCCAGAGGAGGAAGAAAGGGAAAGAAAGAATCAGGGACAAAGAAAAATGAAGCATATTGGAAGAAATAAGTAGAGATTAGGCAAAAAGATGACTTCCTGAGCAGTCTCAGTTCCAATTCTAGTTTAAGGCCTTGCTTCATTCTTTCCATAGGTTCTATAAATTACTTGGCATCCCTCCAGTAAATTCTATTTTTTCCATTAGTTACTTGCAACAATGAGTACTGGCATTCATTTTGTTCATTTACTTGTTCTACAAGCATTTACAGAACTCTTATGTGTATTAACTATTTTGCTATTTCAGGGGATATAGATATTTGCCTTCAGAGGTATAAGCACTGTAAAAAGAAAATGAAGGTCTCTGTGGTAATGACATGTGAGAGACATTAATGCATGGAATTTAGAGTACATGGTCTATGTTTGTGGCTAATCAGAAACGCAAGGAGAAGCAATATTCCTGTTTTCTTATGTTTTGCCTAATTAGAGGATGAAAATTCTGATGTCATGGTTTGGGATACCAGAGGAAAGGGTATTTCTAATTTGTATTCCACAGGCAATAACGAAAAGGGTGAACTGGAACAATAAATCATTAACAACATGTTCTACTTTTCAAGTGATATTGTGAATTATTGAACAGCAGGTGCAGATTATGAAAGGGAGGGAGGGTTCCAACAGCCTACAAGGATCAAAGGTTCATGTAAGAAAATGGAAGGAAAGGCTGGTAAATAGAGAGCCTTCTGTACTGGCTTAAAGAGTTTGAGTTTTACTCTCTAAACAGTGAAAAACTATATAAATAAGTAAACAGTAAAACATGTCTAAGGACAATGAGGTCAGGATTTCTCATGTCAGTTTTGAGACTGAAAAAGTCCCAAAGGATTTTCACATTTTCTTCGGGTTCCAGTAATGAGACCAATAGTTTGTACTTACTGTGTCTGTGTCTTCCAGTCACATTCTCTAGGGACCAATTTCAGAAAAGGAAAGAGCAGATAATGAATGGATCCAGCTGCGTAATCAATAGAGCAGTGGCCATCAAGGCATTGTCTTTGTCAAACCTCAGGGAAGCTGATATAGTCTCCGTAACAGCTCTAATAAGATGCTAGACTTCAAAGTGAGCAGATATTTAACTTCATCAGTTTTCAGAAGCTACTCCTTACTATCTAAAAATAGGAAAAAGGTTACAAGCTTGTTAAAGTAAAACCTAAAGGGGAGGAATTTACACAAAATTGGGAGGCAGTAAGAAGGGCTAGACCAATGAATCAATAGAGAGAAGTAAGGCAAATGATATAAATGTCAACACCACTGAATAATAAGAAAACCACAGATGATTCTTCAAATGTGTAAATTCTAGATTTTGCTGAACCCAAGCTTCTAAGCTACGAATATAAATTGTTCATTTTCTGTCTTAAAAAAATCATATTCACTTATTCAACACTCTCAAAGAGTTTCATTGCTAGTTTTCTACCTTGGCATTTTGATTGGTGCTTCAGTCATTTTCTTGAAATTTTGCTTGCAACTATGTGCAAACTTTGTCAGTTGAATGCATGCCCAAACCCTCCTAATTTAGCTATACTTTCTGAGGAAAATATATTTGTACACATTTGAAAATTGAGTCAGAATTCGTTTTGACTGCGTGCCATGTGGGTACATCTCAGTCAATTCAACCATGAGTAGAACACATCCTATATTGCTACAGCTGATAATACTGTTATATCATTCATAATACGTTAAAACTTAAATATAGATATTTCAAAAAAAGAAATTCAAATGCCTTCTAATTTTAATTTTTTTTTTTTTACTAAATGAGGCAGACAATTAAACCAGATGATGAGAGATTCATTATATTTTGTTAACAACTTGTTCAGTTGATTTTTTTAAGTGTAGTGATTCATTGTTTGATAAGAATTGACAACCTAATTGACTGCATTTATCTTTATACAGACACAACTTTGAGCTCCCAGTGTAGCAGGACGAGCTGCAGACAAAACCTCTCAGACACCGAGTTGTAGAAGGAAGGGCTTTATTCAACTGGAAGCATTGGCAAGCTACTGCCTTAAAATCCGAGCTCCCTGAGTGCACAATTTCTGTCCCTTTTAAGGGCTCACAACACTAAATATTTCATATGAAAGAGTCGTGATTGATTTGAGCAAGCAGGGGGTACATGAGAGGTCAGAGTGAAACAGAGCAGAGCAGGGAGTTTCACAATGTTCTTTATATAATGCCAGGAATCTATGGATAATATCAGTTTCGAAGTCATGAGTTGATTTTTAACCACTAGGTTTAGGCCAGGCAGGCCCAGGCCCAGCTTTGGGCCTGGTGCCAGGCTGCCTGTCTTTCGTTTCACTCCCTTGTTTTTTCTTAAAACAGGTACTGAGTATAAAACAATATGAGAGGGTCTCTCTCTTCCCTCATTTCCCCCTTTTGAGACTCTCACTTTTTATTAGTGGGAATTCTCACTCTTATTTTTGCTACTTATGTCTTTTTGTGCAATAGATTGATAGTGATTCATATAGTACACTTGTGCTGAAGCATTTTGGTAAACTAAGGTAGCGATGAAGCTTTTTTATAATTTGAAGAAGTACAGGTAGCAAACAAGGGAGCAGTTAATAGGTTCTTATTACAATTATAACTGTTATTATAAGAGTTTTAAATCTTCTTAGCACTGGGAACTAATTTTTAAACATGGTTTCAGGGTCGAATTCATGCTACACTTGTATGGGCACGTGTGTCAGTTTTATCATATTTTTAACTATGTGTTTAACTACTTGCCTTTGATTATCTATGTGCAGATAGTAATTAGTAAGGTTAAGTTTCTTATAGACCTCTCTTTCAGCTGCTATCAAGTAGTCGAGAGCCCATCTATTTTGATAGATAGCATTTCTTGTCTGAGTTTCTTGCCGGGCCAGAATAGTCAAGGCTTGACCGGTTTTATTAGTGATGATTTTTAAAACAGCTTGCAACTGTATGATTCGGTTGAGCATGTAAATGGGAATCCAGTATCCCCACGGGCCGTCTTGTGTCTAAGTGGCAAGCCTATAGTATTGTATAATTTTTTAAGAGGTCATTTATCATCTTTTTAATTACCTATGGCTATGCTTCCTTTTCCATGGGAAGCATAGACAGGGAAGCCCAGGAGTTCACCTGTTTTTATGCGCAGTAGGAAGAAAGATGATTTAATAGTGCCAATAACATAACTACCTGTCCACTGGTCAGGCAGCTTAGCATAGGCTCCATGTCTACTTATCCAGTATAACCTGGTGGGGGCAGTCCAGTCCCAATGGAATTCTGGGTGGGCCCAGACAGTCTGTAACCTTGGAAATTTACTGAATGGATCCCTTTCTGTGTAATTGGCACTCCACCATGTAACTGTTTTGTTCAGTACCATTATACAGTTTTTGCCCCAGACAACTAAGTCATCCTATAGAATGAGTGAATTTTTTTCCTGTTTCTAGCTATGCAATACTGTCCAATAATTGAGCCTTTTAGAACCTAGAGATGATTAGGGTGATTCTTTTGGACCAGGAATTCATCAGGAACTGGGTCTGTAGGCACTAATTCTCAGGCTTCTTATGGCTTCTAATTCTATGGCTTCTTATTGATCTCTTATCATAGTTTCTTCACAAACATAACATGAAGTGACATTTAGAGACTGGACTACATGCTCAGCTAATTGCAAAAACAAATTTCTGGTTTTTCCTGGAGTCTCCAGTACTGGCACATATAGTTTATCATAGAAAGTCTGAAATACTGGTTCTGGAGAGAGTTTACGAACCTCCTCTTTTACTAAGATATTTACTCTAGGACCTAGTCCTTTTCTATTGATGCCCAGAGATACATTTTCTCCTTTTTTTTTTGCCTTGGGTTTAAGGGATTTGTAATTATTAATTTTAAGGGGTTGCAGCTTCCACTCGTACAAGAGGGGCTGCCTTCTCCTTTTTGGAGCTAAACAGGATCTTTTTCATCCTTTTTTAAAGTAGTCTAGATGACACAAGACCAGTAATTATACACCTTTTCACATGAGCTTAATTAATGGCAGATATACTTATTTCCTGCTGTGTAACCTTTTTTTTCTTTTTAATTTAAAGAACTGCATCTTATTCTATGCCGATTGCTATTGATAGTGGCACAAGCATTAAATTTTAGGTATATATGCTTGGAGACCCCTCTTTCTTCTGTCCTAGCTATTACTTTATTTGTGTTGCCTCGAAAAGGATCCGTCCTTAAATTTATTTTAAAAACTGTGATCATGGGAGGCTTAAAATGGGTCATAACACACATCAAGTTGGTTATTTCCTGGGCTATATACCTTGGATAGAAGAGCATTATACAAACAAGTTCCTTTTAGAATCCTGGTACACTTATAATAACCATAAAAGGACTGTAGCAATCTTTTGTCCTACCTCAGTGACTTGATGTATATACTGGCAACAGCCCTCAGTCTGATGAAGGTCAGTTGAAGTCCTTACTGTACCGTACAAGTCCAAATTTTAAGGAAAATGAATTCCGCAGTGAGTTGCCTCATGTTTCGGCAGTGCGTGGACCAGTCAGCTTCCGGGTATGACCGGAGCAGGGCTTGTCGTCTTCTTCAGAGTCACTTTGCAGCGGTTGGCAAAGCTGTTCCCACCCACATACAGCTCCCAGTCAACTGATGTTTAAGGATGGTCTTGGAGGTTGGGATCACTAGAATAAACTGAGTCCAGTAATTTTACACAGTTATATTTAACTGGGCTCTCTGATACCAGGAGCAAGGTGGCAGGGTTTAGGGTGTTGCAAACTTCAATGGTTATGCGGGGATTTTTACAGAGCAAGTTTTGGAATCTAGTTAGTCTAGCACTCATGAGCTAATGATGTCCTCTGGTATTTATTAAAATTACCACAGCATGGGAGGACTTTATGTTTAGGTTTCGCCTAAGAGTTAGCTTATGCCTAAGAGTTAGCTTATCTGCTTCTTGTGCTAACAGAGCCGTTGCTGCCAGGGCCCTTGGATATGGGAGCCAGCCTTTGCAAACCCTATCTAGTTGTTTTGAGAGACAGGCCACTGGCCTTGGCCAGGGCCCTACAGTCTGGGTTAAAACTCCAACTGCTATTTTTTCTCTTTCTGACATACAGAGTGTAAAGAGTTTTGTCAGGTCAGGTAGCCTCAGGGCTGGGGCCGACATGAGTTTTCTTTTTAACTCATGAAAAGCTCATTGCTGTTGGTTGTAATAGGTGTAGTTAATCTAATCTACACTTTTATTGACTGTCATCTACTAAAATATTGACTTAAATCCTCTAACTGTTTGATTTCAAGCTTTAAATTGATCTGGTATTCCTTGCAGGGCTCCAATTGCATCTAAATAGATATGAGAGTTGAAAGACCTATAAGGAGCTTCTCTCGCTTTACGATGTCTTATTATTTTTTTTTCCCACTGGTTGATGAAATGCCAGGGTGAAAGGGATAGCCACATGGACTAAAGCACAAGTGCCACTCTAGTTATTTGGCAGAGTACCCAGTAAAGGTCCACCACAATACCACCACGCATCCACTCGGGATGAACAAGGCTGACTGATGGATAAGCTCTTGAAAATTCTTAAGCTCACTGCATCCCTTCAGGTCTCCAAGGAATGCTAAGTTTCCTCCCTGCCGTGAGAGACACGAAGTGAACTTAGTGTTGGGAGACAGAAGCTGGATGACCCTCGGGGGCTGACCCACAGGGACTTTGGGATATAGCAGAGAGAGCTTGGCATGACTTATTACTCCAGGCTGTAGAATCCTGGAAAAGAGCTACTATGCAGCCCATGCCTGGTCGACTGGAGGACCGCCTTAGTGGGAGGGGGACAATCAGGACCTCTAGCCTGCCATGTGCACAAGCATAACAATCGCTTTTGTTTACCATGCAGATGGACTATTTGATCCATTTTAACCAGGCATTTGCATCTTGGTATGCTGTCTTAATTGCCAAAGTTTGTTTTAAGTCTTTTACTTCTATGATCCTCTAGCAAAATGAGTATTTCCTTTAGCACCTATCTTTATTAGTTTTTAGACCAAAGAAAACTAAACACTATTTTATATTTAATAATGCTTCTTGTATGATTTTTATACCAGAGAAGCTAAATTTTACCTTTATATTAGTGTGTTATTAAGGTTAAATTTAATTTTAATAAAACCTTTTAGACAGATTTATCCAATTTTTCATATTTGACCATAAGATTTTATAGACTCTTTTTAACCTTTTATAATTTTTGTTAAAGAGCAGGTTGATGCTTTAAGAAAAACATGTTGCATTTTTACTCTAATGTCCAGTTCGCAGAAAAACTGTATGATAGCTTTTTAACTTTAACTAATATGTTTACACACTGAATTTTCTTTACAATTAACGTTTTAAAACTTGCTTAAACGTTCAAAACAATAATTTTTTTAACTTTTTAATGTAGGTAAAAATCCACATTCTTAGGCCTCCCTGTAATCTTTTTACCAAAGGCATATTTTACTTTTGTTATACACCTTGCACATAAACTGTTTCTTCAATAGAACTCAGGAGGCCTTATTACGTTTAAATTATACAACATTTTTTGCATAAATTTTTTTTATAACTTTTTTTCTTTTATGACTTTCATAGACAATTTTTCGACATGTCTCAACTTTCTGACTTATTACAAACATTTTTTTTAAACCAGTTAATTTATTTCAGGACAAGAATTTACCATATAACATTCTTTTTATATAAATTCTACCTCCCCCCTTTTTTCCCTTTCTTGAAATTTTTTAACATAGTTCCTAGTGGGGTGGGCTTATTTGTGCCTGACCCATGCTTCTTCAAGACAAAACACCACGCTCACACCACATGCACACCACAAAACAAAAAATAGGTAAAAAGGGCACACACACACTTCTGCAGTTTACACCAAACCAAAATCAAAACCAAAATCAGATTATCCAGAAATACAAGCCAGGTGAAAACCAAAACCAAAGTATCAAGCAATCTAAGTCAAGTCATAAACGAAAACCAAAGTGCTGGTACGGGCACACCGTGGATGATCAGGCCACGCTTCAACTCAAATGGAGTAGGCAAGTTCCCAAGACCAGTCCTGTCTAGCAATTTAAACCAAGTCAAAACCAAAACCAACACCAAAGTGCCAATAAAGGCATGCTGTGGGTGATTCAGGCCTTGCTTCCACTCAGATGGAGTGGGCAAGTTCCAAAGACTAGTCTTACCGAATTTCAGATGTCCGGACTCCCAGTGCCAAGTGCCAGTTCCTTCCCGGTGTTCAGCCACTGTGCTAATCCTCAGCGGGGGCCTGCTACATGCTGCTCTGGTGAGGCCTCCCTGAGAGTGCTCTTTGGATCGCGTCACTCAGGCTGGCCGGAGTACCCCGCAGGGATGCTCCACAGGGCAGGCCTAAGCCGCCTCTAAGGGGTGCCTCGGTCATTAGTCAGTCACCTCGCTTCCTGGTCAGGGAACCAAGAAATGTAGTAGGACGAGCCTCAGAAAAAATCTCTCAGACATCCAGTTGTAGAAGGAAGGGCTTTTTCAGCTGGAAGCATCGGCAGGCTACCGCCTTAAAATCGGAGCTCCCCGAATGCAAAATTTCTGTTCCTTTTAAGGGCTCACAACACTAAAGATTTCACATGAAAGGGTCCTGATTGATTTGAGCAAGCAGGGGGTACATGACAGGGGCTGCATGCACTGGTGGTCAGAGTGAAACAGAACAGAGCAGGGAGTTTCACAATATTCTTTTATACAAAGTCGGGAATCCATGGATAACATCAGTTTCTAAGTCATGAGTTGATTTTTAACTACTAGGTTTAGGCCAGGCAGGCCCAGGCCCAGTTTTGGGCCTGGCACCAGGCTGCCTGTCTTTGGTTTCAATTTCTTGTTTTTTCTTAAAACAGGTACTGAGTATAAAACAATGTAAACAAATATGAGAGGGTCTCTCTCTTCCCTCACCAGAGATTTAACACTTGAGAATATAAAGTTCATGACAGTCAATAAAATATTTTTTCATATTAAAGATTGATTTATTAATCTCATAAGTAAAGACAAATTAAAGTATAATATAATACGTGATTATAAATTTTTACTTTACTCTTTCCTCATTTGACCACAAAATGTTCCTTTCTAGTACTAGAACAGAAACATGGCTTAAAAATAAAAAATTTAAGAATCTCATAATAGAATCAGTTATTTAATTTTGAAGATACACATTTCTATTTTTCATATATGAACAAAATACATTACTGTATTTCAGATTTCTAGTATAAATGTCATTAACCTGATTTGTTTTTTTTTTCCTTAAAAATAGATCAAAAGTGATTAAAACTCTAAGCATTCAGAAAAAAAACAAACGAGCAAACAAAATATCACTATGGTGTTTTAAAAGTTTATCTTCTTGCCATTTAAAATATTACCTGCTTATAAAAGTGGAATATTCTATACTATTAAATTTTTTTTTCAGGGAGAATCAATAATTTGTAGTGATCATGGGCATTTTCTTCGTATAACAAGTTCTTACTAAGCACCAGATTTTTAAGAAGAAGCTCCTATGAGTCAGTCACTGTTTTGGGACTGGGGATCCTATGTTGAAGAAGATAGACAGACTTTCCATCCTAAAGGCACAAGAGTGATGTGAACTTGGATCTTACCACCCCATTCCACAGACTCTCTGTCATTCTTCTTTGCTTTACTTTCCCTTTATAGAACTTGTCATTTTCTAATATCTTCTATGATTTACTTACCGATTTTATGTACTGTCTTCTGAAGTAATATGTAAACATTAATAGGATATATATTTCTTACTGTGACAGAGCAGTTCCAAGTACAAAGCAGGGGCTCAGTAACTATTGTTAAATAAATACAATTAGAACATAATTAAAATAAATGAATGATATGAGATATAATTGAAATGTTAAGCAGAGGCCAGATTGGTCCTTACAGATACATTTGAGTTTTTTTCTAGGCAATTGCATATTTTTGACATATCTAATTTATGTTTAAAAATTACTCCATATGTTGTGTGGGGAATGTTATGGAGGAAGAGAAGTTGCCTGTCTGAACATCAAAAAGGGCCAGGCATGGTGGCTCATGACTGTAATCCCAGTACTTTGGGAGGCCGAGGTAGGTGGATCACCTGAGGTCAGGAGTTTGATTCCAGCCTGGCCAACATGATGAAATCCTGTCTCTACTAAAAATACAAAAATTAGCTGGGTGTGGTGGTGGGCACCTGTAATCCCAGTTACGTGGGAGGCTGAGGCAGGAGAATCACTTGAACCAGGAAGCGGAGGTTGCAATGAGCTGAGACTGCCCCACTGCAATCCAGCCTGGGTGACAGAGCAAGACTGTCTCCGAAAAAAAAAAAGAAAGAAAGAAAACAACAAAATAAAACAATGAAAAACATTAAAAAGATGCGCTTACAGGACCACTAAGGTAATCATTTTCAGGAGAGCAATTACAAAGAGAGGCAGAGATGTATTTTTTAGATAAAGATGACATGAGTTGCTGATGAACTGGATGTGAAAAGAGAAATTAATTTATTGAGAATGACTTCCACATATTGATACTTATTAATTGGGTAGATGAATTGGATAGGTGTAATAATTATTGAGACTGAGAAAACTGTGAGAGGGACCGTATTTGTAATAGGAAATTGGGAATTTTCTTTCTTTACACCCATTTAGGCTTGTGATGTCTATTAGATATTAGACAATAATATCAAACAAAATTACACCTAGGAGCACATGTTGTGAAAGGAAAATAAATCTTGGGGCCACCAAATCCATAAGGTAAAAGGAAAAGTCAAGCTGGGAATTGCTTAGGGCCAACCTGCCTCCCATTCTATGTGAAGTCACCCCTCTGCTCACTGAGAAATGTGTAACTGATTGCCTCCTTTGGAGAGGCTAATCAGAAACTCAAAAGAATGGAACCATTGGTCTCTTATCTACCTATGACCTGGAAACCCCCTCCTGGCTTCAAGTCTTCCTGCCTTTGCTTCGAGTTGTCCAGCCTTTCCAGATGGAATCAATGTTCATCTTGCGTATGTTAATTGATATCTCATGTCTCCCTAGAATACATAAAACCAAATTGTGCTCTGACCACCTTGGACATATGTTGACAGGACCACCTAAGGCTGTGTCATGGGCACACATTCTCAACTTGGCAAAATAAACTTTCTAAATTAACTGAGGCCTGTCTCAGATTTTCAGGGTTCACAATGTCTACAATCTACAAATCCTAAAATTAGAAGTCTTTAGTCTCAGATAAACAAACAAACACATTCACTGACATGTCTATGATGATGTAATTAGGAAAAAGAAAAAGTGTCATTTGTGATAACAATTTGGGTACTGCTACAATTTAGTGGAGACAGTGACAAATCATTAATTTTCTGACAACTTTTAGTTCTCACACTAGATTTTTTTAGGACACCCTACTTGACTGGATGAATAGAATCACACAGCAGGCGTCCTGTAGCAGAGTATGTAGCATGTTTCTCTCAACTGATGGTTAATAGAGTAGAATCAGGGATGCCTATGATGACCTTCCACCTATGGTCATCAACAATATTTTATAAATTAAGCATTAGCATGATGTTGAAAACAATCTCTCAATCTTTGGAGCCTGTGGTGGCACAATGGTAGTCAAGATAGCTGAAAGCTCTTAGCAGAAGCAGCAGAACTGGGTCACATTGTTGAAGAAGTTCTCTTAACCTCTGATATCCAAATAGAGATGCCAATTTGGAAGTTGTGTTTATGAGTCTAGAGCTCTCAGAAGACATCTTGATTGAAACTACAAATTTGAAATCAGTGGGTTACAGAAGGCATTTAAAGCCTTGGGAATGGATGAGGTCACAGAAGGAGCAATCAGACAGTGAAAAAGGGCCTAGAAAAATTCCTGAAGATTGTAGTATTTGGAAATTGTGTAGAAGAGAAGGAGTTAACTGTGGAAAGTGAAAGAGAACTTCCAGTGAGGTGCTGGAGAAAATATATGAAAGTATGACACACTGGAAAGTGAGATTAAACAGTATTTCAAGATAAAAGGAGCGGTCACCTGTGTCCAATCCTGCTGAGAGTTACAGAAAGATGAGGAAATAAAAATATCCATTATAAATGGTAATATGGAGGTTTATTTCAGGAGAAGGAGAAGGACGAATTCTGTATCTTAGAGTGTCCAAAATTGAGCATGAGTTTACGCAGGTAGCCTGCTCATCAGGGGAGAAGAGAAATATGGACATAGCCAAAGAGAGATGAGGAGCTTGTTTGTTTGTCTTGACTTGTTTTCAGATTGGATATATGTGGGCATGACTGTGAGTTTACAGAAATAATCTAGTAGAAAGAGAGATCTTTATGAAGAAGGAGAGAAAGGGTAATCAATGGAGTATTTAGTACATAGAAAGAAAGAGAATGTATATAAGAGCACAAGCAAATGAGTTTAAGAGACTTCTATAGTAATAGATGCAAATATAACTGACACTATTGAACTTTCCTGGAGTCCCGTGCTACTGGAAAACAATGCTAGTCACAAAAATCCTTCATGCTTTTGCATTTTAGGAGATGGCATACTGCAAGAAACAACCCATCCCCTTATGACTTAGATGAGACTTATCATGTCCCTCTTGTTTACCTGTGATGAGGCCAGACACAGACCATCTGAATTCCTATTTGCCTCATAAAAGATTAGTGGAACTGTTTGTCTCCCCTGATCAGTTACAATAAACTGCTAATTAGCTGATTTGACTAAATTTGCTTTTCTCCTTCCCCAGAATCCTGATTTTGACCTATCCTCATCCTGAGCCATAAAACAACCCTTCTG
Organism: Papio anubis; assembly: GCF_008728515.1. Classification (NCBI taxonomy): domain Eukaryota; kingdom Metazoa; phylum Chordata; class Mammalia; order Primates; family Cercopithecidae; genus Papio; species Papio anubis. Next base: position 26,462,477 of record NC_044978.1, read on the forward strand.
TATTGGCCACTCCTGAGAATTAGCTGACTAAAAGGGAAGACATTCCTTAATCAACTCTCTCATTGCAATCATGACCACTCCCTCACACCTAGTTATTTCCAAGCTTTTTTTCTAACTCGTTTAAAGTAAAATTCTATTCTGCCTGACCTTTTAGATTCTTGCAGATCTCATGGCCTGAACATTTTCCTTATTACAATAGTCTCCCTTCACTTATCATAATAATCCCTTTTGAATAAAGCTTATCTTAACCTAAGTTGATTTTTTTTTTAACTCGACAATACAAAAGATGAATAAAAATACAGATACATTATAGATTTGCTGCAGGAAGATAATTGAGCTTTTTTTTGATGACATTTTCTTAAGGAAATGGAGTAATCGAGTTTGAAAATGCATTAGTAGATATTGATAGTAAGAGAGAATACCATATGAAATAAACATTCTTAAACACGAAAACCTGATCTCATTAAAGAAGTGTGGTAGGATTATAGGCTAAGTATGAGCAACATTTGTAATTTGTGAAAGTGAAAGCAAGTTTATTAGGAAAGTAAAGGAATAAAAGAATGGCTACTCCATAGACACAGCAGCCCTGAGGGCTGCTGGCTGCCTATTTTTATGGTTATTTCTTAAGTATATGCTAAACAAGGGGTAGATTACTCATGAGTTTTCCAGAAAAGAGGGGGGCAATAGGGTTCTTCCCCTTTTTAGACTATATATGGTAACTTCCCAATGTTTCTATGGCATTTGCAATTTGTCAAGGTGCTGGTGGGAGTGTCTTTTGTCATGCTAATAAATTATAATTAGCATATAATGAGCAGTAAGGACCAGAGGTCACTCTTGTTACTACCTTGGTTTTTTGGTGGGTTTTGGCTGGCTTCTTTACAGCCACCTGTTTTATTAGCAAAGTCTTTGTGACCCGTATCTTGTGCTGACTCCTATATCCTATATCATTCTGTGACTAAGAATGCCTTATCCTCCTGGGAATGCAGCTCAGTAGGTCTCAGCCTTGTTTTATCCAGTCCCTAGTTAAGATGGAGTTGCTCTTGTTCAAACACCTCTGACATAATGAGGTCAAAGATTTAAAGCAGAGAAAAAGCAGAGCTATGAACCAGAAATACAGGAGATGTTTTTAGAATATAATGTTCAGAAGGATTTTAGAAGTGATAATGTTGTTTGTGACAATATGGTCTAGGATATAGTCATGGGAGTAGGTAGCTGTATTGGAGTGGAGGAAATATTGGAGAAAATGAAAAAGGCCAGAAACCAAGCGGTCAAGGTGTGGAATGAGTTATTAGCATGGATACAGTAATCACCAAAAGCAATGGCTTGATGACTTGAGTAACTGTAGAGGGGATGACATGAATCAGTTTAGTAGAATAACATAAACTTCAAAGAAGTAGGATTTACTTTCTTTTTTGTCTCTCTTCCTCTTCTTCTTCTTCTTCTGCTTGTTTTTTTTTCTATTATATTAGATAATTTGTTTGACTTTGAAAAGATTATCTGAAAATACAATTTTCATCAACACATAAAAAAAAGATGTTAGTAATATAGTAACTACCAGGATAAATCAATTAAATAAAAACCTTTTAAAAATATAGACCATTGAAACAACTGATGTAAAAATGTAGGCAATAGGAAAGAATGCTTAAGTAAAATTATTGAAATGGTTGATTCATTACTAGAAAGGATGTTTGTGGAAACAGCATCATTAACTAATTCCCATTTTCGAGATGGAGAGATATTGGGCTACTTAACGTAGTTAATGTTCTCCAAAAGATCAGGTTTCCTGTTTTTGATGCTAAAATAAACAACCTGCAAGCAATTATTTTAAATGGTAATTTCAATCATATAAGTTCTTTTGTGTAAAGATGACTAAAATAGATTAAACACATAATTTTCTTCTAATGGGCCTCAGATTATTTACATAGAGACATCTAGAATAATTTGAAACCTTTCCTTTTTAAAAATACATTTGTTTAATTGGGCCTTGGTTAAACCAATAAAACTTATATAAACATTATTATAAAAACAATAAAAGGGATATAAGCACCCCTTTGAAAACAGTTGTTAAAACTAACTAGTTTTACAATTTCTCCTTTTGAAAGTTATTCTTATGTCACACTTTTTCTTTTATTTGTGTTTTTATATTATTGCTTAGAAAACTTACAGAATTTTAAAATGTGTGGTTATTAGCTATCAACGTACGGTATTAGTTATTCTTCAGATATTTTAATTATGTAACTTTCATAATGGCTCTAAAATGACATGCAAGTTCAGGATCAATGAGAAAGTCTACTGTAGTTCTGTTTCCTAAAATTAATGAGTGATAACTCACGCTTATCTATCAAACTCTCTAAAATTATAATTTAAATTAGATTTTAAATACATATTAGAGTCACATTCACATGAATGGGTTTATATTCTTATTTTTGTAAAGATCAGATATTCTCCTCACCTGTCCCTATTCAGATATATATATATTTTATATATATATATCTCTCCAAATAGCTCTCATCTTGTCTACTGATGACATATAAGAGAGTAATACTCATGTAAATTCATGGACTATTATCTTACTCTTTCTAAAAGAATTTGAATTAATCAAATGCTTCAAAAACCTTCCTGATTCCAAGATTTATTATTTTTCTGCTGCCTTTTTGGTAATTACCGGATAATAGCTTATTTTGCTTTAAAACTTAGTTCAGTGAGAAGAGAGGGTGCTTTATTTTGATTGTCTTTAAAAATACAAACTTTCTTTTATATTCTGTCAGTCCTTTATTTATAAATGAAGATAATTAAAAGAGAAAAAAATTCAAATGAATCTCTTGGAAGCTTTTAAGTTTCTGAAAAAGGCTAAAAGTTTCATTAGCATAGTTACTTCAAGCCTCACAATCATAGTTGACTGTTGGAATCTTATTCATTTAAGAATAATTATATTCTAAGCATAATGGCTTCCTGACAATTCTCTATGATGAGATAAAAACTCATTTTGGAGGTAAAAGCTATGCAGCTTTCATTGTGATTGTAATTAAAGGGTAGAGAAGCCCATGGGACCAATTGTTACCAACTTAAACAATTAGCTATATCAGACTGATATTAAGATTATAAAATATATAAACTCAATAATGCAAATGAAAATGTGAGTTAGGGCTCTCTATTATTTTAAAATCGTGCATATTTAATAAAATTGTAAGAATCTAAAGAAATGCATGGAAAATTATTTGCTAAGAAATAAAACAGAATTTCTCTTTGACATTTACAAATAAGACCTAGATAAGATATAATTTATTTTAAACTTTTCTAAAAAACAAAATAAAAAAAGAGAAAATAAGTTTTTCACAAGGTAAATTATAATTTGATCTCAATTACAATAATAATAAATTTAATGTGTTAGAAATAATGTAAATTTAAAAGTATTATAAAAGCATCGGTGTCTGGCAAGATGGCCGAATAGGAAGAGCTCTGGTCTGCAGCTCCCAGAGAGATCAATGAAGAAGGCAGATGATTTCTGCATTTCCAACTGAGGTACCCAGCTCATCTCACTGGGATTGGTTAGACAGTGACTGCAGCCCATGGAGGGCAAGCAGAAGCAGGGTGGGCCGTCGGCTCGGCTCACCTGGGAAGTGCAAGGGGTTGGGGAACTCCCTCCTCTAGCCAAGGAAAGCCCTGAGGGGCTGTGCCATGAAGAATGGTGCATGCCAGCCCAGATACTATGCTTTTCCCATGGTTTTTGCAACCCACAGACCAGGAGATCCCCTCGGGTGCCTACACCACCAGGCCCCTGGATTTCAAGCACAAAACTGGGCAGCCATTTGGGCACACACAGAACTAGCTGCAGGAGTTTGTTTTCATACCCCAGCGACACCTGAAACGTCAGCAAGACGGAACCGTTCACTCCCTGGGAAAAGTGGCTGAAGCCAGGGAGCCAAGCGGTGTAGCTCAGCAGATCCCACTCCTACAAAGCCCAGCAAGCTAAGATAAACTGGCTTTAAATTCTAGAAATTCTTGCTGCTGGCACAGCAGTCTGAAGTTGACCTGGGACACTCCAGCTTGGTGGGGGGAAGGGCGTCCACCATTACTGAGGCTTGATTAGGAGGTCTTCCCCTCACAGTGTAAACAAAGCCACCAGGAAGTTGGGACTGGGCACAGCCCACCACAGCTCAGCAAAGCCGCTGTAGCCAGACTACCTCTCTAGATTCCTCCTCTCAGGGCAGGCCATCTCTGAAAGAAAGGCAGCAGCCCCAGTCAGGGGCTTATAGATAAAACTTCCATAGGACAGAGCACCTGGGGGAGGGGGTGGCTACGGGCGCAGCTTCAGCAGACTTAAATGTTCCTGCCTGCCAGCTCTGAAGAGAGCAGCGCATCTCCCAGCACAACGTTGGAGCTCTGCTTAGGGACAGACAGCCTCGTAAAGGGGGTCTCTGACCCCCATGCCTCCTGATGGGGCATCACCTCCCAGCAGGGGTTGACAGATACCTCATACAAGAGAGTTCCAGGTGGCATCTGGTGGGTGCCTGTCTGGGACAAAGCTTCCAAAGGAAGGAGCAGGCAGCAATCTTTGCGGTTCAGCAGCCTCTGCTGGTGATATCCAGGCAAACAGGGTCTGGAGTGGACACCCTGCCAACTCCAGCAGACCTGCAGCAGAGGGACCTGAGTGTTAGAAGGAAAACCAACAAACAGAAAGCAATAGCGTTAACATCAACAAAAAGGGCAACAACACAAAAACTCCATCTAAACGTCACCAACGCCGCAGACCAAACATAGATAAACACCCAAAGATGAGGGAAAACCAGCACAAAAAGGCTGAAAATTCCAAAAACCAGAACACCTCTTCTTCTCCAAAGGATCATAACTTCTCACCAGCAAGGGAACAAAACTGGACAGTGAATGAGTTTGACGAATTGACAGAAGGAGGCTTCAGAAGGTGGGTAATAACAAATTCCCCCGAGCTAAAGGGGCATGTTCTAATCCAATGCAAAGAAGTTAAGAACCTTGAAAAAAGATTAGAGAAATTGCTCAATAGAATAACCAGTTTAGAGAAGAACATAAATTACCTGATGGAGCTGAAGAACACAGCATGAGAACTTCATGAGGCATACACAAGTATCAATAGCCGAATTGATCAAGCAGAAGAGAGGATATCAGAGATTGAAGATCGAGGATATCAGAGATTGAAGATCGACTTAATGAAATGAAGCGTGAAGACAAAATTAGAGAAAAAGAACGAAAAGAAACAAAGTCTCCATGAAATATGGGGCTATGTGAAAAGACCAAATGTATGTTTGATTGTTGTACCTGAAAGTGACGGGGAGAATGGAACCAAGCTGGAAAACACTCTTCAAAATATTATCCAGGAGAACTTCCCCAGACTAGCAAGACAGGCCAACATTCAAATTCTGGAAATACAGAGAACACCACAAAGTTATTCCTTGAGAAGCGTAACCCTAGGACACATAATTCTCAGATTCACCAAGGTTGAAATAAAGGAAAAAATGTTAAGGGCAGCCAGAGAGAAAGGTAGGATTACCTACAAAAGAAAACCCATCAAACTAACAGATCTCTCTGCAGAAACCCTACAAGCCAGAAGAGAGTGGGGGCCAATATTCAACATTCTTGAAGAAAACAATTTTGAACCCAGAATTTCATATCTAGCCCAACTAAGCTTCCTAAGCAAAGGAGAAATCAAATCCCTTACAGACAAATAAATTCTGATAGATTTTGTCACCTCCAAGCCTGCCTTACAAGAGCTCCTGAAAGCAGCACTAAATATGGAAAGGAAAAACTGGTGCCAACCACTGCAAAAACACACCAAATTGCGAAGACCATTGACACTATGAAGAAACTGCATCAACTAATGGGCAAAATAACCAGCTAGCATCATAATGATAGAATCAAATTCACATATAACAATATTAAGCTTAACCACAAATAAGCTAAATGCCCCAGTTGAAAGGCACAGACTGGAAAATTGAATAAACAGTCAAGACCCATCCGTGTGCTATATTCAGAAGACCCATCTCACATGCAAAGACACACATAGGCTCAAAATAAAGGGATGGAGGAAGATTTACTAAGCAAATAGAAAGCAAAAAAAAAAACAAAAAAAAAGCATGGGTTGCAATCCTAGTCTCTGATAAAACAGACTTTAAACCAACGAAGATCAAAAAAGACAAAGAAGGGCCTTCCATAACAGTAAAGGGATCAATGCAACAAGAAGAGCTAACTATCCTAAATATGTATGCACTCAATACAGGAGCACCCAGATTCATAAAGCAAGTAATTCTTAGAAACCTACAAAAAGACTTAAACTCTCACACAGTAATAGTGAGAAACTTTAACACCCCACTGTCAATATTAGACAGATCAACAAGACAGAGAATTAACAAAGATATTCAGGACTTGAACTCAGCTCTGGGCCAAGCAGACCTAATAGACATCTAAAGAACTCTCCACCCCAAATCAACAGAATATACATTCTTCTCAGCACTACATTGCACTTATTCTAAAATTGACTACATAATTGGAAGTAAAACACTCCTCAGAAAATGAAAAAAAAAAAAAAAAAAAACCAGAAATCATAACAAACAGTGTCTCAGACCACAGTGCAATCAAATTAGAATTTAGGATTAAGAAACTCACTAAAAACTGCGCAACTACATGGAAACTGAACAACGTGTTCCTGAATGACTACTGGGTACATAATGAAATTAAGGCAGAAATAAATAAGTTATTTGAAACCAATGAGAATAAGTACACAATGTGCCAGAATCTCTAGGACACCTGCTAAAACATTGTTTAGAGAGAAATTTATATCACTAAATGCCCATAGGAGAAAATGAGAAACGTCTAAAATTGACACCCTAACATCACAATTAAAAGAACTAGAGAAGCAAGAGCAAATAAATTCAAAGGCTAGCAGAAGACAAGAAAAAACTAAGATCAGAGCAGAGCTGAAGAGACAGAGACATGAAAAACTCTTTAAAAAAAAAATCAATGAATCCAGGAACTGGTTTATTGAAAAGATTATCAAAATAGATAGGCTGACAAAAGGCTAATATCCAGAATCTACAAGGAACTTAAACAAATTTACAATAAAAAAGCAAACAATTCCATCAAAAAGTGGATGAAAGATATGAACAGACACTTCTCAAAAGAAAACATTTATGCGGTCAACAAACATATATGAAAAAAAGCTCATCATCACAGGTCATTAGAGAAATGCAAATCAACCCCCCAATGAGATACCATCGCACCCCAATTAGAATGGCGATCATTAAAGTCAGGAAACAACAGATGCTGGAGAGGATGTGGAGGAATAATAATGCTTTTACACTGTTGGTGGGAGTGCAAATTATTTCGACCATTGTGGAAGACAGTGTGGTGATACCTCAAGGCTCTAGAACCAGAAATACCATTTGACCCAGCAATCCCATTACTGGATATATACCCAAAGGATTATAAATCATTCTACTCTAAAGACACGTGCACACACATGTTGACTGTAGCACGAGTCACAATAGCAAAGACTTGGAACCAACCCAAATGCCTATCAATTATAGACTGGATAAAGAAAATGTGGCACAAATATACCATGGAATACTATGCAGCCATGAAAAAGGAAGAATTCATGTCCTTTGCAGGGATATGGATGAAGCTGGAAACCGTCATTCTCAGCAAACACAGACAGGAAGAGGAAACCAAAGACCACATGTTCTAACTCATAAGTTGGAGTTGCACAATGAGAACACATGGACACAGGGAGAGGAACATCACATACTGGGGCCAGTTGAGGGATGGGGGACTAGGGGAGGGATAGCATTAGAATCACCTAATGTAGATGATGGGTTGATGGGTGAAGCAAACCACCATGGCCCGTGTATACCTATGTAATAAACCTGCACCTTCTGCACATGTATCCCAGAACTTAAAATATAATAATAAAGTATCAATATAGGTATTTCTTCACCTAAAATTTTTAATGGCAAAAATAGAGTATTTTCAGTTGATAAAATACTATTCACAAAATCAACCAAAATACAGAGGAAACCTGTAACACACGGTACCAATATGAATGAAATATCCTGAAAATATGCAATTTCAGATGTTCAAAAATATAATAAAAATTTAATAAGCCTAAGAATAAACACAATTAAAAAAATCATTTCAGAAGTGAGTATCTAAGTATAAGGTAAGAATATATTTGACCACAAGTATGATAAGGGCTATTGAAGAGGGAATTAAAATAGGTAAGAACAAAAAAAACTCTTTTAAAAGATAAAAATTACTAGTAATAGTATGATTGACGTAGAAGATTATCAAGAAAGATTAAAAATACCTACAATTAGAGTTTTTCAGGAAAAAAAGATGCTGCTCTGCCTGCAGTAACCGTTCTTTATTCCTTTATTTTCCTAACAAACTTGTTTTTTACATAAGAAAAAAAAAGAAAAGAAAAAGGGACACTAGTGTTTAAAGCTATACTCCAAGAAAAGTATGTAGAAATAAACAAGATACAAGTCTGTATTTTACCACCACACACTCGTGAACAATCGACCGGAAAAGTCAGCTTTCAAATGTAGACTAGAGGAACTTTTGGACTTCAGGTATAAATAAAATATTTTCAGAGTACCAAAGGAAAAAAAATTTCCTCCAGAGAAAGGAAAACTCAGTTTCACTCAAACTTCTCATTAGTAACAAAGGAAGACAAAAGGAAAGAAAATATTCTGGAAATCCAAAGAAAGTAAGTGTGAGTCAAGGATTTTAAATCTGTCCAAGTGCTCTTTTCAAGACTATACAAGGATAACAGTAAGCAGGCAAACATCTAAACAAAACTAAAGATTGTTGTAATTACTAGCCCTTTGAAAGGACTCTATTAAAGGACAAACTTCACCAGTCCAAGAAATGATTAGGAAAATTGGACATGGCAAACTGAATATACTTAATAGAAGATCTAAGATTTAAAAAATGGTAGGATTATACATAGGAAAATAAAGGTTATGGACTAAGACAGAGTGGCAAAAAACATCAAAAAATTGTTCTTTTAACAAGGAAAAACGAGAGAAAGAGGAGAGTAAAATCTACTCATTAATGTCTGTGCAGAGAGAATACTTGAGAATCAAAGAATATCAGAAGCCTAATAAAATAAAAAAAAGGATTATTAACATTATACAAAGTTATTTGTATGAATGTTACCCCTAGAACAAAAAATATAAATCTTCCTCAATAACAAAATAGATTAAAAATGAAAAGACCTGGCCGGGCGCAGTGGCTCACGCCTGTAATCCCAGCACTTCGGGAGGTCAAGGTGAGCGAGTTACGAAGTCAGGAGTTAGAGACCAGCCTGATGAACATGGTGAAACCCTGTCTCTACTTAAAAAAACAAAACAAAACAAAAAAACTACAAAATTTAGGCGGGCACAGTGGTAGGTGTCTGCAATCCCAGCTACTCAGGAGGCTGAGGCAGGAGAATCACTTGAACCCCAGCAGCAGAGGTTGCAGTGAGCCAACATCACCCCTCTGCACTCCAGCCTGGGCGACAGAAGGAGACTCCGTCTCAAAAAAAAAAAAAAAAAAAAAAAAAAGAAAGACCTGAGGAAACATATTTTATAGTGGGAATAAGACACATTATAATATAAATGAAACAGTTGAGAATAAAACATCATTTATATCAACTGTTTTACATATATGTTTATCTCACATGTTAAATGAAATTATTTTTACGTTGGCTCACATTGCAAATCCTACTGTTGAAGTATATAAAAGACATTCTTAGACAAAGTGAATCAGAAGAACTAAATACAAAGGGAAAGACAAAAATTTATCAGGCAAAGGCAAACAATAAGAAACCAGCTGTTGCAATGTTAATATGGACTTAGTTGAATTTAGGCCTAAAAACAAAATAAGATGAGGAAGGGCACTCATCATGTTAAAGGTCATAATTAATAATGAATATATAAAAGGAATATCTATACACTGAACAACACTGAAGATTGCCTTCTTAATACACAAATACTAGAAACACAAGAGAAATAAACAGAAACACTTTAATATTAGATTTCAACAATACATTCTTAATCCAAGTCAGGTCAAGTGGATAAGAAGTAAGTAAAGTTATAATTGGTTGTAACTATATTATTTAAGAGTAAGGCAAATAATCACTAAGATAAATCCTATAAGTTAATTTTTATATTAACTTATATAATACACCTTCCATTCAAATACCCATAGGACATTTGTGAAACTTAATTCAACATTAGTTTACATATAAAACTGAATTGTTAAATTCCGAGTAGAGGTAGCATATTATAACACTCAATAATTAAAATAAAATTGTAAATTTACTACAAAATAAGAAATAATTCCCAAAATGTTATTTCACATAACATTTGGGAATTGAAAACAAAACAAACCAATTACTTAACAGCTTTTGAAAAGAAGGAGTAGATGCCAATTGAAATTGCAGAATTTATATATTAAACATGTGAGTGGATATAACTAATGCAGTAATCTGAGAAAATGTTATAGTCTTAAATATTTACATCAATGTGATTAAGGTGAAAAAGTGAACAAAATACCAAACAAAAATTTAGAAAAAAAAGAGTAAATTAACATGGAACAGAACAAAGGAACTATCAAAGATTAATGTGAAAATTATCAAAAAGGAAACACAAAATAATAAAAACAAAAAGAGTAAAAATGCTGATTGGTTCTTTGAAAAAAATTTAACAAGGTGGACAAACCACAAGTTAACAAAATCAAGAAAATCTGAAAAGCTAAACAGGATCAATGTTAAAGCTTACATAAACAATAAAATAATATAGTAAAGGAGCAAGATATGAAATTAACATCCAAAATTTATAATAGCTTTCATATTTATTAATAGTAACCAGTTAAAATACACAGTGGAAAAGTATGCTGTATTTACAATAACAACAGAACAAAATACTTAGACATAAACTCAACAGTGGCAAATCCTGTGGAAGGAGTACTTTAAAACAGACGTGAAAGACATAAAAGTAGGTTTGAAAGATGTAAAGATATCCACATAAAAGTACATATGCATGTGCATACATATAGACAGGTATCTGTAGATGTGTATATATATATGTGTGTGTGTGTGTGTGTGTGTGTATGTATATGGATGTGTGTGTATATATAACTGAAGTTACTTTTTCCCCTAAAGTTAGTAAACTTTATTCTAAAGTTCACGTGGAAAATCATACATGCAAGAATACCTAAGGCCAGTTATGAAAATACACTGAAAGCTTTTACAAATAAAGCACTGTATAATGAAAATAAATGGATAGAGCGATCAATAGGAAAGCAGAAGTCAATATAGGTACTCATGGATACTAAGTTCATGATGAAGGAAGTACCTCAAATCCCTCAGGAAATAGACTTTTAAATAAATCGTGTTAATATAATTGGTAGCCATTTGGAGAAGAGGTGAAAATTGGACCCATAACTCATACCACATACAAAATAAACTTTGTAATAACCTAGATATATGGAGTATCTTTCAAACAACAACTCAAAAGCTAGAGGCAATATGTAAAAGGTTGCTAAATGCAACTATAAAAAACAACATCTAAACAACAAGTTGTTTAGTAGCAACAACTAACCAAAGTAAAACAAAACCATAGGCAAAATAAAAGCAAATGACAAAATGGGAATTTTTGTTGTTGTTGCAATTTAAAACTTACATCACAGACAGAGGGTTAATCTCTGTAATGTATTATTTTTAAAAATCAAGAATGAAAAATCTAAACCAAGTAATAAATGGGAAGAAAACATAACCAGACAGATGATAAAAAAATATACAAATGGCCCTTAAACATGAAAAAATTTCAGCCTCACTCTGAATAAAAAAAGTACACAAATTAAAACTACACAGATATCATTTTTCACTATAAGACTGGCAAACAAACAAGAAAAAAAACACAAGACCTTGCTGGGCAGGCCTCCCACTTGACAAAGTTGATAATTTGAGTGCCAGAAAAGAATAATGGCAGTAATTATTTTGTGTTAAATAACAAAGAAAAATCCACTATTCTTTGTGAGCAAAAGTACAAACCACAAAGGCTAGGATTAATAAATGAGCTCATTAAACCCAATAACTTTTGTACATCAGAAAGACACCACAAAGGGAGGGAAATGACAAACTTCAAAGTAGAAGATATTTGCTTTATATACAACTGACAATGATTGGTGTCCCAAATATTACAAAGTAGCTTTTGAGGCTGTGAAGCAATGATATTCCTTATCCGCTGCTCAAGGGAGTTTAAATTTGTGCAGTCCCTTTATGAAAACTGTTTGATATTACCTACTAAAGGGAATCAATTGGGTAGTTTTTTTTCTTGCCTCTTTCATTCAATAGTTTATTTACAAAATTAAATAATAGAGATCTAGTTCTTTCATTTCCCTGTTGTCGCATACTCCATTATATGAATATAACAAAATTTGTTTATTTCAGTGTTGATAGACTGTGGACTTTTTCCATTTTTTGTTTCAATGATCAACATTGCTGTGAGCACTCTTGTGTACCGGGAATCGCTGAATCAACTTACTTTCCCACATAATGTTGGGAAGCAGCAGAGATGGGGCTCGAAATCAGATCTCTGCTTTAGTATCTCTGGTTCACCTCTACAAATCCACCCCCACTGCCTCAGGAACAGACCCAAGATTCTCTCCTCGGTGCTTGGAATGTGAAGAGGGTTCTTCCCGACAGGAAACTAGGGGATGATTAGTCTGGAGGTGCTCAGAAATGGACATTGTGAGTAGGCATCTTTGTCATACCTTAAAGTGAAGACCGTCTAATTTTTGTTGGAAGTTTTGTCAGTAAACAAAACATGCTATGATCAAGGACCTCTACTTTTTATCTGATTTAATTCTCACAACAACCTGAGAGATAAATGTCCTTCTCATTTTCATGATCAAGGAAGCCAGGGACTCAGATGGTTAGACAATTTTCCCAAGTTTACCTAATCAGGAATTAACAGAGCTGTCCCATTCTGAAGTTTGAGCTATTCCTTTGCACTCTGCCAAGTTCATTGAAGGCTGCACATGGACTATGCTATAATTTAGGATAAAAAGGAAGTCTTTGTATTGTTTGCTTTGCTTTTCTTGTTTGTTTTGTCATTGCTATTTTGCATGAGGTCCATTTTCGGGATAAAGACAGGCTAGAGTTCTAAGGACTGGTTCAAATACATTATTACATTAAGACTTGTGCTGTCAGAAGAGCTTAGGATTCTATCTGTAACCATTGTAACTGAACCATTTTCTTATTCCCCATAGTGATTAGCAAAGTTCTCTTAAGACACAACTGAACAGTGGGCTTGTGTTCAGCAGGAACAAGAATGGAGGGCTTTGGGGAGACCAAATTCCTGCTAAAGCTGAGCACTGGGAGAAGGAAGAAAAGCAATTGCTTTAAGTTTTGAAGAAGAGTGGGAGAGCTCTTGAGGTGTGACATAAAGGAAATAATAACAAAAGTTTATGAGATGCCTACTTGACAAGGATTTACAGTTCTATATAGAATTGCTTTGATATGTTAACTGCTGATTTTTTTAAAGAAAGATTTTGGTACATAGAAATTATTGTGAACTCAATATGTTCATTTTTCATCATTCACTCCTTCCAAGTTGTCGACAAAGTTCAATTTTCCCTTATAAATTATTATACTTATAAGTAGAACTAAGTTTTATATTACAATAATATATAATGGAATCTTAGATTGTTTTATAGCAGGATGTGAAATGGGACTTTTCATCCTGTCTTAGAATTTTAGCTAAAACCTACAGGTTGAAAACGATGTTGGGTGAGAAGGGCTAACGACATCCACAGTGTGAAGGGAAGTGCTGGACGTATCTATGCAGATCTTGCCAAAAAGCAGCCAAAATAGCACCTGTACTAATGGCTACTGAGGAGGCTGAGGCAGGAGGATCACTTGGGCCCAAGAGTTGGAGGCTATAGTGAGCTATGATCATACCACTGAACTCCAGCCTGAACAACAGAGCAAGACTCCATCCCTTAAAAAAAAAAAAAAAAAAGAAGAAGAAGAAGGAAGAAAAAGAAAATTCATTTGAGTAGAAACGCGATGGTGGTGATTTTCTCTTTTCTATGGAGAGAAAGAGGGAATGACTTTACCTTACCCACTTGAAGTCATGCAAGGAAGGGGTGGGGACACTTAAGACTAGTCTTCTGGGTAATGAAAGGCTGGCTTGCATTTCACTTATTGGGTGAGGCTTGGTGGGTAACAGAGCCAGGGAGCCCTGCCTAGGGCTGCAGCTGGCATTAAAAGGGGTTCTTGGTAGAAAGATCGTGACATGTTTTCCCAGAGGTTGGAGGCACACGTGAGCAGACAGCCTCATGCCTGCTTCTCTCCTGGTGAGCTCTGAAGAAGGCAGTTGTTGCCTGGAGTTGCCCATGAGAGACAGATGGATAACAGAGGGAGGAGAGACAGACAGACAGAGGGAGCTGAGGGTCCCATGTGCTTACACACATTAGTGGATTCAGGATGTATGTGTTGGCCTGAGAGGAGTGACCCTATAGAATATGTTGAAACCAGATCCTCTTGAAACACCTCCATCCAAGAGGAATGCCTGACTGGGGAGGAAAAGTTCCAGGAAAAGGGATCAGGCAGAAAGTGTGCTGTCAGTGTCAGTGACAGGGAAGTGGGAGGTTCTCGGGGGAAGGGTGTCTCTCAGTTTCTCTGAGGAACCCAGCAATGCTACCCATCACAGGACCAGGAGAAAGCGCTCCAACCGCAGGGATGACATAGGAAGAGAATGTGACATTTTGTCCTTGTTTCATTCCACTTTCTTCTGCTCCCAGTCCACAATAAGCAGGAAGAATCAGAGCAAGTAGAGGAGGAAGGTGGAAGAAGAATAAATGAAGGAACGTGTCGGCTTGTCTCCCTACTGCTGCTCTGCACCCTGCAGTGGAGAGAAGTGATAAAGAGGACACACATCAAAAATACTATTGGGGCTAGAAATTGTCTTTAAAAAGAGAATATTCTTAGAAGTAAAATGACCCCAAATCATTGTGATTTACCAGAGTAAATTATTGGTCAATTAGCAAAGAAGGGATCTCTGACAAACTGCATTTACAGACTAAGATGGCAGAGAAATAAAGCCCACTTAAAAAACAATTTGCACTTCATTTGTTGGGAAATAATTTTAAAAAGGAAATTATCGTATCTTATTTAAGTTTACACTCTTGACAACTAGTCAAGAGTCTGATACCTAAGTAAACATTCAGTATGTTCTGTTAAAACAGAATAAATACATCGATCAATTCTCCTGGAAACTAAAATTAATCATGAAACAAAATATACATGTGCGTTATCATGCTTGCAGAAAGAGGAAAACAACAAAGATATGTGAAGAATTAAGTGCAGCCATTTGAGAAATACTATTGTTGTTAGACTTGTGATTTCTCAGGAGGTTAATCACACTCTAGCTACCTTTGAATAATGTCTTGAATTTACTAGAAGTGAAATATATTTCTCTGGAAAATTAAAATCTCTACCAGAAACATACTGTATTTTTTTCCTGATTTTAAAAATAAGAAACTGATTTCAAGAAGAAAATAATTAGATTTTCCATCAATTGGCTTGATCACATTTTTTTTTTTTTTTTCAGTAGAGGGTGCTCAATTTATTTTACCTTTTGTTTTTTAAATAAGTCAGATTATATCATATCATCAACCTTGGGCTAAGAAAGAGAGACTCAAATTTTGATACTCAGATTTTGCTCAATGACAATTTCAGGCTTTTGCATATAAAATGGTGATAAAAAGAGGAAGTGCTAAAGAGTATAATTAGAAATGTGGAAAATAGACATTGGAAATGGAAACACTACATAAGGGCCTCCATAGTTATGGTAGACACGGAGGAAACACAATAGGGCAGAGAGAGAAGCCAAACAGGTGCGGGTACAACAAAACCTCAGCTACTCCCATGGTGGGGAGGTTGTGAACTGTGCATTGTGTGTGGCAAGTTGGTATCTCACAGTAACGGGAGATGGCCAGGCCTGTAAGACACTGTCATTATCAGTCACTGGATGTGAGCCAGCCAAGAAGATCATGCCCTTGGGCTATACAGCTGTCTGCAGCCAAGGAAAATTCTGAAAAGACTGACATTCCCAGATGCTGAGACAACTTCAATTATATTCTTGAAGTAGAA
Organism: Papio anubis; assembly: GCF_008728515.1. Classification (NCBI taxonomy): domain Eukaryota; kingdom Metazoa; phylum Chordata; class Mammalia; order Primates; family Cercopithecidae; genus Papio; species Papio anubis. The sequence continues at coordinate 26,478,651 of NC_044978.1, forward strand.
TCTGGGCAGTGGTATATCTCTGTGTTCACAACACTCTATCTCTTGAGTTAATTCCTAACTGTACTTTCCAGTGCTCTTTCAGATCAACAGCTTCTATTGGTGCATATGTGACACAACCAGTGTGTCACATTATCATGGACCCACTTCTGCACCTTTTTTTGCTATAAAGAAGGACCTCTCATCTGACCAGTGCTATGTGGGATCTTCTCCTGGAGAATTGAGCACTTCATTTATCCTTAGATAGTTGTTCTAGTAATATCTTGTTGGCAGAAAGAGTAAAATCTCTCCCACATATGTATCTATTCCTGTTAAAGCAAGTTTTCATCATGCTTTCCAGCTTGAAAGGGGCCCAATGTAGTCATCAAATATCTGGTTGGTCTCTTTGATGAAAAATTCCGTTTAAGATCCCAGAATTGATCTCTCTTGCTGGCAGGTTGAACATTCACTTGTAGCAGTAGCTTTGGTAAGTGGTCAAACCAATCCCCTGGGCCCTATGCAAACCAGACACCACCTCCTCTGGCATCCCGGTATAAGTAGCCACTTTTCCGACACACACAGGGTTTTCTCTTTGTTTGAATCCCCCCTGCCTCTGTCTCTGTCAGAGGGAGCTGTTTTCTCTTTCCTTCTTTCCTTCTTTCTTGGCTATTAAAATTTTGCTCCTTAAAATGACTCCATGTGTGTCCGTGTCATTTTAACTAGACCTGCGCGAGACCAAGGACCCTGGTGTTCCTCCAGTCACTGGCATCCTATCAAAACCTTGGCTCAGAATCCATCTATCCGGCCCTATGTCTCAATCCATTGGATAATGAGGGGGGTGGGGCATGGGGAATGGGATGCTCTCGTCTCTGGGTATTAATTCCACTTAGAACCTATTTCCAATTGGTGCTATATTTCTTGTGAAATACAGATTACATTAATCATTGCCAATTATTTTGCCATGGTTAGTTGGGTTGATCCTACAATGGATTTTGGTCTGAAAATTTCCTATATCTAGATTTTAAAATGTGGATATGTTGTGGTTTAAGCAATATTATCTATACTTTTTTGTTAAGCAGAAGCATGCAAAACTGAACCTCACCATTACAATATGATTTTTTTGTAACTACATTGGTGATGTAATTTGTGAGTGATGTCTTAGGAGTTGCGCTATTTGGATATCCTGAAACACACAGTCAAGGTAAGTGTATTAACTGTGAAAGGAAAATCTTGGGGCCCTAACATTACTCAGCTGAAGGAAAAGGTCAAGTTGGGAACTGCTCAGGGCAAACCTGCCACCCAATCTATTCACAGTCATCTCTCTGCTCAGTGAGATAGATTCACATCTGATTGCCTCTTGTGAAAAACCTTATCAGAAATGCAACATAATGAAACCATTTGTCTTTCACCTACCTGTGACCTGGAAGCTCCCTCCCCGTTTCGAGTTGTCTCTGTCTTTCTGGATGGAATCAATGTGCTTCTTAACATGTATTGATTGATGTCTCATGTCTCCCTAAAATGTGTAAAACCAACCTGTGTCCCGACTACCTTGGGCACACGTCATCAGGACTTCCTGAGGCTGTGTTGTGGCCATGTGTTCTCAACCTTGGCAAAATAAACTTTCTAAATTAACTGAGACTTGTCTCAGACTTTTGGGGTTCACATAACATTACTGTATTACTTAAAATTTTATTGGGTTTTATTCTGTAATATAAAATCAAGGGCATAACATATTTTCTCCTTTATGTATAATGGCTGTGTGTGTGTGGTATAGTGTGGTGTGTATGTATAACTCACAAACGATTTATCTTAAGCTATTGAATTTGTGCCCTTTCAAACATTTTTTTCATCATGGAATCATTTTCTCCCTCAAACTTGAAAGTGAGAATAGATAACTTAGGTGTTTGCTGATTCAAAATACATTCAGTACAGACTTTGCATGAGGAAGAGTGTGTGTGTATATTCACATTTGTGCAGGTATGCGCTTATGTTCATGCACAAGTATGTATGTATTTGGTGGGAAAAGATGAATAGAAGGAAAAACAAGACAATTTAACAGGCATTCATTTTGCATTATGGTACCGTTGGTATTACCTAAAGATACGTAGACACTGCAGTCACTATTTACAAAACACAAATCTCAACAAATGATCTTAAATAACAAAGTCCAGCACTGCTAACTGATCGTGTAGGAGCATTAAAGATAAGATCAGATGAACTGATATGTTTCATCTTCCCCAGGCTGGTCACAGGGAGGACAATGGTGCATACCAAAGCAGAAGCTGTGAGCTGGGATAGAGCCATCAACTACACAGGAAACAAGCAGAATAGAACAAACAGAAATAATACTTCAAAAACAGCACAAAGTAAAGCAGAGTGGGCTTGTAAGTGATAGCCATAAGCATCACAAATAGGATGACAGCTCTCTGGGAGATTCCGACTCACTGAACTGACTCAGACACAGGCGTAGCATCACAAACAGCAGGTGTGTGACCACATGCTCCATGCTCCTGCTAATGGCAAAAGAATTATAAAGAGGGGATTGTCCTGCGTACTCTAGCTTTACAGAAAAATTCAAATATATATAATCACAGGGTTGGTAGAGTAAGACAGTTCTGGGCTAGAAATCTAAAGGATCAAAATGTTTATTTGTGACACTGTCATCTCTCACTGACATTGCGTCACTTCAGCTATATGGGTTTCGGTTCACTCATTTATTAAATGGAAGGAGTGGGCCAAGTGCAGTGACTCATGCCTGTAATCTCAGCACTTTGGGAGGCCAAGGCGGGTGGATCACCTGGGGTCAGGAGTTTGAGAGCAGCCTGGCTAACATGGCGAAACCTGTCTCTACTAAAAATACAAAAAATTAGCTGAGTGTAGTGGCACACGCCTGTAGTCCCAGCTACTGGGGAGGCTGAGGCAGAAGAATTGCTTGAACCCAGGAGGTAGAGGTTGCAGTGAGCTGAGATCGCTCCATTACACTCCAGCCTGGGCAACAAGAGCAAAACTCTGTTTCAAAAAAAAGTAAAATAAATGAAATGCAATAAAATAAAAAGAGTGAAGTAACTAAAAGAAAGCTCCCGTACAGTGCTAGCATTCTCTTGTTCTAATCTCTAAAGATAAAGGACAACAGTATGATGTTTATAGGAAACACTAAATTTAGGTGCTCAGAACCTCAGCTTAATACTTGTGGTTGGGTTATTAAAGGGCAAAAACAGAAAGACCAATTTCTAGGACATAGATCATTTAGTTTTAACAAACAGGACATTCAACAGGTTTCCAGAAAGAAGAGTGTTGATAATCAGGATACAGGGGCATCTCACCTAGCCCACCATTGGAAATGCAACTATGTGTTACTGCAACTGCAAAAAGTCAATGTGCAAATTTCTTTGTTTCTTTGTCTCTCTCTCTCTCTGTCTCTGTCACAGTCTATTTTTCTCTTGGCCATAACGTACTTTCTAATTCCATCTGTTTGATTTTATATTTGTAGGCTAGGATTTGTTTTTCCATGATTACCCTTTTGATTTTCTGTAAATCTGACTTTCATGACTCTGGCTTGCCTCAGTACCAATTTTGGCCTCAAATCCACATAAATTTATGACTTCAGTGTCTGAAATCACCAGACTTATTCAAGCTTTGGGACATGTAGTTCACAGTTTTGTGGAAAATTATGGAAAAATCTGAATGGCTAAACAAATAATATGAATAGATTCCTATTCTTTTATGTGTCCACTCTTGGTCTAATCATCTGTGCCTAATAGGGTAGAATCATGTGGTCCTGATAAGGCCATCAAGGGCCATGCCCTTAAAAGGATATCTGTGAGAAAGAGAACTTCACAAAAGAATGTGTTCTGAGGCAAATGAAATTATGGCTACGTACATTTCAGACTTGAGGTATTGTAATTAAGATGCCACGAGAAGTAAAAACTAAAAATCAGGAAGACAGACTGGCTTGATGCATAAAGCAATGGAAGAAGCTTAATTTTGCTGTGGTGTATAAGCCCTGATTGGTAAAGGCAACCATAGTAATTCCATGTGACATTATTCTGACTAACTAGATAGTCGGGAAATATGTTTAAAGGTTTCTACCAAAGGCTGTTCGTGATGCTACATAGTTATGCATGAGAGGGAATACGATCCTTTTTGCCCTGAAGAATGTTATCTGCATGTGATCCCTAAAACTGTGGCAACCATCTTTAGAGCATGCAAAGAGCCAATCCCAAAGAATAAGCCAATGCAAAGAAGGTGGCAAAATAGATGAGAAGATTCTAAACTCCTAAATTAAGCACTCTGGAATTCTTTTGCTTTGTTATTCTTGTTATGAAATAATACATTTTCTTGTTTATAAAAACTTGGGGGATGTTTTCTACAACTTACAGCATAAGGCATAGAAAGTGAGACAAGTCACAAATGGTTTACAATGTTTCAAAAAATTAGACTACTTAAAGAATCCTGAATAGAACTTTTTTATCCCCTAGTGCCTCAAGGTCATCAAAGGGAATTTAGTCCTTTTTCTATAATACTATAGAAAATATCCAGTTAACCAGTTATATTTATTCATGATAAACTAAAGCTTACAAAAATAATTCCTTTCAGTATTGTGAGCAAACGTTTTCTTCACTATTTTTTAGTTTTCTTTCTCATTTCCATTTTCAATCAAGACCTTTAATGCTCTTTTGGTTGTTATTGCTTTAATTCTGTTATTAATTTTCTCTTTAAATGCTGCTATACCTATCATAGGATTTCAAAGCTCTAGATACATAGTTGGAAATTCTAATAGGAGCATATTCACAACACATTAACAATATCAATACATTTTTAGTTGATATATTTTAAAATTTATTATACATATATTCAGGAAATATGTCAATTTCTTTTTATGTTGATAGGAAATGTAACTTAATGTAATTAAATATTGGGTTTATAAGAAGTATAGTTCCATATAAGCATAAAGAAAAAATTTTACAGGGTAAAAATGATACATTTTTATTTAATTAATATACTTATTTTCTTAGGTGAAAGAGAGAAAGAGAGAGAGGGAGAATATTATGTGCCAGGTACTCATTTAGGATCAGCAAATTCCGTTCTGAATATACAAAGTCCTTGCCTTCATGCAGCTTACATGCTAAGGGAACTGACAAACGATAAGAATGTAATACACAAGGAAAATGGCTATTAATTGTGATTATTCTGTAAACAGAATTAAAATGTGTGATGACATAGAGTACAACTAGGAGAGGTCACTTGAGATAGGTGGGCATAAACAATATTCTGCTGCAGTATGTATTTTCTCTAAGCCTTGAAGTAAAAGATGCACTAGTCTGATTTAAAGGGGGAAAAGTACAACCAGCCAATGGAAGAAAAAGATTTGAGAGGTCAAGAAACAAAAGCAGATCAGGTGTTGTTGGCACAGTCAGCTTAGTCCATGGTGTGAAGAGGCACATTCAGATCACTCATCCATCCTTCCTTTCCTCCATCCGTGCCTTTTTCTCTTCCTACTCCCAATACAAATCTGTTATGCTAGGCACTATATTTGCATTATGCATTTGATTTAGATCGAAATAGATATACTGATTTCTATTACAGCATTTATAGCTCAGCATAGAATAAAGACAATTTAACATGCAAAAATAATGGACACCACAGTAGGTAAAATACAAGGTAATATGAGGGTGCATAAGAAGAATATATATATACACACACACCAGGTAAGGGATGGAGGTGTCATGAAAATTCTCTAGTGAAGGAGGGTTTAAATTTGAAACATAAAGAACGAGTGAAAGTTAGCCAGGTAAAAAAGAAAGGAGAGGTTATCATAAGCAAAAAGAAGAAGATGAACAGATTGTCATGTGTTACTTAATGACTGGGAATTGAAATGTGTCATTTGTCAATTTCATCATTGTGTGAACATCACAGAGTATACTTACATAAATATAGGTGGCACGACTTACTATACACCTGGGCTGTATGGTCTAGCCTCTTGCTCCCGAACTACAAACCTGTATAGCATGTTACCATACTGAATACTGTAGGTATTTGTAACACAGCTGTAAGTATGTGTGTATCTAAACATATCTAAGTATAGATAAGTAAAGTAAAAATATGGTATAAAAGATAAAAACAGTACACCTCTATAGGGCATTTCCCATGAATGGAGTTTGCAAGACTGGAAGTTGCTCGAGGTGAGTCAGTGAGTGAGTGGTGAGTAAATGTAAAAGTGTAAGACTTTACTGTACACTATTATAAACTTTATTTTATTTATTTATATATTTATTGAGACAGAGTTTCCCTCTTGTTGCCCAGACTGGAGTGCAAAGGTGTGATCTTGGCTCACCGCAACCTCCACTTCCTGGGTTCAAGCGATTCTCCTGCCTCAGCCTCCTGAGTAGCTGGGATTACGGGCATGCACCACCACATTCGGCTAATTTTGGATTTTTAGTAGAGACAGGGTTTCTCCATGTTGGTCAGGCTGGTCTCAAATTCTCGACCTCAAGTGATCCAATTGGCTCGGCCTCCCAAAGTGCTAGGATTATAGGAGTGAGCCACTGTGCCCGGCCTATTGATTTTATAAACACTCTACACTTAGGCTACACTAAATGTTTATAGATATTTTTCTTTTATAAATAATAAACTAACTTTAGCTTACTATAATTTTTTTACCTTATAAACTTCTAATTTTTTAAATTATTTGACTCGTGTAACAACACTTAGCTTAAAACATAAACATATTGTACAGCTGTATAAAATCTTTTCTTTCTTTATATTCTTATTCTGTAAACTTTTTCCCTTTTAAAAAATTATTTTTTGTTTTTTTTTACATTCTAAACTTTTTCATTAAAACCTGAGACACAAACACATGTGTTAGCCTAGCCCTACATGGATCAGGACCATCAATATCACTGTCTTCTACCTCCATGTCTTGTCTGGCTGGAAGGTCTACAACATACATGGAGCTTACATCTCTTCTGATAACAATGCCTTCTAATGGAATACCCATGAAAGACTTGCTTAAGCTTTCTTGAGGAAGTGCCACTGTTTTCAGAAATATGTCCACGGTAATTTGCTTTATTGATTTCTGTTTTGTTTCTTCATGGATTTGCTTGTAAGAAGATAAGGCACCACAAATATTCCTCTCTATTGATAAAAACCTTCCAGTGTTGGGGTCCATGTTTTCAGTTTCTCAGGAGCTTGTTGAGATTTGTGAAAGCTTCTGCTAGAACTTTTAATGTACATTTTCTTGAGGGGTCTTCTTTTTCTTCTCCTGCAGTTTCCTTTTCTCTTGCCTCTTCTTCAGCTATGCATTTCTGTTCTAGTTCCAACAACTTCTCATTAGTCAATTCTTCAGGAATCACCTCTAAAAGTTCCTCAATGTCATTCTCATCCACATTTAGGTTAAAGTTGTTTAATATCTCAACTATAGCCTTGTTGAATTTTTCAACCTCCTCATTGTTGGCAAAGCCTTTCCAGTCATGGATAAATTCTTCAGTGTTGTCTTCCAGATGCCATCCATACACTCCGTGGTGACATCACCCCGATACCAAGCAAGGTTTTTCAAAAATTGCAGATGTTGGAATTTGTTTCCCGAATTGCATCCATGTCTTCTCAGGGTGTTTCTCAGTTGCAGAAATAGCCTAGGCATTGGTCCTCCTTAGGTAACAGGCTTTAAAAGCTGCTATAACTCCTTGATCCATTTGTTGGATCAAAGAGGTGGTATTTGGAGGGAGAAGCACCACTTTAATATTGGGATGAAGGTTATTAATGAAAGAAGAATGTGAAGGAGCATTATCAGCAACAAGCAAATCTTGAAAGATATATTATTCTCCAACAACACTTCTCCTTTTTACTGGCATAGCAATTCTGGAGGGCATCTTCAAAGAAGAGCTGGGTCATTCACGACTTCTAGTGAGCCCTAGAGTGCACTTATAGCCTTATAGTGCTATAATAAGCAGTGTGTGCTTATTAATATGCTTAAAGGCCCTGGGGTTCAATTTGGAGCCTGCAATACTGCCTCCAAGCAAGATTGTTATCCTTTCCTTAAAAGCCTTAAAACATGGCGTTGAACTGGCCTCCTTATGGTTGAAAGTTTTTTTCAGGCCTCCATTTCCAGAATAAGGTGTTTTGTTTTTTTTTTTTCATATTGAAGATTTGCTTTGATGCATAATTTTTCTTCATATCCAGTGTATCTTATTCAAAGTTTCCAAAAATTCTTCAGTTGCTTTCACATCACCACTCACAGACTCATTACTGACTTTCACATTATGTAATGAATAATCATTCTTTATTAGTTAAACCACCCAGAAATAGCAATAAATTTAATATGCAGTTGGGTATAAATTTTTTTTTTTCAACATTGCAAACAAACTTTTGCTTTGGCTGTGATTATCATTGTGCTGAGAGATACACTTGTGTGTCTGATCTTAATTTCAGGTTACTAGAAGTTTCTCCTTATCTGATATAAGCCATTCTTGAATTCTGTTAGCCTTACTGTCTCTAAGAAGCATATTCTCTAACATCTTTCTGTCATTTTGTTCTTGTTGTTGATCATAGCAATGGTAGGACGGGATATGCCTGTCGGGCAAGCAATAACTACTGATTTTCCACCTTTGGAGTCTGTAATAACTTCTAATTTAGTTTCCAGGTCAATCACTGGAGGGGACCTCTTACTGGCAACATTAGCAGTGGATTTTGTACGTTTAGGTATGGCAATGGACAAAACAACCTGAGATTAAATCAATCACAAGGGAACATGATGCAATAATGAGACACAGTCAACGCAAGATGTTTGAGGCTGCTGCTGGCTTAACATGGCACACTGTTTTAAAATGCACATTTTTATTTTTAAAGCAGAGGGAATACACTTTAACATTAAAAAGTATAGTGGAGTAAACTCATAAACCAGTAACATAGCCATTTGCTCTCATTGTTGAGTATTATGTACTGTACATAGTTTTATGTGATGTACTTTCATAGAGCTGGTAGTGCAGTAGGTTCGTTTACATCATCATCACCACAAAGACAAGAGTAATGCACTGCACTATGACTTTTTTATGGCTATGATGTCACTAGGTGATAAAAAAATTTTTAATTATGGGACCGCCGTCATATATGCAGTTCTATGTTGACCAAAATGTCCTTATGTGGCACATGACTATATGAAAGCCCTAGCTAGGGGAGAGTCAGCCATATGGGAGACAGAAAACAGCTGTGTAGTTGAAATGCAGAGGTGAAGGTGTGATGGGACCAGGTAGTATTGGAAATGCTGGTAGTGGCTCTTTCGTGAAGGTGGAAATATTCTTTAGTGAACCCAGCAGTAATTAAAAGGATTCACTTGAAACCTATGTACTTGGCTCACTGAAGATTTCGAGGAAATTTTGGAGTAAGCTAGATTTAGGCAAATTGTGAGAAAGGCTTTTCTTTTTATTTTATTCTCGAAATTTCTTTTCTTTTTTAATCTGGAAATAGAATTTTTGGTCAAAAATCCAAGTGACTCAGTACCATCAACTCTCTGGATTAGCAATGCTCAAATTGCGAAGAGAAACAAGGCTGAATTGTGAGGAAACAGAGTATTAAACCTTGTTTGTGATAGAAAATATCCATTGCCCAGCTCCTTGAAAGAATTAAGCTATTTAGTCCACAAGTACCAAAAAATTTGCAATGAATTTTAACGATAGATAAATCTTCCAGAGAATAACTTAGTGGGATTTCATATTAATCACACCCACAGGGGTGATACAGATATCTGGAAACTAAGCCTATTAAATACGATGAATGGTAGCTTAAGCAAAGAGACATTTTGTATTACCAAGTAACAACAGACTAGCAGGACCCTAATAATTAGGACGCTCACCCAAAGGTGGAGGGAAGAGATCTGAGTAGGAGTATAAACCAAGGGGATTGGGAGTATAAGAAGAGGAAACCTGTAAAGACTCACTCATTTATTTATAAAATTGTTATTTTGTTTTTGGCATACTTATATGCCAGTGATTGTGGTAGGTTCTTGGAAATCAAGTCCAGAAGATATTTTCCTAGTGTGTATTTCAAATGGGATGGCTCAATTTTTACCAACAAGAACCAGAATGCAGCTACAACCAGGGCCCTGGGGTTTTATAAGATCATTGTACTCATGAGAATGTGTGAGAGAAATTTTGAGATTACTTAATTTGAAGATAATTAGAGAACCTGAAAGTAATGAGGTCATCGGGGTGAAGGCTGGCCAATGGAAATGGGATGAAAATAGCAACTAAGAGCCTGAATATAAGGTTATAGTTTAGGATTACTAACTATCCCAGTTTTCCTGGAACGAGAGGACTTCCTGAAACACAGGACTTTTAGTGATAAAATCAAGAAATTCCCAGGGAAAGCAGGAAAAGTTAATCATTCTAGAACTTGACATTAAATCCTTCAAATCTGGATTTTAAACTATTCAATATTCTTTAACTAAATGCGCAATTTTCACCAAGGCCTGGGGCAGTTGAAGTTTCAAAATTTCATGGATATGTTTTATTCTGGAAATAGAATTTTTTTGTTAAAAATCCAAGTGACTTATTACCTCTCTGGATTATCAAATTGCAGAAAGCTACTCAAAGTAGCTTAGGCAAAATTTGTGGTAGCTTGCAGAATTCAAGAAAGAATCGAAGAAATATGTCCTGTCAGGTTGAAACTGACAAATGTTGCAAATATTTATTCTCCTTAAAACAACCCCATTTTAAACTGTATACATAGACATGTCCAGTTGGAGACTATATTTCTCAGCCATCACCCCACTTTTCCTCCTCACCTTTCCTCCTTGATTAGCTGCAGATATTTGGCTAAATTCTATTATGGAGACAATATGTTATGCACCAGATTTTACCCCTCATACAAGGGTATTTTTCCAGGGGATGCAGAGCAAATGTTAGAGGAAATACTGTTTTATGTATAACTTAGAAGAGCAGAATCTTCTTTCCCCTCTTCATTGTTTGCCTACAGCTAGGTTATTTCATTAGAGAGAAATAAACTACTATCTGGTTTGAGCAATGGCGTTTTTGTTCCTCTCTGTTACAGCAGTTCAGCCTACACACTAACTAAAACACTGAGGTCATACAGAAACAATTCTAGGAACCTACTGGAACCAGAGACTTGAATGACTGTTTCCACATTTCAGGCAACATGGCATTGGTAACTTCAAGTTTGCATATTATCACTTTGCCTCTCTTTATTCTATTTATTTTGTATTCTAAAGCTTTCAGTGAGGGGTTCCTGACTGGCCAAGCATATTGCCCATGCACACCCCCATATCAATCATTGTGACCAGGAAGGTAAGATTCTGGAATTTTCCAGTGTTGATCAGATCCTTATTATTTGACCCATTACTTTAGCTAGGGTTATATAAAATGTGATATTTAAATTGGAATTTTCATGGTGAAGGAGTTTCAAGGGGGTCGATTCCTCGTTAGAACACAAGGGGCAGCCACGTTTTGGAAATTGGGATTTTCAAAGACCCAAATATGATCATTTTCCAGGGTACTCAAAGTAAGTGTAAACTGCCTACTTTCACCCTTTGGTATGATCAGCCTGGGATTATGAGGGAAATGTCATCAGCATATGACAGAAGACAAAGACTAACTTACGTCCCAGATGATCGGGAAATCACCAAAGCTTTATCTATTAATTAACTAAATTATTTTACATGAAGAGAAATTCTTGAGACTAATCTGGCTCATTTATTATTTCCATATCTTGATGCTTAATGGTTGGACATGACAAACTATCACCATCCAGGAAATCTTTCACCTCCAATGCAAAAAAAATTCATGAACTTTAAAATGGTAATCCAGAAACTCCTACTAGAGTATCTGTAAGAAAACCCAACTGAAAGTATCAGGGTTAGTACTTAAGTTTTGTTGCCCAGTGGTTGGTACTGGAACAAACACACTTTCCTATTAAGTTTCTTGTGTTTTTAACAAAAGAATCAGCCTCGGAACTAAACTACCAATTGAAATTCTCAACTTGTTTACATAATTTCCTGATTTTTCTGTAGTGCCAGCAATCACTAGTCCTAAACTATGCTTAATCAAAACATATGCTTATTTTATTTGAAGAAATACATAATATATATTCAAAAATGCACTGTATATCCCTAAAAATTGGTCCAATCATGCCCATCCTTCTTGGAATGAGCCCCAAAACTATAACCAAAAAAATGATTTTGTTGTAGCATGGAGATTGATAGGTGACCTGGATTTTTTTTAAATCCACATTTTTAAAAATACCACATTTTAGATATTATTTTTCCACAAAATAATACCTAAAAATGATCCTGGAAAAAGTGTGCATCTTATGTGTACTAGTTTAGGAAGAATTGAATCTGACACAAACAAGGACAAAAATATCCTCTTCAATTTCATACTGAGAACATTAGTGAATGTGAATTCAAAAATCTCTCATCAGAAATCATGCTGATACAATATAAAAGGCTATAACGAAGAAACTAGTTTTAGCATCCATTCTGGTACTTAGAAGATTAACGGAAGGAGACCGTCTATCTCTTTGAAGGGCTTTGCAAATTATGAGTCACAGATACTGGGGCTGAGGCAATTTTCCAACCTAAGCATATTGGAAAGGTTTTGGTAAAACCACCTGACATACAAGGAGAAAGGATGGAAATTTGAGGCTTTCATATTCATTATGAATAGACATATTCAGTTGATATTGATGATATTTCTGGGATCATTCCAATAAACCTATTCTATGGGTCATTTTAGTTTGTCTGAAAGTGACAGAAAATTCTGCATAGCATTAACTTAAACAAAACCGCAATTTGTTTCCTGATCACCTAAAGGTCAAGTAGGCTGCTCTAATTTTACTTGGATCCATAGAAACCTATTTATTTTGGTTTTCTTTAATTTTTCTTGCCAGAGCGCGCGCGCACACACACACACACACACACACAGTTTTTGCATGATGCTGATTTATTACGTTTAACACAAATAGTATTATATAATACACATATTATTCTGCAATTATTTTAATGCAATAATGTATCTTGGAAATTTAAAACATATTTTCTTACATTCTGTAGTATGAATTTACTATACAATTCACCATTTTCTCAGTGATGCACATTTATGTTTCCAGGTTTTTTGCTATGAACATACCTGCAATCTATTTGGATGATACATGCTTAGAAGTAAACTAATTGGAGTAAAAAGTGTATTTACATTTACTTTTGTGGTGTCTATTCTGTTTGTTATATATTTCAGCATTTTAAAATATATAGTGTCTTCTTGTAGATTTTTTGGAATTGATTTTATTAATAGTTCTGTTGAAATTGTGACTGATTTTTTTTTCTATTATATTTAAAAGTTAATTATTGCTAGGGATTGGAAAATTATTGTTTTTTGTGTAAATATTGTATTTGATTACATTACTGAACTGAATTACTGTTTGAATCACTCCCAAAATGAGAGTGAAGTTTACTCAAGAAACAATTTCCATCTTGTCTAGTGGATATGAAATTTGCTTCATAGCAATCAAACAACAGAATTATTACATTCCAGTAAGTCTGTGTTCTGCTCTGAGCTCACACTTGTGGCTGGTTAAATATTTAATATTCTTCATCAGTGAGACCTCCTTTCCTCACCTACCAGATTAATAAAAAATTCAAGTTTTTCTTTGGTGCCAGAAGTTGGAGTAAGAGGGGCTAAGGTGGTAGTGACTTACCCCATGGTGGTTGTCTTAATTTTTATTACACAAAAGTGTGGCTTTCTTTCACTGATATTCATTGGCAAAACAACAACAACAACATCAAAAGCCCTGCTCACAATAGTGTAAACAGCATATGCTTTTATATCTCAACAAATTGTCTTGTCTCACTTATTTAAAAGGCCTTTACAGTCTGGCCCACTTTACCTAATCCAGTGTACGTCACACTAATCTCCAGCAGGACCTTTATTTACCATCTTCTCTTGTTACCTTCTACTGCACATGGTCTTTTCAGATTCACCATTTAGTGGTAATATTTCCTTCACTGGGAATATGGTTCTTCTTTTGCCAAGTTTTCAAAAACTCTGATCATGTTTCACACATTTTTATTCTTCTTAGTGTCTCAGGACAGCTAGACCTCGTAGATTTTCAGTGAACACTTTCTGAAGTGAATGGAAATTAGTGAATAAAAATCAGGATATTCAATGTTTGGAGCTCAGTATTCCTCAGTTCACACATTCAGCACCAAATAACTTACAGAATAGCTATCAGTGCATCTGTGTAAAGCTGTCCTGAGAAGACAGTTTCTTGTTTGTTTTTTCATGTGTGATATTGAGCTGGCCTTAAAGCAGAAGAGTGCTGAAACCCTATGCATTCCAATATGACACTGCTACGCTCAGTCACATGGCAAGGGTTAAACATAGCCACAATATCTATTGGATTAGGGCTTCAGATTTAAAATAAGGCATAGAAAAGGTAGGGATGATATTAACAAAGTATGTTTATTAATAATAAACCTCCCTAAATCATCTGGAATATAGAAATCTATTTTCTCAGCCTCCAAGGACTATTGAAACGAAGAGCATTAAAAACTGTAACATTGCTAATTTTAATTCCTTAGACTGAATTTTACATAACAAAGAGACAATTTTCTCTTCTTTATATTTAGGTCATGAAATAACTATATGAAGCCAGATAGCAGATTGATTATGGTAAACCAGATGGCAGAATAGGAGGTTTGATTTTGGTAAACCAGATGGCAGAATAGGAGGTTATCTGAGAAAACTTTTCATAAATAAATTCTTAAAATCTCTGCTAGGATTAGTACTGTAGTGTGGAAAAGTACTTTTTTCCTGTAGACCCCTGAGTTTACATATCATGTACAAATACAGAAACATGAACAAGCACAGCTGTTGATCACATTCTAACCAGAGACCTATTAGAATTATGAGACACTTCCAAGCCAAACGCTATATTACTAGAATGAGAAGTGGTATGAAAATTGAGTTCCTTTGGCTGGATTAGAGATAATTTAGACTGTACGACAAATAAGCTCTACTGGGAACACAAAATCCTAGAAAGATGTGAGAAATTAATTCTCAACAGATACAGTAAATTAATGTCAAGCATAATTTTGAAGAAAGCAATTTAGATCAACAGAATCAGGGGTTAGGAGGCAAAGCAGAAAAACTTTCTAAGTCAAGGAAAAGATAGGGAAGCTAGCTGGGTAAAAATTTATTTCCTTAAGGGTTTTTTTTTTCATAGTTTTTTTTATAATAGCCCATCCAGCTTAGCTTTGTTTTTATTTTTCAGTCACTAGATAATGTTAAATATTAATAGTGATTTGGATGTAAGCTGTACAAGCATATAATATGCAACACTTGTGAAATACTAGCAATTTAGGCTGTGTGATAGTAACATAGCACTGTGGGCTACAACATCCTGATGAATTTCAAGGAGACACAAGAGAGAAAATTTAAATTTTTTTCATTAAATGAAACACAAAATTAAACAACCTTTACTAGATTTCTAATAATGTGGTTGTGGAATACTTTCTTCTCAGGGATTTGAAACTCATATTTTTATATCTGGTAGTTGAAGGTATTCTTTCTCCTCAAAAATACAGGGAAAGTGGTATTAAGCATGTTCTTCAGGCCAGGCGTGTTGGCATGCACTTGTAGTCCCAGTCCTGGAGCAGCTGAGGTGGGAGGATTGCTTGAGATCAGGAGTTCTTTGCTAGCTGGAGCAACATAGCAAGAGTCAGTCTCAAAAAGAAAAAAAAAGAACAGAAAAGAAAAGAAAGAAAGAAAAAAATTCTCAGATGAAGATTTTTGGGGATTCAGGTTTTTAAAATTTAATATGGGACTAGGAGTAATTATTTTAAGCATGGTGTTTAGAATAGAGAAGGTACTTAATATGCACACACACACACACACATATATATAATATATAATATTGAAACAAGACAATACAAAAGCATCTTCGGTGGTGAGAATGCATTGAGGTAGGGCTTTTATTTTAATGTGCTTTTTTTTTTTTTTATAACCACTGTAGAATTCTTACAATAACTGCAAATCTCATGAAGATAAGTCTAGCATGTTTGCTAAGAGTCTTTATTTCTAAGGACATGGATTTAAAATATTGTTATAGGAATCCATTTTAAACTTCAGTGGCTTTCAAGAAAAAGAAATATTTATACCAAATAGGAAAGTAAATAAAAATAATGAACCTGATGTAGTATATACAGCATGGGCTAGGCAGTATGCGCCATCAAAATTATCTCATATAATCCTCACAACTCTTTGAGGTAGGCATTGTCATTAACCTTGCTTCTCAAGTGAAGACGTTGAGTCTTAGGGAGGCAAAATATCCAAAGTCACTCACTGAAAATTTAGAACTAGGCTTGCTCATCTCCAGGGATTACACAAAATCACTCACATTCTACTACAGAAATGAAAAATATATCTGAGTGTAGGTTAAGATTTTCTTTTTTTATTTGTAACAGCCAAAACAAATTTCTGTAATTTACAGGTTCCCTAAGTTTCAATTCTGCAGCTTTTTACCTCTTTATTTGACTTAGGGTATAATTTCAATCTCTTTAGCTATACATCTCAAAGTAAGGGTATGTAACATACTGAGAAAGAACAGAAAAGTGAATGTATTTATTTTAATTTCTCCATGAGGTTTCACTTTTTTTCTCTGGTTCTAATTCCATCTCTGTCAATGGTAAGTGATTTAACCTTTCCTTGCCTTGGTGTACACAACCATAAAATGGGACCTGAGAAACAAAGATCTAAATTTCTCTCTAGGTCTATGGTGTATGTTTTTCTGAGCAATTTACTGTTTTTTGCCGAACAACTGAACATGAGATTTATATGTAAACAACATATTTAGCTTGATAGAAATATATATGCATGTATATATATTTTATGTTGTTCAACCATGGAAAATTTTAGCTGAGATTTGTAGAAACCATTATTTGAGGTTGTCTTAGTGCTGAAGAAAATTCTTGGGTACTTAGAAGGCTGCACAAATAATTTTACAGGCCTGCGTTCAGATAAGATTAATGGCTGGGCCAGGTATGGTGGCTTACGCCTGTAATCCCAGCGCTTTGGGAGGCCGAGACGGGCGGTTTACGAGGTCAGGAGATCCAGACTATCCTGGCTAACATTGTGAAACCCCGTCTCTACTAAAAATACAAAAAAATTAGCCGGGTGCGGTGGCGGGCGCCTGTAGTCGCAGCTACTCGGGAGACTGAGGCAGGAGAATGGCGTGAACCCGGGAGGCGGAGCTTGCAGTGAGCCGAGATCGTGCCACTGCACTCCAGCCTGTGAGACTGAGCCAGACTCTGTCTCACACACACAAAAAAATGGCTGTACTTTAGTGGCCTGACAAAATTTACCTGTAACTAATGATTAGGTCAAGTTCATGGAGATTTGAAGCAATGGAGATCTGAAGCAGTCTTGGGTTTAACTTTTGGCTCTGTCTCTTATCAGCTGTGTGACTTTAGTCAAGCAGCCTAAACTTCTCTAAGTGATTTCCACATCTGTAAAACAAAGTAACATTATTTACCCCAGGGTTTGCTTTAATCATTAAATAAGACACAAGTAAATCACTTGACGCTGTATCTTAAATATTGTGAGCATTCAGTAAAAATTTAGTCCTGCAATGACTCTGTCTTCTTCATCTTTCATTACTCCATTTCTCTTGTTTGTATTACTCAAGTATTCTGTAAACTTCCTGCCCTTAAAAATAAGCTCCAGCTAGTACCTACAACCCTTTCACCCCTTGTTCTGCAATCTCTTAGAATAAAGCTCTTTATAAGCATTGCTCAAAACACCGTTTCCTCTTTTTTCCTCCCATTCTCTGTAACAGACCTGTAATCAAACAATCCTGCTTGTTTCTCTTCTGAAGTGCTCTTGACAAGGTCACCAATGATTTTGATCTTGACCAGAATAATGACAACTTTTAGTCTTCACTTAACTTAATTTATAAGTGATGTTTAACAAATATTATTACTTTCTCCTGATGAAAACATTTTCTTTACTTGGTTTTCCTTTTGCCTTACTGGTACCTCCTTTCCAGTCACCTCTTTGAATGTCCTAACTTTTAAGTCATTGTCATTGGATGTTTCTCTCCTCTATCTACCCTTGTGGGCTCATGACTTCAGTAGAGTTCACATGTTAATTGCTTCCTTATTTCATGTCCTGATCTCTCTCTGTCTTCCTCTCTCTGTCTCTGTTCTCTCCCAAACTCTGTTAGTCTCTATGTCTCTGTGTGTCTCTATATGTCCCTCTCTCTCACTCTCTCTGTTTCTGTCTCTCTGTGTCTGTCTGTATGTATACTTTTCTGTTTTCTCTCATGCCACATGTCTAGTTCATCACACATCTTGTTTGTACAGTCAATATATATTCAGAATTTGCCCTCTTCTCACTTCAAGGGGTACCACTTAACATGAAAACTATTGTTATCTCTTACAGCACTCCTGAGATAGCCCTTTGCTTCTTTTTTCTATTAATGGTCAAGGTAATTAAAGAATAAATGATACATAGGTGCTATCATTATTACAGATTTTTTTTTCTTTTTCTTTTCTTTTTTTTTTTTTTTTGAGATGGAGTTTCACTTTCATTGCCCAGGCTGGAGTGCAATGGTGTGATCTCAGCTCACTGCAACCTCCGCCTCCCAGGTTCAAGTGATTCTCCTGTCTCAGCCTTCCAAGTAGCTGGGATTACAGGCAGGTGCCACCACCCTGGCTAATTTTGTATTTTTAGTAGAGACAGGGTTTCTCCATGCTGGTCAGGCTGGTCTTGAACTCCCAACCTTAGGTGATCTGCCCACCTCAGTCTCCCAAAGTGCTGGGATTACAGGTGTGTGCCACCGCGCCCGGCCATTATTATGTTTTAATATAATAAACATTGAAGCCTAAGCATGAAGACAATTGGCACTATTGTGGAAGTCCATCCTCTGCATTTCTAATGGAATTATTTCTTCCTAGTTGGAAGTGTCATTCACTTAGTCATTTAATCGACAAACTTTTATCAGGTGCTTACTATCCCATAGGTGTTGAACTTACAAGATGAAAAAAATGACTACTTCACATGTACTATCCTCTGGGGATTTTTCTCTAGTAGATAGTATGGCATCATTCAAGTACCCAGAAAACATAAGACAAGAATGTTTGTGATTTTCTTGAGGGTCTATGAGTATGGCTAAACCAGTAGCTGGTGTAAGAAGTCCATGATCATGAATTATGACCTTTGGAGATTGCTAACTCCTGCTTTAAGTATTCAGCAAGGTGGCTCATGTGAGGAATATTGAAGCAGTTGGAAGTAGTACAAACATTATCAGCCGAGGAATAAGAGCACAGTGTTGGAGGCTTGCTCATTCAGTGACTGGGCCATTTGCTGCCAACAAAATGCAGCCCCCGGACTATAGAACAAGGCCTGGACCCCAAATCAGCAAAGACTTGGTTATAACCAGACACTGATGGTTCTCGGTTGGAGAAGGATTGCTAGTTAAATGTCTCGCCCCTCAGGAAAATTGATATCAACAGGAAGTAACTCTGTCAGAGGCAGCAATTTCAAACTCTGCAGGCAATGCTACATTTCTTTTTAAGTGTTATTTTTTAGAACATAATTCTGGAAAAATTATTGTTCCATTTTAGATATCACAACTTTGGTCTTCTTAATATATAAGCATTTCATATTTATCGTGTGAGAATCTTTCATTTTGTTAGTCTGTTCTTTGAGATAGTCTGATGTGCTTTTTGTTCATGGTGGTTTTGTGTTGTGCTCTTATAATTAGGATCACAAACAGTAGGTGCTGTGGAGCTTTGTGAACTGTCAAATTAGGTGTC
Organism: Papio anubis; assembly: GCF_008728515.1. NCBI lineage: Eukaryota > Metazoa > Chordata > Mammalia > Primates > Cercopithecidae > Papio > Papio anubis. The sequence continues at coordinate 26,498,446 of NC_044978.1, forward strand.
TTGAGAAAATGGCAATTATTTTATTGAATACAAACAATTCAGCACTTAGAAGACTCTCTAATGGCATAGTTTCAGTTCATCTCTACACCCTCGACATAATTCACTTTATTCCCATTCCGGAAATATTACGTACTTAGTTGTGTTTAAAATAAATTTAATATTGGAAAACTAATTTCATATTGGAAAATTAATCATATTTCATATTGTAAAACTATTAAGATGTTCTATCTAAAAGTTAACAGCATGTTCTGTCATGTGGCAACCTAATTATTTTAACTTCTAAGGACAGTATAGTGGACACCTACTGATTTTCTGTTCAGACTTCTCCTTCATTCTTGGATATGGTAGAGGCTTCCATGGCTACAGTGATTGACCTAGGATGCAGTACCTGACCCAAGTTGTCCCCATTATGATGCCCAATGCTGCTGACTACTATTATTTGTCCAAAGATGGACAGCGTATTCAATTTGGACCAATTACAATACTTCCTGGGAATTTTTAGAATTTAACATCGGGCAAAGAGCATTTCAGTTCTTTGGAAGTGAACATTAGCAATATTAATAAGACCATTAGTATTCTTATTTCTAAGCCAGTGGGAAAAACCAGATTAATTAGATAAAGAGGATGCCCCCAGAAAACCAAGGGCAAGAACTGAAAGGACTGCATCCTGGCAAGTCCTTTGATTCAGTCACCTTGTGGCCCAGCTGCATTCTGACTTTGACAAAGTTAGGTTACATGTGCCAGTGAATCCTTTGCAGGAAACTGAGTTGACTAAGGTGGGTTTTATATTTGCAATTAAAATATATCTAAAAATAAGGCAAATATGATTTTTTTTCTCATATTTGTATTCTTTCACATTCTTCCCTACCCCATACCCCACACATTAACTCACATAATAGCAGCATGTATTTGGTCCTCTCTTTAGATGTGAAAATAAATGAATAGCATAATTCTGGGCTGATATTTTAGATTAGATTTTATTTTCTAGAAATAGGTTTGTTGGAAACACACTGACAATTATTTTTTCCTCATAGTTGTCCCAAATACTCTGTATGTTTTTTTCCTCAACACTTGGCACAAGTGTTTTCTATATAAAAACACACTTTAAATAATATCCTCTTTATATAGGGTAAAATGGTGCCAAATAAAGTATATATTTGTGATATGGGTAAATGAATTTAGATGTTCTAGATAATTCATGCAAAAAGACTTACGTTTTTTTCAACATTTGTATATTTAGGAAAATAAATTTGGATTGACTATCTATCTAAACATTCAAGGTTTCAGATAACTTAATTACATTAAAACTCATGAATAAAATTTTGGTTAACCAAAAAAAGAAAAGAAAAGAAAAAAAAGAGCTCACTATACAAGAGTAATTGTAGGTAGTACATATGTGCTATACTATTATTTAGAGCTAGATAGTCTCATGCATCACATAAGGTAGTTCTGGTCAACAATAAACCACTGATACGATGCTGATCCCACGAGACTATAATGGAGCTGAAAAATTCCTAACCCTTAGTGATCTTGTAGCAGTCATAAAGTCGTAGCACAAAGCATTACCTTTTCTATGTTTAGATACACAAATACCATGTTGTTACAATTGCCTACAGAATTCAGTACAGTAACAGGCTGCACAGGTTTGTAGTCTAGGAGCAATAGGCTCTACCATATAATCCACATGTGTAGTGGGCTATACCACCCTCTAGGTTTGTGTAAGTACACTCTGTGATGTTAGAAACAATGACAAAATTACCTGAAGTGCATTTCTCTGAATGTATCTCCATCATTAAGCAATGGGTGACTATGTATGATATTGCTTGTTTTGTTAATATGTACATAAACTAAAGAGGGAGAGTTTTTGATAAACCTAAACATTGCTTAAGCACTTCCATCAACAGTGTAAATGTCAATTAATTCTTGTGGAAGGATGCTTCAATTGCCCCTTACTAAAGGGTGATGATCCCCACATGAAATGACAAAGTAAAACTAATTTTTATCCTTCCTTATCTTTCTTGGTATCTCTCCTATAACAGTTTTATTTTTGCACTTTATACCATAGACATTTTTGGACATAATTTATTTTTCTAACTTGATTATCAGGACTTTAGGGAGGAATACATGTTAACATTCCTACATACTAGGAAGTAAACTATGGTGGATACATATGATGCTCAGTAAATGAAAAATGTTGTTTTACTTACACTATAAATATAGCAAGTAAAGCATATTCATATTTAATGAGATAGTACACATGGTGAACAACGGTTAGACAAGACCTGCTTGGAACTGTGCCTATCACAGAATAGGGTTCAAAAATATTTGTTAATATAATTAAGTGTGTGTGGGAGGAGGTTTGGAGAAGCCTGGGTATTGGGCTATGTCAACACAAAAATGTAACAGGAATAAAAATAGCAGTAACAATTTAAAAATTCTTTTCTATTTATTTTCCTAGTACTTTTTTCTCTAGTGTGGCTAATTTTCTAAAGAAAAAAATAACTACATTGACTTTTATGTTCCCATGCGAATTATCCCTTTTAGAGTAGTCTCCTAGGGAAACTTGTTAGATAAAATATTTTTGCAACTTCTTTTGGAATTAATACTTTCAGAATTTGTAGCACTTTAAAAAATAGAAGTCTTAATCTTCATTTTTTGAGAGTAGAACTGATTTCTTTTGGAAAATGTGAAAAGTCATTTTTAGATGAAGGCTGGCACAACTTTCAAACTAGGTAATACGATGTGGGGTTAAAAAATAAGGTATGGATAAATACAGTTAGTTTCACTTTATTATATGGCTGGAAAATTGCTCAAAGCAAGTATAAATGGTCGTTCAAATGTGTCGTGATTAATGGCAGTCACAGGACTAAATGCTTACAATGTGTATACTTCAAATATTTATTGGATTTTCACCTTGTGGTTTCCTTGTTTACGTATTTACCACACCAATTTTCAAATGGGATTTGAAGCAGTTAATTTAGGGTATATTCCTTTTTAAAAGTCAGAAGTGTCAGAGAAAATCAGTTATGGTCTGCTGATATTTAATTTCCATCTCTTGTGTTCTAACAAAAAGATCTCCTGTCACAAGAATATATTTTACAATTAGTAGAATCAGAATTAGTCTCCTAAAATGCCTCCTCTGATGATAGTTTTTTCCCTCATAGAGAGTCTCAGTTTGCTGATTCAGTCAAGTCAAAATTGCCCTCGAAGAAATGTTCTTGGAACTCCCTGAGGGAGGTCCATAATTTCCTATGGCGATTCGTGATGTAAAGGCAACTGCAAGCAGCTGGCCGTCCACCTGGAGATGTTGACTTGTTTTCTCAGGCTGATAGGATTAATGATATTTCCTGATTTTATTGTGAAGTACAAAAATACTGCTGCTGTGTCTACAAAATATGTTTTTCTGTTTTTTGAGAACTTCTTTGTCTTTTTGTTCAGTAAATAAATGGCTAAACTGTTTCAAGTGTTAACAAGAATGTATAGATCGTGGGAAGACCGCATGTCTTTTAGAAAAGGAGATCGAGATTCTGAACTAATTTTATGTTGCAAGGATGAGAGGTGATACAAGTATTATCTATAACTTAAGAATACTTATTTTACAAGAGAGGCTTAGTTATCCTGTTTCCGTCTATCAAAGTGTGTCTGCTCATTCCGATACACCTCTGAGAATGGGGTTCAGGCATATTTTCGTTTCCAGAAATGAAGAGTTGGAAAAGATTTGTAGAAAACTTGAGATAAGCTAGTTTGATAAGAAACCAAACACACATGTAGTTTACTTCTGAAAAGGGAGTATTTCAAAGACAGAAATGAGTTGGAAAGATGTCAGTCTTGATGAAAGCTCTTATTCTCATATGTCACAAGCTCATTCTTTTTCCAAGCTATTTCCTCTCTATTGTCAGCTCCATTTTTCTCTCCCTTCTGATTGTCTTCCTAGGGGTGACATGCGGTGTTTGTGCTTATAACTTTGATTTGGGACTTACCCTTCCAGTCCCTTCCAGCTCCGGTTTTCTTTAGTAACCAAATTGATTGTCTTGGAATCACTTAATTCACATTCCAGCGGAAAAAGTGTGGCTCCATTAAGGCTTTTTTTGTTTTGTTTTGTTTTTGTTTTTTAATGGAGTCTTGCCCTGTGGCCCAGGGTGGAGTGCAATGGCATGATCTTGGCTCACTGCAACCTCAGCCGCCCGGGTTCAAAGGATTCTCCTGCCTCAGCCTTCTGAGTATCTGGGATTACAGGTGCCTGCCCCTATGCCCAGCTAATTTTTGTATTTTTAGTAGAGACAGGGTTTCACCATGTTGGCCAGGCTGGTTTCGAACTCCTGATCTTGTGATCCACCCGCGTTGGCCTCCCAAAGTGCTGGGAGGCTCCGTTAAGGTTTTTAAGTCAGGCTGTGGATAGTGATCAGCCATGGCAGAAGGAAGTGGGCACAGGTGAGTCACGTAATAGAAAATATGTCTGCCTATAGTCAGCCTTATCTGCCGCTGTAGTGAGGATCATGTGATGGGCAGCTTCTCTCAGAAGGGATAATGGGCCACTAGGTAATAGAAACAAATGCAAAACAAAGTGCTAGTAATTTTTCAGCTATTGAGTCATATGAGATGCTGCCATTTAAAAATTGGGGTTCCAAAAATGTTCTAATTACAAAAAACCTAAATTACTTTTTAAGTAATGCTGAAAAGAAATTTGAAATGGGTAATGAAGTGAAATGGCAATACATCTAAAAGAAAATTTGGAAATGAAACAAAGTAATAAAATCTAATAAATAGCCAGGAACTAATCAAATAGGAATTTGTTGTTTTCATAAGTTTTAATAAGTAAATAAGTACATTTACATCTTAACAGGTAGAGAAATAGAAAGAAGTAAAATCTGAAAGTCATAAATATTTTAAAAAGAAAACAAAATGAATTCAACCAGTGGTTACAGCATAAAAATTAGCCTTAAAGTTTAAGCTAGAGCTTTTAAGTCAAACTTTAGGGTCATATTTGATTCCTCGTTAACTTTTCCAATTCCTCACTAATTTAATCCTAATTTCATTTGCCAATTTTTTGTGGTTTTCTTCTTTCCTCTCTTCCTTCCTTTCTTCTTCCCTCTCTTCCTTCCTTTCTTCTTCCTTCATTCTTCCCTTTCTTCCTCTCCCTCCCTTTCTATTGTTGCTCACCACTACTATGCGAATTCAGGGATCTATTAATGCATTTTTCTTCTAATGATCTCCTTGCCTCAAGTTTTCCCCTCTTTGAAAACTGCCTCCAGAGAAATATAACAAGGCATACATATCACTTATGAAAGGTGTCAGAATTAAAACTGAGTCACTTGTGTCAAACCGTAACAAAAATAAATAAAACCCCAGGAGGTTAGGAGTGGAGGGCCCTCATACACATGCCAATGATAAGACCTATTACAAAGACTCTCTAAAGGGCTGTTACACACGTATGCCTTATAACAAAAACTTCTGGCAGTGATTTTTAAAAGTGCAGTTAGCTCAATGCGCAAGAACAGTTGCCTGACACTGTCACCACTAATGAATGGCATCAACTCCTGCGATCAGCCTCTATAACCAAGGTTGGCTTGTTTCCAAACAAAATATGTATAATTTTCCCTTTTGCCTTTAAAAGCTTCCCTTTGCCTCAACTTCTTTTGCCATGTCTATGGTCCCCAAAGCTTGCATATCCTGAATATGCAAATCACCTGCACATTCCCAAATAAACTAAATATCTTTGCAGAATTTGTTTCTGTTATTTAGGTTGTCACACCATACCAAGCTTGCATTTAAAACTATTTCATGGCTTCAGATTTTCTAGAGCCTCATTATAACTCCAAAACATATGTTTAATACTTATTCTGAATCTGACCTTGACTGACATGGGCAGTCTGATCTTCTGTTTCCACATCACTTAGATATCACATGTCGCCTGAAACATAGGACACAATTTCAAGACTCCATGCGTTTGCTCCTGTTATTCTCTCTGTTCTTCATATTTTTCAGTTGACTGAAATCCCCGTCTTCAAAGTCCAAGTCAAATTTACTTTTCTTTGTGTAATCTTCTACAAAGCTTTCCAACTCTTCTCTCCATGCCTTTTCCCAGACATAATTATTTTACTTCCTCTATTCCCACCATCTTTACACCTCCATTAAAACACTTGCTATACTCACTCTATTATACAGTTTGGTGTATGCATGTAGGTTAGATTCTGAAATACCTAACAATAGTATCTCTGTGCATAGCCAACATCTTGCACATAGTAGGTATTCAATAAAATGTTGGGTAAGTATACTAACTTGATACAAACTACAGTCAGAATGATCAACTTATTGCCAATGTCTCAGTTATATCAATTATAAGATTTTGTTTAAAAAATAAGTAAGTCTGTAGGAAAAATTAATTACTGCTCCAAAAGGAAATACTTCAATATATGTTAAAGAATTATTAATATTATATTAGTCATTCAGGTTATATAATATTCTGATAGAGTGTACTGAAACTTTATGTGGTTGTTCATAGCTTACCTAATACACATTTCCTTTTATGTATCCTTATAGACAGTATGACCATCAAAAAATATATTAAATATTTTATTCACATAAATATGCTATACAAAAAAGCTACCTAAAGATAGAACTAATACAGCTACTAGAGTAAAGAACATACATGCAATTTTGTGTGATTTTAATCTTTAGCGACAAGGAGATGTTAATTTAATAAAAGTTCTTTGAAAAAATTTTAAACTAGAGCCATTAATGTAATTATTTTTCAAAGTGATAAAAATTTTATTATGACCAGTGTGTTTAAATTAATTTTAACTTCACATTTATGTACACTGTGCACATTTATGAAGTTGGGCAACTATATCATGATTCATGTGATGAAATGGTTTTAACCGCACATTAGGTACCTTATCCCAAGTCTCTTAAAATGATCGCATTTAAATATAAATGACTTTAATAAACTCAGTTAGATTAATAAACTTAAATCCAAATTTAAATGGAAACTTGTAAAACCTCAGAAGGACTTTACTTAGATTGTGCTGGAACATTTTCTCAAAGTGTGTAACTTATCTCGCATTTGTCAGAATCACCTTGGATACTGCTAAAATGTAGATTCCTGGGCTTCCACCTCAAGATACATATAATTAGACTCTGTTAAAGGTGTCAGTCCTTTGAAACCATGTTTTTAGGAGGATCCACACGGGCTTCTCTACATTACAGTTTAAGAATCACTGATGGTGACAAGATTACAACCCCAGACTTAACACAGTTTAATACATCCAAAGCATCTTTTAAACATCTCAATGTAGTTCTTCACGTATGGATTATCCTTTCTTGGTGAAAATTACATTAATTAATAATCACTATTCAGGTGACTATTTGAATACATTTGCCTCTGTGCCAAGAAAAATAATTACTTCCAAAATAAAAAGGTAGCGAAATCTCCTCCTAACCCTACTAAGATAATCAGGATTCCCAGAATGGGATTGATTATAAGGCTCCATACAAACTCAGCATTGTCTTTTGTTTTTAAACCAGTTAGAGAAAATGCAGCTGTCTGACTTTGTGTGTGTGTTTATAAATAAAAAACTCACATCTTAGATTTGAGTAAAAGTTATCTTTATATGGTCTCTCTCTCTCTATCTCTAATTATTTAGGTTTTAATTTCCTCAGCCAAGAAGATAAACCTCATTATATTATGATATTTGTCAATTTATGAGCAGATGTAATTTTATTTTTTGTGATCTTTAAAAATTTTTCTGTGCTGGATAAACTACAAATAAACACAAACTTTCAAGAAAGGAAAATGTCTAAGATTTGTAAATATTAATTTTGAAAATGTTTTCTTTTTAATATTGCTCATTCTTACTCTTCATCCAAAGTAGTTGTTATAATATTTTTAGAGACATACAAGTTAGAAAATTGAAGTGTTTTGTGAGTTAGCATTCTAGATTTTAGTCTCATTTTTACTAATATAGTTTTGATTTTTTGCTATGGCATTACTTGGTTTTGTACTATTTCACAAAATTGAAGATTATGTCATAAGAAATGTATAGTAGTTTATTTCTGTCTTTCATATTTGATAAAAGATTCAAGTAATTCAGTTCTACCAATAATCACAACATCTTTTCATTCATACTGCTTTTTTAGCTAGCTAATCTAGTGCTGTGACTCTCAATATTTTTGGTTTCATGACCCTTTTTTACAGTTAAGAAAATAAATATTAATAATTTTATAAATTAAAACTGAAAAAATATAAAATATTTACTAAATAATAAGCCCATTATACTTTAATGTATACATAATATATTGTTATGTACAATAATAATTTATGGGTCAAAAATGTGTGAGAAGAGTGGTATTATTTTACATTTTCATAAATCCCTTAAATATCTGCCTTAATAGAAGACATTTGGATCCTCACATCTGCTTCTGCATTCACACCGTCATGATAGCACAATGCATAGCCTTTGGAAAAGTCCACATTACTCTTGTAGAGGATATGAGAGCAAAACAGCAAAAAAGTCTTATTATTACAAAAATAACTTTCACCACTGACACTCTACAAGGATCTGGGGACTACTGAGACTACACTTTAATAAATGCTGTTCTAGAAAAGCATACATTGGAGCTTAACATCTCTCATCGCCCTAGAATGTTAAGGTCTAAGTAAAAATCACTCCCATCTGTCCTGAACTCTTTTTGAATTTAACTGGCACCATAAAACATAACTCTTTCTATAGAACACATCTCTTGGGACCCTTTTAGATGTTTAGTTACTAATATTTCCAAAGGACTTCATGATTAAGACAAAGCAAGTTGGACAACTTGATCTGGTAATATTTCTTTAGGTAAATATTTTAAATGTAGAGGCCCCCATATTTTGTTGAATTGCAAAATGAAGTCTTTGAACTAAACATTCTCATTTTTCCTCCAAAGGAATATCTTTTTGATAATGTTACTTTGATGCTCTAGGAGAAGTAACTGCTATTTAAGCAAATGCAACCATAAAGAACATTGATAAAACTATTGCATCTTGAGCAAGGAAAATTCATCACACTAAACTTGGTGTGTTAGTCCAATTCTCTTTTATCTTTTATTTTTATTGGATTGTGAAAGCCATATTTTTATAGAAGCACTGACAAAAAGGAATTTGTACAGAGAACAATCATGAGAGTAAAAGGCCTAGAAATATTTTTTGAGGATAATTTAATCCTGTTCCTCCAACTATCAATCTGTCTATATTGATATAATTCATGCTTTTCTAAAAGTTAAAGCAGTAGGAAAACAAAAATTGAAAGCAAATGTATCCTCCTCCTCTAGCTTGCCATTTTCTAGATGTAATTGCTACTTAGTTTCTTGTATATTCTTATGTAAATTATACATGGGGATGTCTGTACATATACACACCTGTCCTCTCTCTCTCTCTCTCTTTCTCTGTCTACCAATCTATACATCTACCTACCTTCCTACCTAAATCTCTGTTGAGATTTTGTTTCCTTCACATAGAAGGAAAGAGACTGTGCTAGTTGCTGATGATACAATTGTGATCAAACAAACTGAACTTTTATTCTTATAGTGGTAAATTTTACAGGCAACTGGAGGTACTTAGACTAGAGAATATATAGTTGCATAAGGAAGAGAGGACTTCTGGAATGATGCTGTGAAGAATTTGATGAGCTTCTTCTCCCATAAAAACAACGCAAAAAAATGATAAAACAACTAAAATCCACCACTTCACAACTTTGAAAATTAACCAAAACCATTAAACAAACAAGATCATTTATCTGTGAGAAAGTACTGAACTTTCATAAGAAAGCAGGGCCTGTGATATTTTAAAATGTGGTTCAAGTTCTATCAATCCTCCATCTCTAGTTCAGTGGTGTGGTAGCTTATGAAAACCCAATAGCCTTGCAGCCTAAAGTGAGGAATGATCTCTTTTACTGTTATGTTAAAATTTCCATCCCCGAAGCACAGTCAGTATGTACCAGCAACTTCTTGGAAAATCTCCATTCCCAGAGTATTGTGGCTATTTGATTTGACTTACAGCTTATAGCACAGTGCAAAAACACTATCCCTTGAGAATAGTAATCTGAAAATAACATCAGTTTGTTGGAAATATCCAAGCTGCCTAAGACTGTGATTTCAGTTGGAGAAACAAGAGCCTCATACAAAATTTAAAAGAAAGCCTTAAAGAATTGAATGACCATAGGGAAACTTGGAAAAAGTTCAATATAATAGTCCTGGGAACAGGATGGCTACACTCACATGAAGGGCTTTGCGCATGATCAAGAAAGACCTGGGAAGAGGTCTCCTTTAGTCAACCCTGTCTAAACTTGAGGCCCTGTGCAAATAGCAAGTAAAAAAATATAACTTTTTTGTAGGTTGTCTAAAATTTGAAGACATGCCTTCTCATACAGTTTCCCTTGGAAAGGGTTGGTAGACATTCAGACAAACTTAAGAAACTTTTTTGAGTGATCAATGGCTAACTACTAAATTATAATGACCTAGATATGAACCTGAGGAAACCAGGCTTAAAAATAAAACAAGAACTTAAAAAATGCTAGCAGGGAACTCAGTGGCCACATGCTGCAGGAAATACAGAATTGACAGAATTAGTTCAGGAAAATCATTAAAAAATAAGCAGCAACAAGAAAAGCAATAGCAACTATAACAGCAACAACAACAAACCCTCAGGGTAGGGAAAAGATGTGATAAAGCTGTTTCAATGTAATATCTAAAATATCCAATTATCAAAAATTATGAGATAGGAAAATATGCCATATACATAGGAAAAAAGGCAGCCAACAGAAATATCTCTGAGGATGCTCAGATATTGTACTTAGTAAATAAGGACTTTAAAGAAGTTATTATAAATATGCTCAAAGAACTAAGAGATACCATGACTAAAGAATTAAAGTATAACAATAATGTTGCACTAAATACAGAATATCAATAGATAGAAATAATAAAAAATCCAATTATATTTGAAAATAAATTTTAAATTTTATTTGAAACTGTAGAGTTGAAGACATAATAATTCAAATGGAAAATTCACCAGAAAATATTAGTAACAGATGTGAGGTGGCAGAAAAAAACAATTATTTAACTTTAATATATGTCAGTAGAGATTTTCTAGTCTGAGGAACAGAAAAATATTAAGAAAGATTGTGAGCCCAAAAGTATCTGTGACAGGTATCAATACACTTAGAATGTTTATTTTGCCAGGGTTAAGCACATGTCCATGACACAGCCTCAGGAGGTCTTGATGACATGTGGGCAAGATTGTGGGGTACAGCTTTTTTGTGTTTTTAGGGAGACATAATGCATCAATCAATACCAGTAAGATGTACATTGGTTTAATCTGGAAAGGCAGGGCAACCTGAACGGAGGGCTTCCAGGTTATAGGCAGATTTAAAAATTTTCTGATTGACAGTTCGTTGAGAGTTAAGTAATTACCCAAAGACTTGAAATTGATAGAAAGGAATGTTGGGGTCATGATGATAAGGGGTTGTGGAGACCCAAGTTTTACTATGTAAATGAGGCCTCCAGGTTAGCAGACTTCAGAGAGAATATATCATAAATGTCTCTTATCAGACTTAAGGTCTGTGTTGATGTTATTGCTGGTAGACTTTTCCTGAATTCCAAAAGGTAAGAGGGTAAAATGAGACATACCCACTCCCCCATTCTGTCATGGCCTGAACTAATTTTTCAGGTTAATTTTGGAATGCTCTTGGTCAAGATGGCTGGTGGAGAGTGGGGGAGTGGGGAACATGGGGCTTCAAATTTTACTTTTGGTTTGCGAGATAAACAGAGAAAATGGTGAGATATTATCAAGCACACCAACATAGACATACTGGGTGTCCTCAAAGGAAAGAAAAGGGGAAAAATATTATATAAAGTAATAATGACCCAAAACTTCCCAAATGTAATGAAAAATGTGAATCTACACATCCAAGAAGCTCAATGAACTCCAAGTAGAATAAACTAAAAAAGATCTATAACCAGAGATATCATAGTCAAATTGACAAAAGTCAAAGACAATAAGAAAATCTTGAGAGCAGCAACAGTAAAATAGCTTATCACATATGAAGAATCTTCAATACACTCAACAGATAACTTCTCATAAGAGCCAGAAGACGCAGTGATGACATCTCCAAAGTGTTGAAGGAAATAAACAAAAACCCTGCAACAAAGATTTGTATATTCAGCAAAACTTTCCTATGAGAAGAAATAAAAGTATTTTTCAGATAAAACAAGATCTGGTTGAACTCACTGCTAGCAGACATGCCCTACAGCAAATGCTAAAAAGAGTTCTTTAGGCTGAAATAAAAGGACATTAAATGGTAACTTGAATCCACATGAAGAAATAAAGGGAACTAATAAAGGTAACTACATAGGTAAATATAAAAAGTAATATTAACTTTTTTTGTAACTCTTTTCTTCCCCTACATGATTTAAAAGACAATTTATAAGGCAATAATTATAAAACTGTGTTTATATGCTTATAATGTAGAAACATATAATAGCACAAAGGGTGGAGGAGGGAACAGAAGTATATTGGAGAAAAGTTTTTGTATAATATCAAAATTAAGTTAGTATTAATTGAAATATATTATTTTCTATTAAGACAATAATTGTGATCCTCAGGCATCCAGTAATAAACTAAGAGAGGCAGTGATGCATTTGAAGTCAGCCATGTTTTGAAAAATTGCCGTATATGAGACATTATGCTTTAGATCAGCAGTTTCCAACCTTTTTGCCACTAGGAACCAGTTTCATGGAAGACATTGTTTCCATAGATGGGGATGGGAGGGCATGGTTTCAAGACAAAACTGTTCCACCTCAGATCATCAGGATTAGATTCTCATAAGAAGTATACAACCTCACATGCACAGTTCACAGTAGGGTTCACACTCCTATGAGAATCTAATGCTGCAGCTGATCTGATAGAGGTAAAGCTAGGGCAGTTATGCTCTCTTGGGTGCCGCTCACCTCCTGCTGTACAACCCAGTTCCTAACAGGCTATGAACCAGTACTGGTCCACAGCCCAGCGGTTGGGGATCACTGCTGTAGATCACAGAAAAAAAGACTAGATGCTTGAAGTTAGAGGTGTGGCGTCCATAGGCTCTTGACCCCCTAAAGGTTCACTAAAAGTCAGTGAAATGAGGCATATTGTTTAATAAGAGAAAAGGGATACTAATTTATTTAACATGTATACATGTGAGCTTTCAGAATGAAGACCCTACTTCCCAATACGATGTAGAAACTTGCATACCATCTTGAGGCCCCAGTGAAGAATGCAGACTCAGCATGGCCAAAGCAAGTAAATCACGTTAGTGACAAGAAAGGAAGAAACTTGGTCAGTAAAGATGGGCTTATCATGTAGAGAAAGCCTCCCTCAGAGAGAATAGATACAAAAGGTTGCTTTCTAGACTTCAAAAGGTGTCAGACTCAATCTTTTCTGGATCCAGGTGAAAGGTATAGAAAGGGGAGGAAGGCTGCATTAATGGAGATTCTCTACATATGGCAGATTTTCCCCACTTAAGACAGCTTTGCAAGACCGCTTCTGTCAGGGTGGCCAAGTGACAGTCATTTCACAATATGTCAAATAAATACATTTTGCGATAAAATATTTTAATTTTCTTCACAGGAAAGCAGTTTTAACTCCATTACAAAAAGAGGTTTTTAATAATTAGAATTGTTTGCCAATGAAATGTGCTGACAAGAAAAAGATGGATAGGTTGAATGATTTAGTATTGTTTAGATTTGGAAATGGAACTTCTAATGCCAATTTCTGGTTCTTAAGATCTAAGAAAAATTTAAAAAGAATAAATGTCAGTAGAATCTCATTAAGACAGGTCTGACATTTTAAATAAAATAGGAGAAAAATCCATGAATATTAAATCCCTGTTTACTTATCTTTCTGTAATATTTGTGATATGAATTTCTTCTAGGCATCCCGTCTTTCACACATAATTTAATAGTTGCATTGCCCTACTTCCTCTAACCATGTTATCAGGAATAGTTGATTTAAGGCATATGTATTATTTTAGGCTTCCCTTTAGCACTGTGCTAGGCGATCTCTAGCTTTATCTTATCTTGACTCCTTTGTTTCCTGGATTTAAGGCATTTTTCTGTCTTATTTTATTCCAGTTTAATGGAACGTTTTCTCCTAGAGCTTCCCGAGAAAGGCTGCATGCAAGGAATTTTTGTTGTTGAGATTTTTTCATGTCTGCCAACGCTTTTATTCTGCTTTCACCTTAAATTGATAATGTGACTTAGTATAAAATTCTAATTTGAGAAATTTTTTCTTAGAGTTTGAATGCACCACTCCAGTCTTTCCTAGTTTTTATTGCTGTTCTTAACAAATTTAATGCTATTATTAATTTTAGTCTTGTTCTGAAACTGAAATTTTCCTGTGGAGATTTTCAAGAACTTCTTTTTGCCCTAATATTTAAAAAATTTGCAAAGGTGCTTATTAGTTTGGTTTTATATTTATCTATTTGCAGGGCCATAAGTGGGCCCTTTCTATCTACATATTCAAGTAGTCCTGAAAATGTTTCTTGCATTATTTTATTATTAACTTTCTTCCATTGTTGCTGTTATCCTAGTTTAGAACTTTTGTTTTGGTTGCCCCTAGAATGTTCTTCAATTTTTACAAGAAACTGCCTTAATTTTTTTTTTTAATGTATTTTTTATTATAGTTCTGGGAGATTTCCTCAGCTTAATTTTCTGAAATTTTTTTTAGTTTTTAAAAATTATTTTCCTTTTTGGCTATTACATATTTAATAGCTGGCACTATTTTCTTGTACTTTGAATGCTCTTTTTTTTTTTTTTAAACACATCCTTTTCTTATTTAGTAGCTGCAATAACTTTTCTCATCTCCTGAAGATATTAACCTATATGGTTTTCTAAAAGAATTTTTTCTCTTCTTTTTTCGTTTATGCTTCTCCAATTATTTCTTTTATTTTTTAATATACTCTATATTTTATGTGATAGGTTTTTTATTTTTTTCCAAATATTGGGTAATTTTTTATTTTTGGTTTATATTTAAGAGTGGAACAGTAAAAAGCTTGTTTGGAAGACCTGTATGCATGCTGACTGGGTATCCTTGAAAGGTAATCAGGCTGGATGGTTCTTTGGCTATCTCTCAACATTTCATTATATTTAGATTCTGCTATCTTTGTTGTAGGAAAATCCAAGTTCTTATCACATGACCAGGAAAGATTAGGCACGCAGACACTTTGAAGGCTGAGGGGTTATCTTTGTTGTAGGAAAATTTGGGTTCTTGTCACATGACAAGGAAAGATTAGGCACACAACTACTTTGAAGGGTGAGGGCTTATGGAATTTATTGAGTGAAAAGGAAAACAACATAACAAAGCGAGAGGGGTTCCTGTTAACAGGCTCCCATCCACAAATTGAATCCTAGGTTACCAGCCCAGAGCAGGAGAGGCCAGACTCCTTCTCTTGCAAATGGCTGCAAACTTCCTGTGGCTCCACCCTGCACTCCCAGTGGGCAGGCCAGTTGGGGGTTCTCCAGGGAGCCCTTTTCACGTGGCTGTCTCATCAAGATGTGGTCAAATGTTCACATCTTAGACATGAAGTCCTTGTCCATGCCTATGTCCTGAATGGTATTACCTAGGTTTTCTTCTAGGGTTTTTATGGTATTAGGTCTAACATTTAAGTCTCTAATCCATCTTGAATTAATTTTCCTATAAGGAGTAAGGATAGGATCCAGTTTCAACTTTCTACTGATGGCTAGCCAATTTTCCCAGCACTATTTATTAAATAGTGAATCCTTTCCCCATTTCTTGTTTTTCTCAGGTTTTTCAAAGATCAGATGGCTGTAGATGTGTGGTATTACTTCTGAGGACTCTGTTCTGTTCCATTGGTCTATATCTCTGTTTTGGTACCAGTACCATGCTGTTTTGGTTACTATAGCCTTGTAGTATAGTTTGAAGTAAGGTAGCATAATCCCTCCAGCTTTGTTCTTTTGACTTAGGATTGTCTTGGCAATGCGAGCTCTTTTTTGGTTCCATATGAACTTTAAAGCAGATTTTTCCAATTCTGTGAAGAAAGTCATTGGTAGCTTGATGGGGATGGCATTGAATCTATAAATTACCTTGGGCAGTATGGCCATTTTCACGATATTGATTCATCCTATCCATGAGCATGGTATGTTCTTCCATTTGTTTGTGTCCTCTTTTATTTCATTGAGCAGTGGTTTGTAGTTCTCCTTGAAGAGGTTCTTTACATCTCTTGTAAGTTGGATTCCTAGGTATTTTATGCTCTTTGAAGCAATTGTGAATGGAAGTTCATTCATGATTTGGCTGTCTGTCTGTTACTGGTGTATAAGAATGTTTGTGATTTTTGCACATTAATTTTGTATCCTGAGACTTTGCTGAAGTTGCTTATCAGCTTAAGGAGATTTTGGGTTGAGATGATGGGGTTTTCTAAATATACAATCATGTCATCTGCAAACAGGGATAATTTGACTTCTTCTTTTCCTAACTGAATAACCTTGATTTCTTTCTCTTGCCTGATTGCCCTAGCCAGAACTTCCAACACTATGTTGAATAGGAGTGGTAAGAGAGGGCATCCCTGTCTTGCACCAGTTTTCAAAGGGAATGCTTCCAGTTTTTGCCCATTCAGTATTATATTGGCTGTGGGTTTGTCATAAATAGCTCCTATTATTTTGAGATACATTCCATCAATACCGAATTTGTTGAGCGTTTTTAGCATGAAGGGCTGTTGAATTTTGTTAAAGGCCTTTTCTGCATCTATTGAGATAATCATGTGGTTTTTGTCTTTGGTTCTGTTTGTGTGCTGGATTACGTTTATTGATTTGCGTACGTTGAACCAGCCTTGCATCCCAGGGATGAAGCCCACTTGATCATGGTGTATAAGCTGTTTGATGTGCTGCTGGATTCGGTTTGCCAGTATTTTATTGAGGATTTTTGCATCGATGTTCATCAGGGATATTGGTCTAAAATTCTCTTTTTTTGTTGTGTCTCTGCCAGGCTTTGGTATCAGGATGATATTGGCCTCATAAAATGAGTTAGGGAGGACTCCCTCTTTTTCTATTGATAGGAATAGTTTCAGAAGGAATGGTACCAGCTCCTCTTTGTACCTCTGGTAGAATTCAGCTGTGAATCTGTCTGGTCCTGGACTTTTTTTGGTTGGTAGGCTATTAATTATTGCCTCAATTTCAGAGCCTACTATTGGTCTATTCAGGGATTCAACCAAAAGCAACGACAACAAAATCCAAAATTGACAAATGGGATCTCATTAAACTAAAGAGCTTCTGCACAGCAAATAAACTACCATCAGAGTGAACAGGCAACCTACAGAATGGGAGAAAATTTTTGCAATCTACTCATCTGACAAAGGGCTAATATCCAGAACCTACAAAGAACTCAAACAAATTTACAAGAAACAAACAAACAACCCCATCAAAAAGTGGGCAAAGGATATGAACAGACATTTCTCAAAAGAAGACATTCATACAGCCAACAGACACATGAAAAAATGCGCGTCATCACTCACCATCAGAGAAATGCAAATCAAAACCACAGTGAGATACCATCTCACACCAGTTAGAATGGCAATCATTAAAAAGTCAGGAAACAACAGGTGCTGGAGAGGATGTGGAGAAACAGGAACACTTTTACACTGTTGGTGGGATTGTAAACTAGTTCAACCATTGTGGAAAACAGTATGGTGATTCCTCAAGGATCTAGAACCGGAAATACCATATGACCCAGCCATCCCATTACTGGGTATATAACCAAAGGATTATAAATCATGCTGCTATAAAGACACATGCACACGTATGTTTATTGCAGCCCTATTCACAATAGCAAAGACTTGGAATCAACCTAAATGTCCATCAGTGACAGACTGGATTAAGAAAATATGGCACAAATACACCATGGAATACTATGCAGCCATAAAAAAGGATGAGTTTGTGTCCTTTGTAGGGACATGGATGCAGCTGGAAACCATCATTCTCAGCAAACTATCACAAGAACAGAAAACCAAACACCACATGTTCTCACTCATAGGTGGGAACTGAACAATGAGATCACTTGGAATCAGGAAGGGGAACATCACACACCGGGGCCTATTATGGAGAGGGGGGAGGGGGGAAGGATGGCATTGGGAGTTATACCTGATGTAAATGACGAGTTGATGGGTGCTGATGTGTTGATGGGTGCAGCACAACAACATGGCACAAGTATACATATGTAACAAACCTGCATGTTGTGCACATGTATCCTAGAACTTAAAGTATAATAAAGAAAAAAAAATGTTGATGTCTAACTCACTGTGGAGGGTGGTACAAGATTTGTGGTCTGAGTTCTTGGTATCTAGTGTGATAATATGGGGACCAGCTCAGAACCTCAGAGTTGGTATGAAAATTATTTTTAAGTGAAGATATTTGAGATTCAACAGATGCATAATAAAATCTATTTGGAACTTCCCTTATCTGACGAAAAACAGCAGATTCTGAGAAATCAAGCTTCCATAAATGCCCTATCCAGGAGAATGTTACGACCATGATGAAGATAGAGAAACCGCTGCACTCATATAAACAAATATAATAAAAACTTCTTGTCTTCATTTGCTGTCATAAAAACCTATATATCTTTCCTAAATAAATCTATTTGTTATTTTCAAAAAAGTCTATAAGCCTCTAATTTTAACTATTTCCTGAACTCGCTACTTTTTTTGTGGGCTTCCATATACATATGAATTAACCTCTTCCCCTCTTATTAATTTGTCTTTTGTCAGTTTAATTCACTTGCCACCACATGCAGAATTTAACAAAGAAGAGGAATTATTTTTTTCTCCCCAACAATAATAAAGTTGGAGCTGTCTACATTTCCTTGGTAATCTTTCATTTAATCCTTTTGTCTTCAGTGCTGTGTTCTTGCTCGGCTATGTCTAATAATTGCCAATGTTGAGATCCTCTATTAAAACTGTTTTAGAAAATAACTTTTCAGGCTTCTTCCTCCGTAGGGAATGGTGGAATTTCTTCAGATGCATAAAGTAAGAAGACTACCTAGGGGTCTAAAAGCTTCTGGAGTCTTAATGCTTTCTCTTATTTTTAGTTGTTCTACTTCAGAGGTACTAATCCTGTTCAAAGTTCCATGGTACTAATGGGTTGCTTTTCAGCTTTCAACACTGTCGTCTTACAAGTTAGTCACTGCCCCTAGCTGCTTTCCAGCCATCAAAGTTGTATCCTGGGGACACATGAAAGTGCCTGGCCTTCTTCCTTTGTGAAGTGGTGGTAGCTGGTACGGGACTGCTCAGGGATCAGAAGCCTTGGGGTTCCATGTAAGTTTGAGTGGTGCCTCTGCACACTCTGTAGCTGGAGGCTCTCTCTCTAGAGGTCCAGGGGGCGGGGGGGGCCAAGGAGGCTTTCCTATGTCTAGGATTGTAAAGGTCCATGATGGAGGTGTGGACCTCCAGAAATCTCTCACTCATTCACCTTTTCCCTGCGTTAGGATGCCTCTCCCGGCTTCACGCAGGTCCCAGCTTGGTGGCTGCCTGGCTTCTCTCTTCTCTGCTTTCCATGGGTCCTGTCACTTCTCTGATGACTCTCAGTGTGCTCTCTTAGATGCTTTGCTGGAAGTGTTATAGTGACTTGCTATGTTGACTCCTCTTCATGAGACAGCCGTGCACGAGCTACCTCTAGCCAGCCATCTTGAATTGGAACCTCTCACTTAATTTTTATACAATTTTTCTAGGCATATGCTACTATAATCTCCATTTTTTAAAAATGAAGAAATTTAGGCCGTATGAATGTATCTGAGTCATCTGAGATCACAAACAGTGAGTAAGTGGTAGAGCTCGGATTTAAACCTCAGCAGATCAGCTACAAAATCATTGCTCTCTATCAAAATCCTTGCTCTCTATCAAATTTTACTGTTTAACAGGGCTACAAGAAGACGTAAATAAGGTACGGTCAGCTGGGATAATGTTACCTGCTGTAGCAAACAAACAAAATATGTATAATGGCTTAAAAATGATATAATGGTTATTTCTTGCTTATATAAAGTCTGTAACAAGTGCAGCTGAATTATAGGCATCTCTTTTCCAAACAGTGATTGTGTCAGGCTTATTCTGTTTTATTCTTTGGCTATCTTTACACTGTGGCTTCTAAGGTTTCTATGCTTACTATAGCAAGCTGGAGGAATGAGTTAAAGACAGTGGAGAAGGCATAACTACTTTTAAACTAACTCTTTAAACATCTTAACCAAAGCATGGCACACCTCTCTTCTGTTCACATTCTGTTGTATAGGCATTTTCACATGGCCAAACTCAATCTCTGTGGATGCTGAGAAATGCAGTCTTACTCTGTGGTAGGAAGAATAAATGTGTTTGCTGAACTGTTTAACAAACTTGGTTACCATTTGCCCTTCAGTATCCGTATCTCTCTTTCTCCACACACAGTTAGAAAATGGCAGGACCATTTTAAATCCATGTCTGTGAACCCAGTGTCCATGCCAATTAACTGCTGATATCAAACTATTTTTTCTGGTATGCAAAAGTTACATTGACTTTTACTGTCAGAATACATTTTCTTAAACTCTCTAAACCTTACCCTTGTATATATTTTCTAAAATATATTCTGTATGTTTGTATATAAGGATTCAATGCCATTGAGAGGCAATACTGAGCACTCTGGAGTTAGACCCTCTGGGTTTGAATCTTGGCTTTGTTACAATCTGTGTGGGAGGGGCAAAGACCTTGCGTCTAGTGCATCTATGAAAGAGGAATTACAGTGCCTACCTCGCAGTGTTGTGAGTGAAAACGAGAACATAGTCAAATGCACTCTGCTTGGCATATAAAAAGCTCTCAATAAATGTTAATGACTACTACCCACTTTTAATAATTATTAACAATTTGCTTGGTATTTTAATATCAAGTTTTTTGGCCATAAGCAAAAGAATAATTTATACACTTGCTTGTAATTCATTCTTTGTATCTGAAGGCAAGATTGCTTGGTTCATCAGGATCACACTCATGGCCTTTCAGTGAATTGTTGTCCTTATTTTGAAAAGAAAATGAAAATTAAGGAAATGATGTTTTTTTGTTGTTGTTGTTGAGACAGAGTCTTGCTCTGTCTCCCAGGCTGGAGTGCAATGGCGTGATCTAGGCTCACTGCAACCTCTGCCTCCGGGGTTCAAGTAATTCTCCTGCGTCAGCCTCCTGAGTAGCTGGGACCACAGGTGTACCCACCACGACTGGCTAACTTTTGTATTTTTAGTAGGGATGAAGTTTCACCATGTTGGCCAGGCTGGTCTCGAATTCCTGACCTCAAGTGATCTACCTGCCTTGGCCTCCCAAAGTGCTGGGATTACAGGAGTGAGCCACTGCGCCCAGCCGAAGGAAATGCAATATTAAAACACCAAGGTTCTTGTCTACTAGAACTTTGAAAATTCTATACGTTTTGTAAAATCGGCATGTATTAACATTTTTTACATCTATGTTGACAAAACACAAAGTTTATTTAACATTATTATATTGCTATCTAGTCAAAGTCCTCAATGGTTATTGAAATATGACAGTTTTTATTTTAGATTCTACGGATTTTAGGTATATTCATGAGCTTTTAAGAAGAGACTACAATGCCAATAACATGGGCATAAGTGAATGCCTCTCTGTCTCTCTGCGCACGTGTGTGCGTGCGTGTGTGTGTGCACGTGTGTGCGTGTGTGTGTGTGCGTGTGTGTGCATGTGTGTGTGTGTGTGTGTAGTGTCTATGTGTAAAAATAGGGGTAGAGGATTGTGAGAGTTCTGTCACAATGTTTTCTTTTATTATTTTATTTTCTTACATAAAAAACTGTTATCTGGCTTAGGAGAAATAAAGGACTGGACAAGAGGGCTTAATGATGCAATATTTGTTACAGATTTCTTACATAAATTATGTACTTCCATTTGCTCTTATGCTCCAGGAGAAAAACAATTGCTTGCATATTTCTACTTAGCCTTCTTTTCCATGAACTCTTTTTACTGGGAGGGGATAGACTACAAAACTTTAGATAATATGCTCTGTCCCGGGAGAGATTCTTAGTGAAGGCACCAAGATTATATTCTTTCTATGTACAGTCGATCCTTGAACAACATGGGGGTTAGAGGCACAGACCTGAGCAGACAAAGATCTGCAGATAATTTGATTCCTCTGAAACTTAACTACTACTAGTAGCCTACTATTGACCAGAAGCCTTACTAATAACATACAAAATTAACACAAATTTTGTATGTTGTATGTATTATATACTGTATCTTACCATAAAGTAAGCTAGAGAAAAGAAAGTTATTAAGAAAATCATAAGAAGAGAACATACATTTGCTATTCATTAAATGGAAGTGGATATCATAAAGGTTTTTCTCCTTTATGGGTTCAGTAGGCTGAGGAGGAGGAAGAGGAGGAGGAGTAGGGGTTGTTCTTGCTGTCTCAGGAGTGGCAGTGGCACAAGAGGTTGAGGAGGTAGAATGAGAGACACACGTATGGTAACTTTTCAGAAATACATTCTAATTTCTTTCTGGCTCTTTTGCTTCATTTCTCCAAAAATGTCTCTATATGGTACCAATCCTTCTTCCACCATTTGTTTTAGCTTCAGTGCCTGTATAATAGAAGGATCCAAGTCATAAAAGAAGTTAAAAGCAGTTTTGAATTATTAAAATCCTTCAGTCAGATTGTCTAATGTCAATTTGTTTTCTGGCACTGCTTCTTCTACGTCTTCTTCCTCATTGTCTGGTACTAGTTCAAAAACATTCATTTCCATGATGTGCTTTTCTGTTAATTTCTCTGGCGTGGTGTCCATTAACACTTTAATTTCTCTAAGATCCACATGTTTAAAATCTTTGCCCCAAGCCTTTTGCCATATCCACCATCTCTTTCATGATTTCCTTTTTGGCTCTGTCATAACTCCTGTGAAGTCATTCATAACATCTGGACACACTTTGATCCAGCGGAAATGTATTGTTTGGGGCTTGATGGCCTTCAGAACTTTTTCCATAACAAGGATGGTATAGTCAATGGTGTAATCCTTCTTGACTCATGATGTTTCTTCCGTCGGAGGTCTCTTTCACAGAGTTCACAATCCTTTCCATAGAGTTCATGTATAACGAGCCTTAAAGGTCCTTATGACCCACTGATCTAAAGGATGGATTAGAGATGTTCTGTTTGGAGGTAAACAGACCACCAAATTTTGGGGATTACAATTCGAGATGAGATTTCAGTGTTAAACACATGAAGTTCTGGGTGGCCAGGAGCATTGCACAATATCAGAAAAACCTTAAAAAGCAGTCTCTTACTGGAAAGACACTTCCCTATTCCAAGGACAAAACACTGATGGAACCCACCTATAAAAAAAGGGTTCTCATTGTCCAGGCCTTCCAGTTGCACAATCAAAAGGTTAGCAAAAGACTGGCATAATATTTTCCCTTTAAGGCTAGGGGATTAGCAGCTTTATGGATAAAATAAGTCTTTATCATTAACTCAACTACTGCATTTCCATAAAACAGGACAGTTAACCTATCCCTTCCTGCCTTCAATCCTGGCACTCTCTTCTCGTCCTTACTAGTAAATGTCCTTTGTGGATTTCTGGATTTCTTTTTTTTGTTGTTTAGAATGGAAATTGCTGGCATTCAATTCTTCAGTTTTAGAATCTTCCTTTTCTTTTTTCTTTATGTTGTCATATAATGACTGCTTCTTCTTGAATCATATTAGAGTCTATAAGTATGCCACTCTTATGGCAATCCTTCACCCAGATAAAAGCTACATTGTTAATACAAATTAAAAAGGTATTTCACAAAAATGCAAGGTTTTTGCACTTGTTGGCATAACTGCAGCAAGAGCTTCATGGATTTTTTTTTTTTTTTTTTTTTTTTTTTTTAATCCTTACAACAGTCCTTATGCTGGATTTGTTTACCTTAAATGGCAGGAAACCATAGGGGCAGACCTCAATTTACAGTACATATCAAGCAATTCAACTTAGTCTTGTAAAGTCATGACTTTGTTTTCTGCTGTTTCAGAGAGCACTTCCAGCATCTCTAGTGGCGCTTTGTATGGGTCCTATGGTGTTATTAGATGTATACAGTATTTCACTAAACACCATGAAAAATACACAAGAACTGCAAAGACCATCTTTTATTTATTTTTTATGTATTTTTATTTTATTGTATTTTAAGAAACATCTGTAGAGACAAGATCTTGCTATGTTATCCAAGCAGGTCTTGAACTCCTGGCCTCAATTAATTCTCCCACCTAGGCCTCCCAAAATGTTGGGATTACACGAGTGAGCCACGATCCTTAGCCAGAGACCTTTTTTTCCCCTCAGATAATGTACTGGAGAGAATTGCTCAAACAGAGATGATTAGTGTCACATGGCATTTTAAGTGGACATTTGCAACACTTGAGCTCACCACAACAGCAACAGGGGTGGCTACAAAATTATTATGGTAGTATAGTATGTACTACAGTTAATTTTATGCAATTAGAATTTAATACTTCTGTTTTGTGTTTGTTTACATTTCTTATGACTATAAATGGCATCATATACAGTCAGTATTTGTGTAAGTTTTGATAAATTTTTACTTTTTATAATGGATTTTTGTATACTTTGTGATAGGAAATGATAAAATAAACTAGTATTCACATTTATGTTATATATTCATGACATATCTAACTTAAGAAATGCGGGTTTTTTGTTTTTTGGTTTTTTTTTAGAAATGTGGGTTTTAAAAAAATATTTCTAGGCTACATGTTTTTTCTGCAAGTTTTTCTAAACTGTCCCAATTCTCCAAACATTTTTCCAATATATTTATTTTAAAATCACTTTGTATGGGTTGACCATGCGGTTCAAACCTGTGTTGTTCAAGGGTCAGTAGTGGTTTCATTCCTTAAAGTTCAGAGGAGCTAAGAGCTTCCGCCTGTATCATAAATTCACTATTCAGGGGACTAACTAGAACACTGAATAAGGATATCCCATTGACAGCTGATATTATAGTTTATATAGATGTAAATAAGAAGTGTATGCTGAGTAAGTTGAACATAGACGCTCTGAAAAAATCTTTTCTTGTTCATAGAAAATCAAAGTAAAAATCAGAGGTGTATACTACTCAATGATAATTTCTCATTGTTTATTTAAAACATTAATTCTGTACTTGAAAGGTTTTAAGTAGCAAATAGCCTTTTAATTTTTGATGTGCCCTTTCCCTTACTCATCCACTCACCATTAATAACTATTTTCTAGATACTTCCTTCAGAAATGTTTTGCATATCTTTCCTGTCCTTTTCATTCTCATTTTTACTACTTTTGGTAGTATGACGTAGTGGTAAAGAAACCAAGTCTTGAGTTAGATAGGCATTCAAATCCTGGTTTAGCTGAATACCAACTGTTTGTCTCAAGGGGATTATTTAGCATTTCTGAATTTCAAGTCCCTTTGCTGCATATACAGTTGTTAGGATAAAATGGTCTAAAGTGTGCAAAATAATAACCAGTGTCAATCTTTGGGCTTTTCTGTTCCTCTATTAAATTTAAAGCGATAACCAAAAGCTGCTCTTCCCACCTGCTCATTTTGTAAATCATTTCTGTCTGATCAAGGCACTCTCATGAATGAGAGCTGCACTGCTTAGGGAATAAAGTAAAAACTTACTAGCTCAGAATTAAAAGAAATATCTTGTCTGAATAAAAATGATATTTTATCCTTATTTCCAAACTGTACCTTATGTTCAGTAAAATTAAATATTTCTCTTTTGCCTTTGCTTTTGATGTGCTCTCTTCTTGAATGCTCAACTCCCACTCCACTTGAAGATGTACTACACACCCTTAATACCCAGCGTGGGCTCCATGTTATTCAAAAATATGTTTTCTCCTAATTGAACCTATGATCTTCTTTGTATCTTACAAACTTGCATATGGCTTGTGTTTAACTATTTATGTGCTTTCTTTATGTAATTAATTTTAGCATTTCAATACATGGTATACTAGGTTGTTCCTGCATTGGTATAAAGAAATCCCTGAGACAGTAATTTATAAAGAAGAGAGGTTTAATTGGCTTACAGTTCTGCAGGCATCTTCTCACTTCTGGTGAAGGTTTAGAGAGGTTTTTATTATGGTGGAAGACAAAGGGTAAATAGACATGTCACATGGTGAAAGCAGGAGCAAATAGCAGAGGGGGGAGATGCCACACATTTTTAATGACCAGATCTCATAAAACTCACATAATATCATGAGGACAGCACTAAGTCATTCATGAGGAATCTGCATCCATGACCCAATCACCTCCCACCAGGACTCACCTTCCACATTGGGGATTACATTTCAACATGAGATTTGGGCAGGACAAATACCCAACTATAACATTCCATCCCTGCCCTTGCCTTCAAATCTCATGTCCTTCTCATGTTGCAAAATACGATCATGCCTTCTCAGTAGTTCCCCAAAGTCTTAACTTATTCCACCATTAAATCAAAAGTCCCAGGTTTAACTTCAAAGTCTCATTTTAGACTCATCTTCTTCTAACTATAAGCCTGTAAAATCAAAATAAGTTATTTCTTTCCAAGATACAATGGGAGTGCAGGCATTGGGTAAACATTCATGTTCCAGAAGGAAGAAATCAGCCAAAAGAAAGGAGTTACAGGTCTCACACAAGTCTAAAACCCAGTAGGGCAATACTTAAATCTTAAAGCTCCAAAATAATCTTCTTTTGACTCTGTGTCTCACATCCAGGGCACACTGGTGCAAGGGGTGGACTCCCAAGACCTTGGGAAGCTCCACCCCTGTGGCTTTCCAGGATTCACCTGCATGACTATTCTCACAAGTTGTTGAGTGCCTGCCACTTTTCCAGGTGCAGAGAGCAAGCTGCTGGTGGATCTACCATTCTAGAGTCTGAAAGACTTGGATAATGCAAGCCATAAGCCTTGATGGCTTCCATGTGATATTAAGCCTGCAGATGTACAGAATGTAAATGTGGTAGATTCTTGGCAACCTCCACTTAGATTTCAGAGGATATATGGAAAAGCCTAGGTGTCCAGGTAGAAGCCTGCTACAGAGGTGGAGCCCTCACAGAGAACCTCTGTTAGGGTAACTTAGAGGGGAAATGTGGGATTGGAGGCCCCATGCAGAGTCCCCACGGGGACTGGCTTCCTTTTAATTATGGAAATGTCTTTAGCAAGTGGTTGCTTTACAGCCTGCTTAGATTTTTCCCCTGAAAATTCGCTTTTGTTTTCTACCACATGGCCAGGCTGCAAATTTTCCAAACGTTTGTGTTCTGCTTCCTATTTAAACACAAATTCAACTTTAAGTCATTTATTTTGCTCCCACATCTGAGCATAGGTTGTCAGAAGCAGCAAGGTCACAACTTGAATGTTTCGCTACTTAGGAATTTCTTCCTCCAGGCTAGGTGCAGTGGCTCACACCTGTAATCCCAGCCACTCAGGAGGCTGAGGCGTGAGAATTGCTTGAACCCGGGAGGCGGAGGTTGCAGTGAGCCAAGATCATGCAACTGCACTCCAGCCTGGACGACAGAGTAAGACCTAGTCTCAAAATAAAAAAAGGAAGAGAAAAAGAAATTTCTTCCTCCAGGTAGCCTCAATTATAACTTAGAAGTTTAAACTTCCACAGATCCTTAGGGCAGAAGCACAATGCACCCAAGTTCTTTGCTAAGGCATAACATGTATGACTTTTGCTTCAATTTCCAATAAGTTCCTCATTTCCATCTGAGACTTCAGCCTGGCATTCACTATTCATATAATTATCGGCATTTTGGTCACAATTATTTAATCAGTCTCTAAGAAGTTCAAAATCTTCCCTTATCTTCCTGTCTTCTTCTGAGCCCTCCTAACTCTTCCATTCTCTGCCTATTTCCCAGTTTCAGATAGCTTAATAGCAATGTCCCACTTAGTATTAATTTTCTGTACTAGGCCATTCTGGCACTGCTATAAAGAATGACCTGAAACTGGCTAATTTATAAATAAAAGAGATTTAGTTGGCTCACAGTTCTGCCGTATTTATAGGAAGCATGGTGCTGGTACCTGCTCAGCTTCTGGTGAAGCCTAAGGGAGCTTTCAGTAATGGTAGAAGATGAAGGGGGAGCCTACACATCATGTGGTGGAAGCAGGGGCGAAAAAAGGTAGGGAGGTGCCACACACTTTTAAATGACTAGATCTCATGAGAACTCACTATCACAAGGACAGCACTAAGCTATTTGTGAGGGACACACCACCATGACCCAATCACCTTCCAACAGGCCCCACCTCCAACATAGGGGATTACATTTCAACATGAGGGGTGGGGACAAATATCCAATTGTATTACATTGTATTATATACTTCACATGGTAGAGATAATTTAATATTTTTTAAGTATCTAGCTAATTTAACTTCATAATGTTAGATAAATGAACGAATGAACAAATAAATTAAAAAGCAAATATGCCATGATAAATGCTTTTATTGATATATATGTTAGCCCCATAATCTTAATTACTGATTAAGAAAAATCTTTGCAATTTACATTATGCAGTCTAAAAGAATTACAGAGTTTCGGAGCTAGGCACATGTCTTCCTCCTGGAGCTTCATTTCCAAGTTGTCATTCAGCTTCTACTGGACCATTCACACTTTGGAATAAATCATGGTAAAATAAAGCAATTCTACTAACAAGCCAATATACAATTATTAGATAATTTTTGTTTTGCTGAAATCTTTTAAATTTCATTTGATCTCCATTCATTTAATGTCTATCTTGTGCACACACGGTTTTACATAAAATGTTCCAATTAGAGTGGTCAGGTGATTTACTTATCTGAGACTTCAATTTCCATTTGCAATATTGATGTGCCATTTGTAGGTTTATAGAGAATTTTATTGACAAGAGTGGTAGCATACTGAAATTTGGGTAATTGTGTTTCATTTAAGTCAATGTACCATGGTTTGATCAGAACTGTTCTATCTCTTGATAATTGTTATTCATGCTTTGAATATAAATAAAAATTGTTTTTAATGCTTTCTTTCCATGTCACATTTCAGTCTTAGCTTAAGTCATTAAAAATGCTATCCCTTTAGATCTATACTCATTTATGGCACTATCTTTGTTTCTGTTTTCCTTTTCACATCTTTTGTTTATGATCCTTTATTTCTGATTTCTTCCTTGTATGACCATATTATTTATGTACTTCCCATCTTCATCTGAATCACTAGCAAATAACTAACAAATCTTGAAAAAATTTCTCTCTGGGCATTTTAAAATGGTCTGCCTGTATTGTAATTTTTACCTATGAAAACTTACTTACTTTTACCATAACTTTTTTGAATCTATCCTTATTCTATCTTTATACAATTTTTACCATTCACATTATTGCTATTTTATCAAGATCACTTATTATATATGATACAGCTTGCTAAAAAAAAGTGCCAGATTTTCACTCAAAACATTTTATTGTTAATTATTTTGTTTTTAGAAATCTTCATTGGCTAAAAGAGAAGCATAGAGTTTTAATAGCAATTCTGCATGTTAGTAATGTTTTCAGACCAGGCACAATGGACACAATTCTACATATCTTACCTATGCATTCAAGTCAGCTAGTTAAATTTTTGATTCACATAATTAATCTTTACGAACTCGTTACTCGTTATTGTTTAGATAGAACATTAACTTATTTGTATTTAAAAATCCTTTGCCTGAATCACCTATTTAACAAAAAGAACAAATCAATTTTTGTGTATACATACTTGTAAGAATCATATTGCTAATATCACTGAGAATGCACTCCCCTTCATGTGGGAGATGTAGTAAATGTTAGTGATGGCATTATTTTTTTACTGAGAGAATTTCAGAGTTATAGAGAACAATATGTGAGACTAGAAAAATTAAGTATATAAAGTCTCTTTTGGTATTATTGCACCTAAAAAGGAAATTAAGTATGTTCATGCATTTTTGAAATAATAAAGTATGCTGGGTTTATATTAGGCTGTATATTTCTTTAAGTGCTTGGATAATAATAACTAGTGGAAACTTCAAAGATAAATACTTTCAGGAAAAATTTCCCATATATATGTATATATATTAATATATATAACACTTATGTATATATTCATATATTATATATAATGTGTGCATATATTATATATTATACATACTTTCCTTTACCATATTATATGTACATATTATATATATGTATATATTATATATTGTACATATGTATACACACATAAAATACATGTAAATATCTACCTTACTAGTTACTAGTTGTATTATTTAGGTTTTCTGTATAATCGTATAGATTTTGTTTATTTAATATTTTAAGGACTAAGAAATTTAAATTCTCCTATGTCTAGAGTGTCTCTTCCTAATTATTAATAGTAGCTTCATGAATTATTGCTGTTATATCCTCTTTATGGAACTGTTTTTGTTAATATTATTAACCATCCTTTTAGACTGCATACTATTATTAAATAAATGCATATTATCTGATACTATGATCTTTACTTCTTACTTTTTATTGATAGGTACTTGTTATAGTTGCATATTATTTTTAAGAAAGCTTTCTGAATCACCTTGCTTCAGGTGCATTTCACAGCATTAGGTGGATTTTTATTGTGATGTACTAACAACATTTTATATAAATAAACTCATATTTATCATAATGGCAAAAATTTTAGTCTTGGTTTAGTGATATTACTTTCTTATATTTTCTGTTGTAATTCTTTCTTAAGTCTTTTATTACAAGGTTTTATTTCTTTGTGTTTTTTGTTTTGTGTATGGATCTACTGTTTATAATTAGATGACAATTTATATGTTTTTCTGGTGTTTATCTTTATTATTTTATTAGTATAAAAGACCCTTGAGTATTATCTATTTTCAACCAACGATTGGGTAGTTATGTGTTTTCTTTAGATAGCATCTATTATATTCCTAATATGAACAGTGATAAAAGTTGACAAATATCAACTCTCCTCTCTTTTACTCAATTCTCCAATTTAAGTGAATAATATTATCATTCTTTGTGTTTATCTTTTTGTAAATATTGTCATATTTTAATGCCTTATTTAACAGCTCTAAGTTATACTTTAAATTCCAGCTGATGAGTCAATCAGCTGATTTCCTCTATCAATTTCAAAAAGGTAGTATTTCTATACTCTAAAGTAACATAATATTTAATCACCCTAATCCTCACATTAAAAATATTTTTAGTTTTGCAGTTAAATATATTAAAAAGTGACCATCATTTATTTCCTCTAAATTGTGTTATTGTTTTGGCAGGTTGGAATACATATTTAATAGTTTCCTAAAGATAAACTCACGGAAACAACAATTGAGTTCTTAAATATTTACAAGTATCAGTTTCTTCATTTTTGTACATTGGTTACACTTCCTTGAGGATCTTGCATGTGTTGCAGTATTGTCTATGGTGTTCAATATTGTTGAGATATCTGAAGCCAGTGTAAATTTTTCTCCATATAAATAATGTTTAGGTTTTTCTCATATGCTAAAAATCTTATTTAATATCCAATAACTTCACAGACATATCTCAGTCTTTACTTTCTAGGTATATTTTTCCCCTCTGATGCAGAAGTAAAAGAAACTCAGTAGGGAAGCCACAGAAATTAAAAAGAAGAAACCAGTTTACTTAGCTCTGTACAAATACATTTGAAAACAAAGATTATATAGATGAGGTTATTATAGCCAAATATATAGTTTACCCGAACCAGCTTCCACAAAGAAAGAAAACTTTCAGACTAATTTTTATGTATCGAGCTTGGGTCATATTTAAAAAGGCCTTTCTCCAGAGTATTCAGCTGAATCGGCAGATTGTGTGTAGGTGTGTGCATGTGTGTCAAAGTGTGTGTAGGGGCAGGGGGCAATTCCGACCATTGGCATGGCGAAAATTGAGTATCAACAGGCAGAGGGCCATTACTTAAATGGAAAGCCTCCATTTAAGCATCCCTAGACTGAGAGGTAGAGCCAGCATTTGAACATGAACTACTCTTGCATGGCATTAATGCCAGTCAGGCTCCACCAGTCAAGAAAGCACTAATCTTTTCTCATCTATCTCCTTCCTATCTTTCCTCTTAACTCTACCCCAATAATGATAAAGAAAAGGTTGGTGTGGAAAAGGAGTATAGCAGTGAGATGGAAAATTATTAAATAATTCAACCTTGAGTCTTTTAATATTTGGAAGGTTCTGAGGCTCAATCAGATTTGAACTAAAGACAGGAGAAATCTTTAAACTGAACAAAAAAATGGAAAGTCTAACATTAATTATTATTATTATTTTTTGAGATGGAGTCTCACTCTTGTCTCCCAGGCTGGAGTGCAGTGGCACAATCTCGGCTCACTGCAACCTCCGCCTCCCAGATTCAAGTGATTCTCCTGCCTCAGCGTCCCAAGTAGCCGGGATTGCAGGTTCCCTCAACCATGTCCAGTTAATTTTTGTATTTTTAGTAGAGACGGGGTTTCACCATGTTGGCCAGGCTGGTCTCGAGCTTCTTACCTCAATGGATCCACCTGCCTCAGCCTCCCACAGTACTGGCATTACAGGTGTGAGCCACTAAACCAGGTCTAACATTAACTTTGATGTAACTCTAATACCTAACATTTAGCCTATTCATGAATATCAAAGAAGTCCTGGAAAAGTTATAAAATTTGCCAAGATTTTCCTTGGAGCTGGAGAGGAATGATTAAAGAGTGGGTGTCAAGGCAGTTATGAGAAAGAAAAAGGTTATTTTTTCTTGTATCTGAATGAATTCATTCTGAAACTGATTACATATATAAAGTTTATGAAGAAAAAAATATCCCTGATACTTGGTAAAAATGGTAAGACGGTCTTTATTCAAAGAAGGTCATGGTGATAGGTCTAGGGAGCTTTGCAATTACCTGTGGGTAAACAATAATACCAAATTTAGTGTTGTGGCTAACATAGGGTTCACAGAAAGGAATGTTGTTATTGTCAGGGAGGAGTATATTAACTGCCTCAAATGTATTTGTAATATTTTATTTCTTAACCTGGGTGGTAAATATATGGGTGCTTATTCTTTTTTGTTTTCAAACTATTTCATATTAATATATAAATCATTACGGATATACACATGTACTGCTACTGATGTTGTAATGGATACATTTTTCTTTGAAAAACATTTTGGCAATACAGAGATTTTAGTTAAATATTCATAACCTTCAAAAACTAGTTATCACCAGAGATGTAAGTTAGATCACTTAAAGAGAGCGCATAGAAGAGTGAGAGGAGAGAGTCTGAGACGTAGCCCGGGTTCAGTGTAGGGAAGGATGACCCAGGAAGGGAGAGCACCACAGCACAGCAAGGGAGGAGGGAGAAATAGAGGAGAAAGCCACGGCACAGAAGTGGGACAAGAGGGCTTTTGAAGAAGAGGAAATGGTAAGTAGAACTGCATGCCTATTAAAAAAAAAAAAGAAAGAAAGAAAAGAAAAGAAAAAAAAGAACCTACTAAACAGAAAAATCTGCTTTAGCTTCAGGGACATGGAAGTCATTAGTGACCACAGCCAGAGTGATAGGGATGGAAGAAAAATTGATGATGGCGTAGTGATAAGCACGCGTGGTGGATTCCAGGATGCAGCTCTCAGATCCCTGTTCAGA
Organism: Papio anubis; assembly: GCF_008728515.1. Lineage (NCBI taxonomy): Eukaryota > Metazoa > Chordata > Mammalia > Primates > Cercopithecidae > Papio > Papio anubis. The sequence continues at coordinate 26,532,067 of NC_044978.1, forward strand.
GATAAATAACTAATTACTCTAGCTGCTGCCAGGGCTGCCAGCACACAGTCCTCAACGACCAACCCTCTTTGAGATTTGCCTCAGCTGCGGAAATCCACTTAACTCAAGTTCACATCCCCATTCCTGTGACTGCCTACATCCAATGACTGACTGATACGGGTATAAAGTCCCGGCTCTCTCGTCCCCACCACAGACAGCTCTGAAGTTTCATCTCATCTTCAAAACTCGCAGTAGCATCAGCTGAGGCTTCCGTTGAGACTGCATTGCAGTCTCCTCTGCTCCTCTGCTCCGTTGGGCTTCTATCCTCTCCCTTCTGCAGATGTTCATCGTAAGAGCACTTTGGAATAAACGGACTTCGTGCAGATTTCTGAGTATCTACTACTTGATACATAGCTCACTTTGAAGAAAAGTAAACGATGGCCTTACTATAGGCAAGGTCTCTTAAGACTAGACAGTAAGAAAATTGAAATAATGATTAAAGGCGACACTTTCAAGACGTTTGAAAATTTAGAGAAAGTAAAAGATAGAACTTAAAAGTATGGTGAGAAAGTGTCTCGCCTTTACATTTTTATTTGAGAGAGACATTTCATGAAGCAGACACAGTGAACAATACTTCAAAGAAATATGTTAAAGCGCTTGGAAACAAACATTTTTTAGACATCCTACACACAAACAAAAAGGGATAGAGAACTCTCAGAGGACAAAAACAATGAAAAATCTAGACTTCAGAGAAGTGGCAAAGTCTTAAAGCCAACAGCTATCCTGGGGTATCCGTCAACCCTGATGGCTCCCAGGCCTTTGTTTTAATGGACTTGACCTAGGGAAAGAAAGCAAAGCACAGGACCTACTGGACCTACTCGAGGCAGGAGATCCAGCCAAGACCCCCACACAGAGCTAGGAACACTGAAGAGCACTCACAATCAAGTGGAGACCAAAAAAGGATCATCCAGACCAACTCTCCCCACAGAGAGACAGAAAGGCAACCATCGCAGCCTTGGGTTTCAGGTATGGAGGGAGGAGATGTGTCGCCTCTCTTCAGTTTTCTAACCTAAATCTGTTATTATATAGGTTTGAGGTCAGACTATATATATTACCTCTGTAGCCGCCCTGAAACTGAAAAGAAAAAAAAATTAATGTAAAACATAAATCTTTTGCATAGCACCTGGCTGTTGCATACACCAAATCTCTTGAAAAACTTAAACTTGGGCCTTAAAGAGTTCTTCCAAATAAACTTCAGATGATTGAAGTTAATTTTTAAAATAGATAAAACTCATAAAAAAAACTATGAAAAAGATCAATAGAAACAACAACAAAAAACTAAGAAATGCTAGAGATCCTTTAATGATCTGAATATTTTATATTCAGTATCTGAATGCATTTGAAGAAATAAAAAGTAATTTTAAAAGTATGGTCAAGTTTTGAAAGGTTATCAAAAAGGATAAGATAGATCTGAAAGTCTGGAAATAAAATATATATTTTAGAAATGATGAACATAGCTGGAAAGTAGAAACGCAATAGATTGTTTAAAGAATGAAAGTATGAGTGCTTATTCTGTCATTCTTTTACTTTCTATTGTTTGCTGAAATATTTAATAATAAAATAAAACAAAATAAAATTACAGTGGACATTGTTTCCTGTTCTTCCATGGCATGTAATAAAACAGAACAGCCTACAAACAACATTTTATTGTATACAAGTGCTTAGTTCTCATGTTTAATAAAAGATGATATACCTGGAGTGCTCCTAAGTGGCATATCCACAGAATTTGATCAGTCTGAGGCTTGACTTAAGGCAGTGTGTTCAAGGAGCTCTAACTTCCTGTGGAGTGTTTGACTGAAGAGTACTAGAATATGCCACCCCAAAACATGCCTACTTGACATTTGGGTTATTTTAAAGTAAAGCCCATTAAAAACCAGCAGATGCAGGCAAAACTCTAAAAACAGGGTAGAGTTTTTTCTTCTGTAAAGGAAAATTACATTTATAAAGGAAATTTTCATTTGTAAAATAAATCTTTCTCACTTGTACCAGGAAGCGAACTCTTAACAATTTTTGTTTTCAATGGTGATGGCACTGACTTAACTCTGCATAACAAAGCTTAGTCAACAACCTTTGTTTTCCATATTTTTTCCTGGTCACCTTCCCATAACTTGCCTCCACCACCTAGAAACCGAAAAACTCCTTTTCCTTGGTTTAGCTTAAAGTGGTATTCAAGTCTATGTTTTAATCATCCTTTGGGTTGTCATTGCTGGGCACTTCCATTTGTATATGCTCAATACACATAATAATAGACTACTGTTTGCTTTTCTCTCGTTAATTTGTGTCAACCTTTAATAATGAGATTTTAAACGTATGATTAGGTATACAGCTTATTTTACTGCAAAGCTTAGTATGATTAGGCATAGAGTTTACTTGACTACAAACCTGGGAAACACTGACTGAACAAATGGGGTCAGCATTTCCAAAGTGGAGGAGTTAAGGTTTCACTTTATAGGCATAGACGGAAACATTTTGGTAGGATTACAACATTTTGTTACAGTGGGTAGTCAGGGAAACACGAGGAGGGGAGGAGAGGACCCTTACTCCAACCAGGAGTGTCAGTCAACCATCAGATGGTGGTCAGGTGGTGGTTAACTATTTCTCTAAAATAATAATTGGTCTCAATGGCTCCAGGGAAAGGCAGTCTCCCATAGATAGGAAAACCCTGAAACTGATGATCACCAGCTTCCCAGTAAGATCTCAGGAGTCGGTGAGTGGGCTCAAGCATGCACATTAAGAAGTAAAATGGCAGAGTTTAACCAGTATATAACCTTCTGGGGGCATTCTACCAGAAAAGGAAGAATGCTTTGGGTGAGCATGCGTACAGCTACAGTAAACACACTGTGCAGGCTCACCTCCCAAGTGCTAGCATACCACCACACATGCAGGCAGCTCACTCCCAAGGGAAGAATCAAGGGAAAAGGGATGCAAGATACTGGAAGTATGCCAGCATATAAAACCCTAAGTCCAAGGTCAAATGTCAGATGGGGCACTTGTCCTCCAACTTGCTCACTGGTCCCTATTCCAAGTGTAATTTACTTTCTTTTCATTCCTGCTCTGAAGCTTTTTAATAAACTTTTACTCCTGGTCTAAAACTTGCCTCGATCTCTTCTTCTGCCTCATGCTCCTCAGTCAAATTCTTTCTTCTGAGGAGGCAAGAATTGAGGTTGCTGAAGATCTTTATGGATTCGCCACCAGTAACCTGGATACCCACCACTGCTAGCAATTGTCCATACAAATCCAGGTGTGTACACCACAGTGATTTGGTTGGTTATAGATTGTACATTCCAAGGAAGATTATTTATACTTTATATATCCATGAGGAGGGATAGTGATCTGGAGGGAAGTCTTTTCTCTGGTGCCATTTGGTCTTAATTATATACAGAAAAAAAAAAGGCAGAAGTTGTGTGACTTAGGTTGCAAAGCTGCATCCCTTAAAGGCTAAGGATAATTTAAAGTTTCAGAAGTTTCAAGTTGTAATTATTTTTAGTTGAAATTATTTAATTTTACATTTCCACCAAGATCTTTAGAAGAAATTATTATAAACTCAAATGATTTAGCATTTTTTATGTTATGGAGCTTAGTCCTGCATCGCTAGGAAGGTTCATTCAGAGAGTACCATGGTCTACAGCAGGGGGAACTTTTCAGGCTACAAAGCTGGTGGAATATAGGCCAAATTTAAAGCAACAAGAGAGAAGTGAATTTGTGACCTGAGTCAGGCTATATGGCTGCATCTTTAATTAATGTAATTTTTTGAATGGCCATTATTTTAATTTTTTCAGCTGTATATTGACTTCATGGAAAACAAATGCAGTAGCAGCAGTGAAGACAAAAACATGACAAAACAAAACAAATGACTATAATTCCTAGAATAAGTAATAAGCCACCAGGTTTCCTGAGATCCAAACCAGCTCTTTAGCCAATCATTCAGAAAAGGTGTTGGGTCTGAAAGTTTAGTTATTTAGGTTTTCCTATCAACACTTAATTGAGTGATTTTATCTAATTTATTTGGGATATAGACACAACTCAGTTTTTACGGTAGTGGAGGTTCTTCCTTGGGCTCCAGTGAGCATATTTAAAGTCATATAGTTTTATAACACAGCCTTTCCCATAAAAGTTAGTTCATTGTTTAAAAATGAAATGCTTATGTGGCTGTTATTTGGGGCCTTTTTTTTGTACAGCTGATTAGGGCTTCTACATGATATTACATACTCAATACCCAGTTGTGACACAAAGATGGAAGCTAAATGATTATATTAATACCTCAATAATTAATGGCAGTGGAATGTAGAATGAACCCAACAAGATGGTAAACGAGAAAGACTGTGGGCTTTGAAAGTGTATTTGACCTTGTGCTGAAGCATAACCTAAAGAACATCATCCTAAGCATCCTAGGGGTAACTGTGGCCATGGACTGGCTCTGCCCAGCCAAGACATTTTATTTGGAGTTAGCGAAAAATTGCCTGGTCACTGTGCCCATTCAGTGGTATGTCAAACAGTAATTTGTAATCGAATGATGTGGACACAATGTTTTTTAGGCATCTATTTCATGTTTTTAGCATTATTGGGCCATGTATATTTGGTGTGATTCTTTTGTTCCCAATATAAAAGGGCAAGCTAAGGTGACCAAAACAGTGGGTAAGCCTGATCAAACTGTTCCAAATCTGTGTTGCATTATTTTGAAATCCAGTTATCTTATCTTTCAACTGGGGCAGCATGAGTGTGAAAGCTAACAAATTGGTCTCTTATACGGAAAAGTTCTTCCCATGTCCTTTGTTTCGTAAAGTGTTTAATAGGCCAGTGATGTACCTCCTTCTTAGTCATACTGGCGTTAAGCACTGGTGACTGTTTTTGAGAAACATGGATCTATTTCGAATGTTTTATCCAATCTTGATCTTGGAAATGATATACCCACCCCAGTAGGCCAGAACCAGCAGAGACGTACATGAGGTTGCATACTCAACAAGTACTTCTGTAATATGTTGGCATTGTCTTGAGAGGTTCATTTCATGGGCAACAGCTGGTGATAATAACAACAAAAAGTAAGAGATAGCAACAAAAAGAAAGAAATTTGGTAGGAATTTCCCTATCTACTAACAATGATCAATGTTGTGTTTATTTAGATACAGGCCTGGGCTGGTGTGTTGGGAAAGCTGATTACCTCAGATGCCATATTTTCCTCCTTGTTGGTTCTGAAGAATTTTAATTTTTTATCAGTTGTTTGAGATAAAGTCCAAATTAGCAAAGCTGCTTTCCTTAAATGGGTGACATATATCCAAGATTCAATTCCTTCAGCTCAGTGGCACAAGGGTTGGCTAGGAGCACCTAAGACAATCCCTTTCACCTTCGTCAGAGAGTCCTTTGAAAGATACCGTTTCCAATAGACAAAATTTCCTGGTTGAAGTCTGTGATCTTTGAGTGTTTTATCTCCCAGGAGCCTACTATGGAAAGAGTCTTTTACTAAATTACAGCTTTTAGTTAGCTGTCTTATAAGGCCACTGCAATAATACAGCATATCCCCTTTTAATATCATACATTTACAATTTCCTGGAGACAATTTCATAGGTGTGACTGTTATACCTTCAAATGGAGACCTCTGGTGTTTACCAAAAGGGATCGATATTAGGTTAAGCAAAACCAATGGAGAGCTTTTGGCCAAGGAACTTAAAAAACCTCAGTTAATTTTGTAAATTGAGTTTTAATTATTCCATTTGTATGTTTCACTAACGTAAATGACAAAGGTGAGAGGCACAGTAAAAATGTTGGAGAAAGGGCCAGACTTTTCATACTGACTAAATTATGTATCAGTAAAATGAATAACTTTGTCATTATGAAGTTCTAAAGGAACTCTTAAATTGAAACAATTTTCTCTAAGAGAATATTACTTACTGCTAAGGCTGTTGCTCTTCTGTATGGAAATGTTTCTATCCAAAAAGAAAACTAGAATGTGATTGTGGTAGCTGAATAAAATCTAGTTGCCATGCCTCAAAAGGGCCTTTTAGTAAAGAAATACGACCTTGAGAACTATGTAAAGGTCTGTTTTGGGCAGCTTTTGCAGTCATTGTATACCTTATAAGCAACAGTTGAAGAATGTTTTCAATATACTATTTTCCCCAAGCAATCTTTTTACTGAGGCTCTCAGGAGTTAAGTCCTGTACATAAGTTAAGAAAGATGACTGTATTTTGGTTGGAAGTGAGGGTAGACCATTTGGACCATATCACAGCCTAGTCTTGGAGGAGTACACTTCCTCCTTTGTTTCCTAAGTCTCTTGTTCTGTTTTTGGGGCTTTGCATTGAGATAATTCTATATCAAAATTAGGTACTTCCTTAAAACTAAAATGGGCCAATTTTCTTATTCAGATATCTCTAGGGTAGCCTTTTTTTGCTATACTATCTGCTAGCTGATTTTATATGCTTGCTGGAGTGTCTGAGTTTAATGGCCTAGACTCTTGATAACAGTAATGATTTTGATAATAGCATGATTTCCAATAAATTTAAAACAAAGCATCTGTTTTTTATGGACTGACTGGAAGAGGTTAAAAACTTTGTTTCCATAGCATTTTAGAAGTCTTTAACTACTATGAAAGCATATCTGCTATCTGTGTAAATATTAACATTCACTCCTTTTACCAACTGTTTGGCTCTAATTAATGTTATTCACTCTGCTTGTTGGGCTGAGATTGCTCCTGGAAGACGTGCACTTTCAAATTTTTAAGCCAAAGATGCTATGGCATTACTTGCATTATAAATTCCAGATTCATCCTTTAAGTAAGACTCATTTGTAAACCAAATACCATTAGTGTAAGGGTTTTTTTTTTTCAGGTCCGTTCCAGGAGAAAGAAGCTGGTCAGTTAAGATTATGCAATCATGCAGCATGCCATCTGAAGGCAGGGCAGAAGAGTGGCAGGATTTAGATTATTACATCTGGAAATTGTAATATGGGGAGCAGAGAGAGAAAGAACTTCATAAAAAGTCATTCTACTAACGAAATACTGTTGAGTGTGTTGTGAATTTAGATGCACTCCCAAAGAATGAGACAAAAACAGTGAGGAGAGATCTCATTATTTCTTCAGTTGCTCTTATTAACAGTGCTATAAAAGCTACTGTTCTTATGCAAATGGAAATCCTTCAGCCACAGAATCCAACTATTAACTACAGTATCCTACTGTTCTATTTTGATCTTATGGATTTGAGTTTGAACACCTAAGGTGTTTCCCAGATTTTCACGAACAAACAATGAAAAGGGGATATTGTAATTTGGATTCCTAATGCTGGGGCATCTATAACAATCTTTTAAATTTCTTACATTGGGAACTGATTTTCCTCTGTCTATTCCAGGAGGTCTGGCCTACCTTATTTTAAAAGAAGATATAAAGGTTGAGTTTTAAAGAAAAAGGTTGGAATCCAATTTCTGTAGTATCCTGCTAATCCCCCAAATCCTCTCCATTGTTTCTTAGTTTTGGGGGTAGGGAAGACTAGTAATCCTTTCATTCTATCCAGATTGATAAAAAGGTCCTCCTTTGATATTAGATGACTGAAATATCTTACTTGTTTCTGACAAAACTGAAGTTTTTCTTTTGAGGCCTTGTATTCCTTTGAAGTTAATTGTATAATAAAGAAATTCCATCCTGTATGGAGGCTTGCTTATACTCTGAGCAGAGAAGTCAGTTATCTACATACTATATAAAGGTGGTTTTCCTAGGGAAATTAACATCTGAATATTTGTGAAAAAGAAGTTGTTTTTTGAGTATATCCTTAAGAAATGATTGTCCATGTGCATTGTCTGTCTTACCAGGGGAAGGTGAAGAGAAATAAACTATCTTTATCCACAGGAATGCTAAAAAATTCATGGCATTGGTCTATGACAGTAAAGAACTCACCTTCAGTTGGGAAGATAATCAACAACATATGGAGGTTTGCTACAGCTGGTATTTCTAATGGTGGATCTCTCCTCAAGGAGGAAGACTCAGTTTTAGAGATACGATTGTCTATAATTTACATTTTTTTTTTCTGAATGATTGAAAACCTAGTGGAAAGTGTTTGGGATCAGATGTATTGCTTATGGGAATAGCTTCTCAAGGTGTCACCTTGAGTCATTTCTTCACTCTATGTGTCTCAGTGATCCCAAGAAACTTGGGTGCTTAAGGCATCAGGTGATACACCTTTATGTGTGCTCACGGGATTAAGGAAGATTCCTTGTATGTTCACAAGGAATTCCTGTTTCAAATCATGAGCAATAAACTTCAACACTCCTAAAAGAACTTAGCTGCTTAAGCTGCCTTTGGCTGGGAGGAAGAGGCATCTCCTTTTTCAGGACTTATTTACATAGAGCCGTTTATAATTCTGGTTATTCATGGAGAAAGTTTAGATTTATTAATTGAACTGAGTTTCAGAATCTGGCTAGTTTTACAGGAAATTTTTTGCTTTTATTTTTGCATGAGCCATAAAGATTCACTTCCTCCTTTGAGAAAGTGTTGTCCCCCTCCAAAATTTTGAACATGAGAAAAGGTTCTCATAACTATAATGAGTAATCTCAAACAAAACCTTAAGCTCAGAGAAAAGTGAAAACCACAAAGCTACAATTAGCAGAATCTCTAGAGAGTAACACATAAAACTACCTTACAGCAGAGCTTCAATTCCAACTCTGTTGAGTTAGAAATGTGTGCTGCTCAAGCAAATCTAGGAGGATTCAGACCAAGACGGCCTTACCAGAGATCCCATTGACTCTGGTGAAGTCAGATGAATGAAAACTGTTCATGCTGGTACCATGGCTCTGGCTGTCAGAAAAGTGACAGATTATTAGAGGTCTGTTTTTATCCCTTTGTGGTTGCCACAATGGCAACCTTAAATGATGAGATTCAGAAAACATGATTACATAGAGTTTATTCGAGTGCAAAACTTCAGGATGGCCATCTGGGAAAACACTGACTGCAAACAAATGGGGTCAGTGTTTCCAAAGTGGAAGAGTTAGGGTTTTACTTATATAAGCAGAGACAGGAAAGTTCTAGTAGAATTATAACATTTTCCACACAAGACCAGGAACATATGCCACAGTGATTTGTTTGGTTACTGGTTGCTACATTGCAAGCAAGATTATTTTATTACTCCTTGAGGAGGGGTAGTGATCCAATGGGAGGGTCTTATCTCTGGCACCATCTGGTCTTAATTATTTACAGAAAAAAAGGCAGAAGTTGCAGCTGCATGCCATGTAACTCAGGTTGCATAGCTGCATTCCTTGAAGGCCCAGGATAACTTAAAATTCCAACAGCTCTAAGTGTGAATTATTTAATTTCATATCTATCTTTGAGGAGTTTAATTTACAGTGCCCTATTTGGAAAACTTAAAATATGTAGAGAAAAGACATTTTTCCTTCCCTACAATATCTATAGCCAAATCAATTTGTTTCTTGTGTTAACCCATCATATCTTCAATATTATGGTATTTGAGAGTCTTATTTTAACATCTCATCCTGAAGTTAACTTTAAAAACTAGCTGTTAAAAACTAAGGCCTCACCTATCTGTTAAAGCATTATGCCTTTATGATTTTCGATTTAGGGCTTATATATAAAGCCATTGTTTTCTCCCTGTTCATCATATCTTGGTATGTATGTAATATTACCCCAGACTGGAGTACAATATTGCTCTTGTTCTAATTCAGTTTGAAACTATTTTATTTGAGGAATCCTCCAAAATGACCTGCTTTCATAATTTTGAGTGTGGCACATAGTCGATCTCAACTATATCCTCCAAATTTGGTAAAACTGTACTGTCCCTTCTCCCGTAGTGCAATCATAAACACAGATAATTTGATTTAATTATATAGTCATTGCTCTCATGTTCAAAAATCAAAAATCTCCTTTGTCTACAGAGGAAAGTTCTGACTCTGGCATGAGACACCAGGACATTTATCATTTGAACAGAACCATTCTTCTTAGCTTAACCAGCTGTCATTTCTTCCAAGTTAGCCTTTCATCTAGCCATGCTGGATTACTTGGTTTCTCATATAGTCCTCAAACTTTCAGTCTACTGTAGTTTTGAACATGTAATTTCCTCCTTTTTCTGCCTTCATGATGATGGGGTTTAGGACCCACTACCTCAAAGGTAGTACCTTGGCATCTGAGAAAACAGTAGACTCAAGAAGGCCATTCTCACCTTCCCCTGATCCTTTTCCCCTGAAGCTGGTATCAATACCTAGGAAGGTCACTCTGTGACAACTCTCACCTTTCTCCTCTGAAGTGGGTCATAAGACCCCCACTTGAGAACAGCCCTCCTTATACCCAGAGGAAAGGAACATCTTTACATTTGAAGTGCAGGGGCACAGTGAATAATCTGAGTAAATAGGCCATGCTAAGCCCCCACCCCTGTTCATCACTATTAGGTTATACCCTCTTTGTCCAATCATACTTCTCCATGGCTGTCCACTCTTTATTAAACCTAAGTCTAAAAATACTCAAGTTTATCTCTTTATTTGAGTCTTCATTACTGAAGGCTCTTGTGTGATATAAAATTTGTATTAAATAAATGTATGTTTTCTCTTGTTAATCTAGTTTTTTGTTACAAGACTTTCCATTGTGAACCTAGTGATGGGTGATGTATTAGGCCATTCTCACACTGCTATAAAAAAATATCTGAGACAGGGTAATTTATAAAGAAAAGAGATTTCATTGGCTGATGATTCTGCAGGCTATACAGGAGCATGGTGGCAGCTGCTCAGCTTCCGGGGAGGCCTCAGGAAACATACAATTGTGGCAGAAGGCAAAGGGGAAGCCAGCACTTCAAATGGCAAGAGCAGGAAGAAGACAGAAGGAGAAGGTGCCTCACACTTTTAAACAACCAGATCTCATGAGAACTCTCTATAGCAAGGACAGTACCAAAGGAGAAATCCAACCACATGATCCAATCACCTCCTACCAGGTCCCACCTTCAACATTGGGGACTACAATTCAACATGAGATTTGAGCAGAGACACAGATCCAAATCATATCAGACAAGAAAAGAAATGTTTTCTCCCCTAAAAAGATAATTCTTTTGTGAAACTCTTCAGCAGCACAAATTTCAGAATTCAATTAATTCAATATCTATTTAGTAAGTATTGCTATGTACCGGTTACTGTACTAGGCACTAAGCACAGTGTTCAAATATACTGTCCTTCCTTTCAAAAGTGATCATAATATGGAGAGACAGGAATGTAAAAATATTCTAGTGCCATAAGCGGGAACTATGTGGGCAACAAGAGAGAGCCATGTGGGCAATAATGAGAAAATAATAAATTATATTGCACAATGCTTGAATTACTAGTATATCTCTGGTATTGCCTTTAGCCAATGAGTTCTGTGTCAAAATTATTTCTGAATTCTTGATGTCGGAATTATTGTAGGGGCTCAAAAATATTAACAAATAAATAATTACTGTTGTCCATGTCTTCCTGACAAAATGAGTCAAAAGGGTACACATATTTGACTGACAAGAAACAGGATCCAAAATAAAGAAAAACCAAACAAACAAAACATTAATTAACAATGAAAATAACAGCAAAAAACAATGTTTATCTGTCTGGGATTTTTGCTGTTTTGTTAAGATACTAATTTAAGTTAAACTTTTTATTTCAGTTTTATCTTTTTTGTTTGCTCATGCAGTAGAAATATCTTGTTTTCAGTAGAGTTAACTATAATCTACTTTTTCTGGGAAAGTTTTATATAATCTATCTGATCTTACCCTTAAGAAAGCACCAACTTTTTCATGCAGTCACTAATTTTGCCAGACCTCCTCTCAACCTTTTTTTAGTTTAATAAACATAAACTAAAGCTTTATACAGAGCATATTATACTTCCTGGGTGTGTCCATCAATGGAAAGGTTGAGCTCTAGTTTATGTATAAAATTAAACCCTATATTACAAATCTAGATGTTGTGAATCTGAGAGTAAATGAATTGACTATTACCCAGGAGCAAGTAGTTACTTAGCACCAGTAGCAGAAATGAACAAAAGCACATGTTTTTATAAGAACATGTGACATTTTCATAGCATCACCAGGTAACAATTATGAACTGCCTAACAATTATGTTTTTACAGATGTTTTAGTAAAGATATGAGAGTTTTCGTGTATATGTGTGTGTTGGGCACCAGGAGGGTACAGCAACATGTATTATTGAATGTTCCTGGGTCCTGCTTCTATATTCAGAGTTCCTTCACCAGGTTCTAAACACCTGAATTATGGCATTTCTTTGGGCTGGCATATTCCAGGAAACTTTGTACATCTTAAGTGCAAAGCATGAATACATTTCTTTTAACAGACTCTCACATCTTTTGAATAACAAACTTAGCTGATTAAATTAGAGACAAGGACAAGGTTATAGAAGGTAATTTTCCCTCCTGCCTGGTGATAAGGAGTAGGAGAAGGAGACGACCTGAAGATCTTTTGTTTATAATAATAATCAATCTTGTTTATGAATAATAGGCAGGACTGACTCTTGCCGTCACACTAATTACCCTATTGTAACTTTTTTCTCCCTTCTAAGTTGACACGGGTATTTGATGTGATTTGATTTCCCATGTGTGAAAATTGTGTGGAATACCCTACAGTGACTTATGATCATGTTGAAGTAAGTTCTGACACCAACCTTGAATCCTATCTATGCACCAAAAGTACTTTTGCTGGAAGACTATATGGACTCTTTATGGTTCTTTCCTTTTTTTCTTCTACCCTATTAGGAAAATATTTTGCCATCAGTATCAGAGAATGAGTTGTGTTGAAGTCCAACATCTCCATGAATCCTCAGATTTCATTTTCTACTGCTTTCACTGAGATATTGCTCTATCCATCACAAATATTTTCTCAAGAATATTTAATATTGTTTATGTGATTTTATCCTATGCAGTTTACATATGCCCAAGTCTCTCCATTTTTTAATGCAAAAAGTAATTCTTAACTTTCTTGTAGTTATTATTTAAATTTTCTCATTTTCTGGAAAGAGGTTGCTATAATCACTAGCTCTAAATTCTCACCTCTTATATATTTCTCAAGTCAACTACAAACTGCCTTCTACACTTATAGATCTATAAGAACTTCCTTAACTAAGGTATAGAGTGATTGTATAACTGCTAAATCCAAGAGAGAACATCAAGCCTTTACTTTAGTAGAGCCATATGGTGTATTTGACATTGTTGATATTTAATGTCTGTTTTTCCTTGCCTTCCAAAATGAAATGATCTGGTTCTCTACATACTTTTTTAAATTAAGATTTTAAAATAATTTCTTACTTTGATTTTCTCTTTAACCTTGGTATTTCATTAGAAGTCATACTAGAGTCACTGCTAATATCGACTATAGGATCAGAAACAGTAGAATATTGTCGATAAATAGATAATAGGCAGGTAAGTAGATAGATAGATAGATAGATAGATAGATAGATAGATAGATAGATAGAGAGAGATTTACCACAAGGAATTGGCTTATGTCATTGTGGGGGCTGGTTAAACAGTTTCTACAACAAGAATATGTCAGCTTATGATTGATGCTGGAGCCTGAAGTTCACAGGGCAGGCAGTCAGGAAGGGAAGACGAGAAGCTGGCTAGCACCTCATGAGAACACACTTAAACCCACAGGATAGGTAGAAACTCATGTGGTTTTTTTTTTTTTTGAGATGGAGGAGTCTCGTTTTGTCTCCCAGGCTGGAGTGCAGTGGCATGATTTTGGCACACTTCAACCTTCACCTCCCAGGTTCAAGCAATTCTCCTGCATCAGCCTCCCAAGTAGCTGGGCTTACAGGTGTGTGCCACCACACCCAACTGATTTTTTATATTTTTGGTAGAGACGGGGTTTCACCATGTTAGCCAGGTTGGTCTCAAACCCCTGACCTCAAGTGATCCGCCTGCCTCGGACTCCCAAAGTGCCACCAAGCCTGGCCTCATGTGCACTTTTTGTTGCCTCTGGTCTTGATGACAAGAATATGCTACAGAAGCTGGAGCCTTTTGTCACAAAGCTACACAAACATGTCTGGTTTAGCTGCTCCTTTATGTCAGTCAATGAGGTAAGCCAGCAGATCAGCAACTAGTATATGCTACAAAATGGCTGCTGCCAAACTTTTACCATCTAAAACCCCAAGAGAGTTTCCTGTAGCCTTCACTAACCAGAATCTTAGTGTTGTGAAAATGTGTTCTGGCTATATGACCAAGAAGTGAGTTGTAGGATGCACTGAGCTGAGGACCAAAATAACCACTGCTGCCCAGAATACCTTCTCCTTCCTTAGGAATGTTGATCAGATTGCAGGAAACCCAAAGCATCCCTTTAAGAAGAAAGTAAATAGATTAAGAAAGCAGCCACATGGGTTAACACACAACTAGTGACTTTTCTTTTTCTTTTTTTCCACGTATCCCTCCCTCCCTCCCTTCCTTCCTCTCTTTCTCTTTCTTTCTTTCTTTCTTTTTTGAGATGGAGTTTCACTCTTATTGCCCAGGCGGGAGTGCAGGGTGCGATCTCAGCTCACTGTAACCACCGCCTCCAGGGTTCAAGTGATTCTCCTGCCTCAGCCTCCCCGATAGCTGGGATTACAGGCATGCTCCACCACGCCTGGCTAATTTTTTGTATTTTTGGTAGAAACGGGGTCTCTCCATGTTGGTCAGGCTAGTCGTGAACTCCCGACCTCAGGTGATCCACCCACCTCGGCCTCCCAAAATGCTGCGATTACAGGAGTAGGCCACTGTGCCGGGTCTTCTTTTTCTTTACATGACATAAGAAACAGGTCCGTCATGCATCACAAGCAGGAAGATCTACTTTGTCTTGCTGCCCTTGAAAGTGACATTCAAGTGCCTGGTATGTCAGTTTCCCCTGAATGAGTCTTTGACTACCTACCAACCTGTTTCTTTCTTTGGTCTGAGTTTGCCCTCTGCTTATGGAGGGTGATTCTCCATTTGGCAAGGAGTTTTTTCATCACATACACCAAAATGAATTTTGTTAAACATTTTTTAGTCTATGTTTATGAAAGATGTTGGTTTACAGTTTCCTTTTCTTGTGTGGGAGACCAGAATGCTGTCTCAAGATATAGATTGTTCTGCAGAGAAGAAGAAGAAGATGCTGGAAAGCCCTCGGCCCTCTCTCTATCGGTCTAATAGCAGGACATAGATTTACCAAAGACAAAATCTATCCTGCTCCCTTCTACCAAGGAGAACGAAGTTTAACTGTTGGAGACAACTTTAGACCCTTTTTACCTGGAGATAGTACCAGAGGAATCTGCACAAACAAGCTTCACATTACCGTTGGATATGTTTTGTTTGTATCCTCCAACTCTCACGTTGAAATTTAATCTTCAGTGTGGCGGTGCTCGGAGGTGGGGCCCAGTGGGAGATGTTTGGATCATGATGACGGGTCCCTCATGAAGGGCTTGGTGGTGTTCTCATGGTAGTGAGTGAGTTCTTGCTCTGTTTTGAGACTGAATTGGTTCCTGGGGGAAGGATTTAGTTCCCATAAGAGTGGATTGTTATAAAGCAAGGACACTCCTCAGGTCTGGCTCCTCTTTGCACATACCTGCTTCTCCTTTATGTCAGTCCAGGGTTGGAGTGCAGTGGTACTATCTTGGCTGCTGCAACCTCCACCTCCTGGGTTCAAGCAATTCTCCTTCCTCAGCCTCCCAAGTAGCTGGGACTACAGGCACCAGCCACCACACTCGGCTACTTTTTGTATGTTTAGTGGAGACGGGGTTTTGCCATGTTGGCCAGGCTGATCTCGAACTCCTGACCTCAGGTGATCCACCTGCCTCAGTCTCTCAAAGTGCTGGGATTACAGGCATTAGCCACTGTGCCTGGCCTCCACCATGTTTTCATGTAGCCCCAAAGCCCTCACCAGAAACCAGTCAGATGATGGTTCCCTGCTTCTTGTGCAGCCTACAGAACTATGAGCCAAATAAACCTCTTTTCTTTGTAAAGTCTAGAGTTTTTTTTTTTATAGCAGCACAAAATGGACTGAAATAACTAATTAGCTTTTATATGCCATTTACTTGCCTTCCCACAAGTTGCTGTCCCAAGAAACTCAAAGCCCTTTTCCTTTATATCATCACTTCTTTAAAAAGTTACTGTTTTGTTGAAGATGCTCTATAAGCTAGAATTCAAAGCCACCTCTTTGAGAACTACTCATTGCCTGGTGTCTTCCATGTATATGTGAAATATACATGTTAATAACATTTTGTTATTTTTTTGTTATTTTTGTTATTTTTTCCTCTTGTTAATCTGTTGTTATAGGGTTCTGTTCCAACTAAGAACCTATGAGTGCTGAAGAAAAAAATATTTTCTTTCTCCTACACTTAGAATTTATTTATCTGATTTTGGCATTAGTTTAATGCAGTTCACACAAAGTTAAAAAGTCTTCCTCATTTCTACTTTCTAAAAGCAAATTGTGAAGAATTTGTACCATTTCTTTCTTAACTGTTTGGTAGAATTCATAAGTAAAAATATCTGAGACTTACATTTTTTGGAAGGTTTAAAAATTATTGGTCAAATTTCTTTAATAGGTAAGGAGCTGTTTCTTTTACGTAAGTTTTGGAACTTTGTGGCTTTCAAATAATTTGGCCTTTTCACCTAAGTTATAACATTTATGGACATGCAGGTGTTCGTTGTATTTTGTTATTTTCTTTTTAATGCCCATGGGATCAGCGAGGATGCTCTCGCTTTCATTTTTGACACTGGTAATTTGTATCTTCTCTTTTCTTTCATGTTAGCCTAGGTAGAGGTTTGCCAATTTTATTGATCTTTTTAAAGAATCAGCTTTTGATTTCATTATTTAATCTTTTTCTGTTTTCAACTTGATTCTACTCAACTTTCTTTTCCCTTTCTCCAATTTAGGCTAAATTTCTCTAATATCCTGTGGTGAGAACTCAGATTTTTTATTTTAGATCTTTCTTATCTTCTAATATGTGCATTTATACACTATAAATTTTCAAGTACAGCTTTCACTGTGTCTCACAAATTTTGCTAAGTTGTATTTCCATTTAGTTAAAAATATTTTTAAAATTTCTCTTGGGAAACTGATTTATTTTTATTTTCGTCAAACTTTTTTTTTCATAAAGACATGAGTGCTGACCTCTTAGCTTTTCATATATCAGAAGTGAAAACACAAATTCCTTTTCCTCCTTTTTCTTTCCAGCACTATTCTCCTCATTCATTCCTGTATTAGCCAATCCAATTTAATGTTTGGCTAATATCTTTAGGAGGAATATTGTAATCTATAATTCCATTTAAAGAATATCTTAGCAAATTTCTGTTGACCAAAAAGAATTCAAAGGTATTAACATGTCCTAAGAAGCCCTTGTGACTTTATTCATGGCTGGCTTTGGTAGACTCATCAGGTACTATTCTGTCCCTTAAATTTTTGATTCAGTAAAACTAAACTATTTGTAGTTTGACCCACAAATTACACCGCTTTTGTTTTTTGTTGTTGTTGTTGTTTGTTTGTTTTTTACTCAGTACTTTGGTTCATGTTTCCCTTTCTCTTGAATGTCTTCCTCTTTGTCCGCATTTTTTTTTTTTTTTTTTTTTTTGGATTCCTCTTTTTCATTCTTTATATTGCAGCTTGGGTGTCTTTTTCTCCATGAAACCTACGTGTCATCTCTCCAAGTTTGGTTCAGTGGCTCTTATCCATGTCACCATGTTATGATGTTCATGATAAACACATAAATTATGTGTGTTTGTAGAGTTTTGTCATCTCTACTCACTAAGTTGAAACTGCTTGTCCTTTAGCTTTCTCTAAGGATAATTCTTTCTGTTCTAACTTGGTTTCTGGACTTTTTTACACAGAATAGAGGAAAAACAGTAAAGACAGGCAGTACTAAAGAAGTTTTTAAAATTATATTCCAATCTGGAAATGTTGGTATTTATTAAGAAGGCAGATAAATAGAATAGTGACAGAAAGAAAGGGAATTAGCCAAAAAAAAAAAAAAAAAAAAGCCAAAGTTGGTAGAGTGTTAGAGAATTGTAGCTGGAAATTCAGCATATGGAGTTGGATGATGTGGTATAAGAGATTTGAGTAATGGGAACAGGTTTCAATAAATGTTGCTTGTGGGCCCTTGTGTTGGATCCTCTTTGATGCCATTAGAGAGATTCAAATAAAGTGTTGAATTGCTTTTAAATATTTTGTGAAACCAGACTGCTTTTTTGAAAGAAATGTTTAAAGGATATAACTGCCATGACTAAGCCTCATGGGATTCATTTTTTTAAATTACAAATGTACTTTTCTACCATGAATTTTTAATAACAGTGTTATAATTATTGATATACATGAATTCTTATTTGTTTTTATACCCACTACATTTAGCACCTTGTGTTGTACATAGTACATTCTCAATAAATATTTATTAAATAACTGAATGACATGTAATTACTTTTCATTCTCCATTTTCTCCCACTTTTCCTGTTTTTATTTTCTTTAACTTTTGTTTATATGTCATGACACACAAGTAAAAAGAAGGTCACTGATCTATGCACTGAACTAACCTCAAATATCAAGCTATTTCTAAACAGTTTGGTCTTATATATATATATATATATTTGTGTGTATATATATATATTTATTTTATTTTATTTTTTTTTTGAGATGGAGTCTTGCTCTGTTGCCCAGGCAGGAGTACAATGGTATGATCTCGGCTCACTGCAACCACCTCTGCCTCCTGGGTTCAAGTGATTCTCCTGCCTCAGCCTTTCAAGTAGCTGGAATTATTGGCTTGCACCACAACGCCCAGCTAATTTTTGTATTTTTAGCAGAGACGAGGTTTCACCATGACGGCCAGGCTGGTCTCCAACTCCTGACCTCAGGTGATCCACCGGCCTAGACTTCCCAAAGTGCTGGGGCCAGGCTTCTATAAAATTTATGCAACACAAAGAACGTGAGCCACTGCAGGCATGAGCCAGTGCTCCTGGCCAGGTTTTTCTAAAATTTATGCACCACAAAGAGCAAGTCCACAGGGTCATACTAAACTAGATTAAAATAAAGAGAAGTGCTTAATTTCTGATACATGTTTTCATAAAACATTTTGAAAGCCTTAATTTAACTATGTTACAGATGAAAACTATTAATTAAATTATAAGTGTTGAAAGCAGTAATTTTTGCTTAACATTGAAAACAGTATTCAAGGACTTAGGAGTATTAGTAAACAATTTCGGACTATTCTCTAATATATTAGGGGGTTATGAAATATTAATAAATAACATCATTGTGATAATGAAATGCAACATGGCATAGCAGAAAAAATGCTGTAGCAAATTTATCTTAGAGATATAGGATCTTCTTCTAGGTGTTTCATTGTAGGAGTGAAGACAAAAACTTTCTTTTCACCCTTTTAAGGTTTGCTAAAAATGAAGTGACAATAGGCAGATTAACAGGAGAAAATGACAAGTAATATTATTAGGTTGGTGCAAATTTATTTAAGGTGCATAAGCACAAGTGAATAACAGGAGAATGATTAGCCAATAACCCAGTGAGGTCCAGATATTTGCATATCCTTCTTCATAGGGGAAGAGGAGATGGAGAAAATATGGTCATTTTGAATAACAGTAAATGATTTTTAGGGAAATGAATGGGCCCAATGTTTAAACAATGGTAAGTAAATGATTCTCTTCGGAAATTGAATGGGACCAGAAAACAGACAATAGTTGGGGAAAAGTTAGTCTGAGCTCTAGGTGTGGTGTTTGATTTTCAGTGTTTTTCTTTGGATATGAGTTTTAATTTCTAGTTAATGAAATTTTAGGGAGGAGATCAAAGGCAATCGTGTTACTCTTTGGCTGTCTGGTTTCTAGAGAGATAAGGGAACTTCAGAGAACAACCTCATCCTGTGCTTTAGGAGAGACAGAGATTAAGAGACAGGAGTGGGGAGGTCAGAGAGATTTTGAGTCTGCTTCTTCAGTTCAGCATGACAAAGTGCCATATTTTGAGATACTGTTTTCTGAGCCCCAACATCATAATCTAGCTTTATAAGCTTAGTAAATTTACTTCATTGTTTTCAATTTCAGATTCTTTAGATTCTAAATCTTCTTATATATAATAATGTATTTCTTAAAAGTTGTGGTAAGTAAGTTAGCATATTTCTTATTACTGTGTGAAATAAATTTGGAAAATGTAATGCATGGAGTCTTTGAAAGAGCTAAAATCTCGTGGCCATATTTAGCGGTAGTACGCAATTTATAGAGCAATTTCGATGATTTGATATTTACATTACAGATATTTTTCTACTGACTAAAATCAGTGGGGTATTGTCATTATTGTCATCACCATACAACTTGTAAAGGTAATAAGACCAGTTCAAGTGATATTGTTAGGTTGGTGCAAATAAAATGCTGTACTTTCATTACTTTTAATCAAAAGTAATGGCAAAACCACAATTACTTTTGCACCAACCTAATATTTGGTTGGAATGGTAATGGAGACCATCCCAATCAAATAATATCATCTTCCCACTTCCTCATGGTGTCTAAAGTTTTTGTTCAGAATAAGTCATCAAATTCCTTAAAATAAATTGAAAACAAGGATATTAACCCATTAAGCTACAATGACCAATTAATCCTATATTAAATCTAGATTTTTGGTTGGTTAGTAAAGGTGAATGCCTCGGTAAGAGGACTGCCAACATGTAAATTTCAGTCAGTAGGAAGGTAAAAGTGGGAATGTTAAATCTCACAACTGCTTGTGGAGAATAGGTTTGCATAAGATTTCACATTGCAAGATCCTGGAAAACTGGAGGGTGAATCTATTTTTTTTTCTTACTGTTTTCTTTTTCCTTTTAAATTTAAGTACAGTCTATTTTGCTACTCATTCTGAGAATAAACCCCATTACCTGAGGTAAACTGAACTTGTCTCTGTTTCCAGAATCGTGAAACAAATAGACTGAGCCATATTAAATGAAAAGGTAGGTTTAGAAAATGCTATTATGGCACATACATTTTTATAAACAGTTTGTGTTTTATACATCTTTATTTTTTGTTTCAAAATTCAAAAAATAGGCCATTTGCTCAATCCTTTGGAGGTGAATGGGCAAAAGGATGACTTTCAGAACTGAGACTGAATTCCCTTCCAGTGTTGGGGAGATAGGCCCAGAACCTTATTTTATTTGATTAAAAGATTACTATGAAATTTTATGCACACAGTTTGTCATGATAGGATTAACACTTGTGCACTAATTTCTTGGTTGAGTGACATATATACCCATTTAAAACAGGGTGGTTAAAAAATGGAATGCTGCTTAAAAAATTAAATATATGAAAAAATACTGAATAAATTTGAGAAGAAAGCTAATAATGGTGAAATTTAAGCATATAAACATGAGGAAAGCATTATGTAAAAAAATCTAAGAATGGCAAACTATCAGTTTAGAGTAGGTTTTAGATAATG
Source organism: Papio anubis (assembly GCF_008728515.1). NCBI lineage: Eukaryota > Metazoa > Chordata > Mammalia > Primates > Cercopithecidae > Papio > Papio anubis. Next base: position 26,553,469 of record NC_044978.1, read on the forward strand.
ATCTTAAGAAGGAGAGATTTTCTTTAAAAATGTTGAAAGGCCTTTACTAGTAATTACTGCACAGAAGTAGGATCAAGATTTGAATATATTCTGAATCTGAAACCTATATACTTTTTCTCCTGGATCATGCATAGCCATAGAAATCTATTAGAAATAACTAAATTGTGCTATGATTCAATCTACCTGTATTTGCATACTATAAATACATTCACTCTATTATAAAGTACATTTGTAATCTGAATAATGAGTCCATTAGTAGGAGAAAGATTCTAATAAAAAAAGACTAACATTTTGTAGAATGTTCTTTGGAAAATATCTATATATAATTTGGTCACACTCTTTTGAGATGTTTTGAGATGGATTAATGTTGAAGTTTTTTGTTTGTTTTTCTGAAACCTTTCTTCTGCATTTTTACCGTTTTAAAAAACTGGTAAAGTAGAGAAGATATTCAGGAAAGGATGAAGAGTTTGGTGGGAGGCTTACCTCTTTAGAAGCAATCATCTTGTTCTAAAGGGGGTCACTGAAAACCCACTTTTTACTTCCTGAAGTGATGCAAAGCTTTGCAGAATAGCCCTAATGTCTCTGAAATAAGAATTGAAGACAGACGCTTCTCTAAATTCCACCTGTGAAAGGAAAGTCATAAAGAAATGACCTAATTCTGTAGAGGTGTTTATAGTATTCTCTGATGGTAGTTTGTATTTCTGTGGAGTCGGTGGTGATATCCCTTTTATCATTTTTTATTGCGTCTATTTGATTCTTCTCTCTCTTCTTTATTAGTCTTGCTAGCGGTCTATCAATTTTGTTGATCTTTTCAAAAAACCAACTCCTGGATTCATTGATTTTTTGGAGGGTTTTTTGTGTCTCTGTCTCCTTCAATTCTGCTCTGATCTTAGTTATTTCTTGCCTTCTGCTAGCTTTTGAATGTGTTTGCTCTTGCTTCTCTAGTTCTTTTAATTGTGATGTTAGAGTGTCAGTTTTAGATCTTTCCAGCTTTCTCTTGTGGGCATTTAGTGCTATAAATTTCCCTCTACACACTGCTTTAAATGTGTCCCAGAGATTCTGGTATGTTGTATCTTTGTTCTCATTGGTTTCAAAGAACATCTTTATTTCTGCCTTCATTTCATTGTGTACCCAGTAGTCATTCAGGAGCAGGTTGTTCAGTTTCCATGTAGTTGAGCGGTTTTGATTGAGTTTCTTAGTCCTGAGTTCTAGTTTGATTGCACTGTGGTCTGAGAGATAGTTTGTTATAATTTCTGTTCTTGTACATTTGCTGAGGAGTGCTTTACTTCCAATTATGTGGTCAATTTTGGAATAAGTGTGATGTGGTGCTGAGAAGAATGTATATTCTGTTGATTTGGGGTGGAGAGTTCTGTAGCTTCTGCAGAGCAAAAGAAACTACTATCAGAGTGAACAGGCAACCTACAGAATGGGAGAAAATTTTTGCAATCTACTCATCTGACAAAGGGCTAATATCCAGAACCTACAAAGAACTCAAACAAATTTACAAGAAAAAAAAACCATCAAAAAGTGGGCAAAGGATATGAACAGACATTTCTCAAAAGAAGACATTCATACGGCCAACAGACACATGGAAAAATGCTCATCATCACTGGTCATCAGAGAAATGCAAATCCAAACCACAATGAGATAACATCTCACACCAGTTAGAATGGCGATCATTAAAAAGTCAGGAAACAACAGGTGCTGGAGAGGATGTGGAGAAATAGGAACACTTTTACACTGTTGGTGGGACTGTAAACTAGTTTAACCATTATGGAAAACAGTATGGTGATTCCTCAAGGATCTAGAACTAGAAGTATCATATGACCCAGCCGTCCCATTACTGGGTATATACCCAAAGGATTACAAATCATGCTGCTATAAAGACACATGCACACATATGTTTATGGTGGCACTATTCACAATAGCAAAGACTTGGAATCAACCCAAATGTCCATCAGTGACAGACTGGATTAAGAAAATGTGGCACATATACACCATGGAATACTATGCAGCCATAAAAAAGGATGAGTTTGTGTCCTTTGTAGGGACATGGATGCAGCTGGAAACCATCATTCTTAGCAGACTATCACAAGAACGGAAAACCAAACACCACATGTTCTCACTCATAGGTGGAAACTGAACAATGAGATCACTTAGACTCGGGAAGGGGAACATCACACACCGGGGCCTATCATGGGGAGGGGGGAGGGGGGAGGGATTGCATTGGGAGTTATACCTGACGTAAATGACAAGTTGATGGGTGCTGATGAGTTGATGGGTGCAGCACACCAACATGGCACAAGTACACATATGTAACAAGCCTCCACATTATGCACATGTACCCTAGAACTTAAAGTATAATAATAAAAAATAAAAAAAAAATAGTTGGAAAAAAAAAAAAGAAATGACCTAATTCCATCACACCCTTAAATAGTAGTTTTTATTTTTATTTTATTATTTTATTTTTTTTTTTGAGACAGCTTCTCGTTCTGTCGCCCAGGCTGGAGTGCAGTGTTGTGATCTCAGCTCACTGCAAGCTCCACCTCCTGGGTTCACGCCATTCTCCTGCCTCAGTCTCCCGAGTAGCTGGGACTACAGGCTCTGGCCACCACGCCAGGCTAATTTTTTGTATTTTTAGTAGAGACGGGATTTCACCGTGTTAGCCAGGATGGTCTCGATTTCCTGACCTCGTGATCCACCTGCCTTGGCCTCCCAAAGTGCTGGGATTACAAGCGTAAGCCACCGGCCCGGCCCTCAATAGAAGTTTATGTCCTAGTAAATAATGTAGACAGCATCTAATAAAGGACGCACAGTAGGAAATCTTATTTATTCTTTCTGGGATAAGTTGCCTAGTCTCAAAGTAGCTCACTTTTTCTTGTCTGTAAGAAAATAATACCAGCTTTTTCTACTTCATGGTATTTTTTTTAAGAATGTAATTGGAGAATACTTGTGGAAAGCCTTTAATTACAAATCCATAGTTGAATGTGAATTTGTAAATATTACACATCTGGTTTGGCTCTGTTCTCTGGCTCTGCGTTGTCCATTTCTGAATGTCACTGGTTCATGTATTGTCACAGATGATTGCTGAATGTAGTTCTTAACATTAGTATTTTATTTGCTATGGGATTTCTTTGAAGCCTAATATAACTCTTTGAATAAAATATTTTTCTGCCATGTGCTTAGCATTTTTTTATGTTTAATCCATTTCCATCAAATGCTCTACATTTCCCCCTGAAGACTCCTCCAAGAAACCTCTAACTTACTACAACAGGAATAGTCCTTCTTGTCCTTGAGAGAATGATCAGCTCTAAAGGAAAGGAGCCAAGAGACATATCCTTTAAAAAATTATCTTCAATAAATAACAAGTAGGTAAACTTCCCTCTTTAATCTTCAATAGCAATGTAGAAAAGACTTTGTTATTTTCCTGTGGTAATTGTTTTCCAAAGTTTAATTGGTGTTTCTATAGGCATGAGAAATGGGAAAAAGCTTTTAAAAGTCTCTTTTCTCACTCAGGTCAAATCCGAAAATGTGATGAGAACACCCTAGATTCTTGGAAATGTGATAAAGAACAGTGGCAATTTCCCCTTTCCCTCTTCTAAATTTCTTCCTTTTTTTTTCTTTCTTTTTTTTTTTTTTTGAGATGGAGTCTTGCTCTTTCTCCCAGGCTAGAGTGTAGTGGCATGGTCTCAGCTCACTGCAACCTCTGCCTCCCGGGTTCAAGGAATTCTCCTGTCTCAGCCTCCCGAGTAGCTGGGATTACAGGCATGCGCCACTACACCCAGCTAATTTTTGTGTTTTTATTAGAGATGGCATTTCACCATGTTGGCCAGGCTGGTCTCGAACCTTGACTTCAGGTCATCTGCTCGCCTCTGCCTCCTAAAGTGCTGGGATTACAGGCGTGAGCCACTGCATCCAGTTCCCTCTTCTTAATTTGAAACTTGATTCTATCCTCTGCCATTCATAAGCTATGTTAAAATTGGACAGTATGTAGAACATGTCCTATTTTCTACGTTTCTTTATGTCTTGCATTTGAGGGTGGATTATCTCTCCAAAAACTGTTTTGACTAAGGCGATCCAATTTACTGAAAGCAGAATTGATGCCGTCAACAACATTTCAAGTATTTCAATGGGAAAAGTTAGAAAATTATATTCATTTATGAGCTCAATGAAATTAGTGAACAAAATAAATTTACATTTTACATTACCATTTGTTTAATTCATGTCTCCCTCCATAAGAGCAGGGACTTTTTCTGCTACCAGTCACTGACCATAGATGTGTTGGTCTTACATTGGGTTAGGTAAGGGGATTGAAGATCTTAAGAGGGAATCTCTTTACTCCCTGCATTAGTTATCTGTTGTTGCATAACTAATTACTCCCGAACTTAGTAGATGAAAACAACATTTATTATCTCAGCAATGAACAATATTGGTAGTAAAAAGATAAGAAAGTCTTGGAACAGGCTTATGAATGGGCCTTTGGGAGGAAGCATAAAATGTGCAGTTTTCACATTAATGCCCACCAGAAAGCGTCCACTGCAGAAAGGAAAAATCAGCAACCAAAATGTCACCAGCCTGCCTTTTGGACCCTCTGGTGCTTGTACAATGGGATTATGAATGTAGTGGCCACAGTGGTCACTGAAAGGCTTTGCTCCTTTCAAAAGTCTGATGTAACTTCTGCCTCAACTGGATGCCTAATCTGCCAATAGCAGAGACCAACCCGGAGACCTTCAATGTGGTACCATTTCTCAAGGACACCAACTAACCTTTGACAGTAAGTTCATGATCTCAGACCCCTTCACACTGGAGAGGGCAGAAATTCATCCTTGTCTGAACCGATACACAGGGCTGCCTTCGTGGGTTTGCCACCTGCGAAGCTGCACAGACCCCAGACTTAGATGGATCACATGCTTAGTTTTAATGCTCTGGTATAATCCATTGTGAAATTCTTAATTGTTTTTGATCAAAGGACCCTGCATTCTCAATTTGTACTGGGTTCCACAAATTATGAAGCTAGTTCTGTTGAAGTATAATCTAGCTATGGACTTACCTTCCCTTTTCCTTGTTTCAGAGGCACAGACAACATCCGTATCCAAGAACTTAAGAACACCTGATTTACAGATAGATCTCACTAATATCACCTCTGATCAAGGGACGAGCTGGCAACAGAAGATGCAACAATGTATGCATGACTACAGGGTCTAATGCTTCCACCATATCCCATGTCACTTAGAAGCAGCTGACCTGAAGAATTACAGAAGGTGATTTAATATGTGAAAGCTATCTACCGGAGCAGGGTGATAAAACTGATAAATATAATTTGTATAATTTGCATTGGAAACCAATGCCTTCTAGAACTTTACCTTCTTCTGTTTCTCAATTGTATTTAATATTGATAATTTTTAATCCTCTGAAACCATATTTTCTGTAAGTTTTTTTCTTGCCATTGGCAATTTTTCTTACCATATACAGGTATTTTTAAAAATACAATATCTAAGTTAGTTCAGGATTTCTTTTTAAAATGTTTGTCTTCTCTGTAGCATTATTCTAGTCAGCTATTAGTAGTAAATTAAAATGCAGTCTCTGAGGGTAGCAAGAATAGAAAAGACTTGAGGCAGTTTGAAGAATAAATCAATTTCTTACTAAAATATGTAAATTAAAGATGACTTTCAGTTTGCAACCTAGGCAATAAAACTGACCCAACCCCAAACAGGTTTAAGAGCACATTTAGGTTTTAGAAACTGAGAGAATATATTATGAATTATTTCAGATTGACTTTGGGAATTTCATTTTGGATTATTCCTTTAACTAGAGAATTATATGCAAATAAATTTTTGATTTAAAAATTATTTTCACTAGTATTTGTGAGAATATTATTCAATAATGCTATAGGAAATAATTAATTTATGTACATTCCAACCAAATAAGATTGTTTGGCAGTCTCTGAATTCCTTTCCCATTCTCCTTGGCGAGGAAAGTGGGGTCCTGGGTAACTACTATCAGATTATAATTTGCTTGTCCCACCATGCCAAACACTGGATCTCGATGACCCTGCACCAGGTAGGGGTGCCACTATTAACGATTTCACTGTGAAAGTAAAACATATCAAGAAAAAGGAGAACAGAAGTCATCCATGAGGACCTGCAAGCAATTCTAATTGCCAAGCATACTAATGTATGCAAAGTTCATTACAGACACTCCAGGCATCTGTTGTACTTCCAGGATAGCATAGAAACTCACCAATAAACAAAGCTCTTAGAGGATGAAAATAGACATCTGATGATTCCAAAATGCTGCCTTTATCCATCAACAAAGATGACAACATTGTTCTCCAAATCAAACATATTTTTCTCTCATGTTCCCCTTCGTTCAGGAGGAAAATGACTGATAGATTTCTCTTTTTTCTTTCCATGTTTTCTTAGAAGGAGAAGCAAATTTTGATTACATACACTACTATAGCATTGGATGACACCAGTTGAACGCTAATCTGTTTTGCACGTGAAAAGAACATTTGACTGGAAAGTCAGAAAACTTGAGTTCATATTCTGGCTCTAGTAATGACCAAAACAGTGACCTTGGCCAAACACGATTCTTTTCTCAAACCCTGATGTATTCATTTGTAAAACAGAGTTTTATTGTGTGTACCATCTCTCTTATGACTATGGTGTTTGGAGGATCAAATAAAATTATACATGCAAAAGAGTTCTGCATATCACAATTGCTACAGATGTGTTAAATATTTAATTTTTTTCCTGGTAAAATCTTGAGATCTCAGTTACCAGATGGCAGATGTGACAAGGTTAAGAAGGGACCCAGGAGGTCAAATATTCAAATTAAATGCAGCTATATTAACTACATTTTTATTGGATATCTCAAAATTGTGAGTAGACGAGAGTAAAATACTAAGCAGAATATACTTTGGTCTTGTTCTTGTTATACTTTTGACAAAACTAGGTCATGGTTTGCCCCTAGCATGGGATATCATTTAGGAAGCAGAAACAGCCTGGTAAGCATAATGTAATTCAAGTCAGGTAGAGTGGAAGAGTATTGTTTTCAAGTGTGTGTGGGAAGCAGAAACTTGTAAACCTAAACAAAGCATGAAAGGTGGACAAATTGAAAATGCTGTTTTACTAAAGTTATTAAAGTAACTGGTGAAGCAAGTTTGGTCAGGTAGCCTACAAGCTGTCATAGAGGATTACCGTCTAAAGTGAGCCGTTTGTTGTACCCGTTTTGATCCTACTAAGTATTAAAATGCCTGGCTTTTTTAAAAAGCAGAGTCTGAATTAAAGGCTTGTGTTCAGCTAGCTTATTTACAAATATGCTCCCAGGGAGTAGGTTTGAGGAACAGGTGGTGTAAACAGGGGAAAAGGAAAAGTCACATAAAGATGTATAATTAAGTTATCCACCCTAAAGGCAACTAGCATTTGCTCCTGTAGGGCCTTCTTCTTCTTCTTCTTTTTTTTTTATTATTATACTTTAAGTTCTAGGGTACATGTGCACAACGTGCATGTTTGTTACATATGTATACATGTGCCATGTTGGTGTGCTGCACCCATTAACTCATCATTTACATTAGGTATATCTCCTAATGCTATCCCTCCCTCTTCCACCCTCCCCACAATAGGACCCGGTGTGTGATGATCCCCTTCCTGTGTCCAAGTGATCTCATTGTTCAATTCCCGCCTATGAGTGAGAACATGTGGTATTTGGTTTTCTGTTCTTGCAATAGTTTGCTGAGAATGATGGTTTCCAGCTGCATCCATGTCCCTACAAAGGAAATGAACACATCCTTTTTATGGCTGCATAGTATTCCATGGTATATATGTGCCACATTTTCTTAATCCAGTCTGTCACTGATGGACATTTGAGTTGATTCCAAGTCTTTGCTATTGTGAATAGTGCCGCAATAAACATACGTGTGCATGTGTCTTTATAGCAGCATGACTTATAATCCTTTGGGTATATACCCAGTAATGGGATGGCTGGGTCATATGGTATTTCTAGTTCTAGATCCTTGTGGAATTGCCACATTGTCTTCCACAATGGTTGAACTAGTTTACAGTCCCACCAACAGTGCAAAAGTGTTCCTATTTCTCCACATCCTCTCCAGCGCCTGTTGTTTCCTGACCTTTTAATGATTGCCATTCTAACTGGTGTGAGATGGTATCTCATTATGGTTTTGATTTGCATTTCTCTGATGGTGAGTGATGATGAGCATTTTTTCATGTGTCTGTTGGTTGTATGAATGTCTTCTTTTGAAAAGTGTCTGTTCATATCCTTTGCCCACTTTTTGATGGGGTTGTTTTTTTCTTGTAAATTTAATTGAGTTCTTTATAAGTTCTGGATATTAACCCTTTGTCAGATGAGTAGATTGCAAAAATTTTCTCCCATTCTGTAGGTTGCCTGTTCACTCTGATGGTAGTTTCTTTTGCTGTGCAGAAGCTCTTTAGTTTAATTAGATCCCATTTGTCAATTTTTGCTTTTGTTGCCGTTGCTTCTGGTGTTTTAGACATGAAGTCCTTGTCCATGCCTCTGTCCTGAATGGTATTACCTAGGTTTTCTTTTTTTTTTTTTTTTTCTGAATATTTCCATGCACCATTTATTTGCAATATTTAATACACTAAATTGTTGCCCAAAAAGAGAAAAATCCATGAGGAACAAACCATCCAAATTCCAAATAAAAATAAGGCAAATATTATTGATTATTATTATTTTGCCTCAGTTTTTAATTTTGCTTCACAAAGCACTGTTAATTGATTTTTACTTTTGTTTAACTGTTTTGTATTTTGTTTATCATCAACTTTTGCAAATAATTTTTCTTTTAAAAATTGTTCTTCCAAATGGTATTAATCACTGAACATTACAATATGATCCCAAATTCGACACCCCAGGCAAGCTCTCCACCCATTCCACCTCAGCCCTCTAATTAAGGCAAAAAATAAGGTTGGGGATCTTTCTGAGAAATAAATACATGTCATAAAAAGAGCCAAACTCTGTAAAATATTTAAAGAGGTTTAAATATTTTCAGAAGCCAAATATGGTGACCAATGCCTGTGACACAGACCCAGAAGGTCCTGAGAACATGTGCTCAAGATGGTTGGGTTACAGTTTGATTTTATACATTTTAGGGGGTCAAAGGTTACAAGCAGTCATCAAACAGGTATTACGTAGGTTTTCTTCTAGGGTTTTTATGGTTTTAGGTCTAACATTTAAGTCTCTAATCCATCTTGAATTAAGTTTCATATAAGGAGTAAGGAAAGGATCCAGTTTCAGCTTTCTACTTATGGATAGCCAATTTTCCCAGCACCATTTATTAAATAGGGAATCCTTTTCCCATTTCTTGTTTTTGTCAGATTTGTCAAAGATCAGATGGCTGTAGATGTGTAGTGTTATTTCTGAGGGCTCTGTTCTGTTCCATTGGTCTATATCTCTGTTTTGGTACCAGTACCATGCTGTTTTGGTTACTGTAGCCTTGTAGTATAGTTTGAAGTCAGATAGCGTGATGCCTCCAGCCTTGTTCTTTTGGCTTAGGATTGTCTTGGCAATGCGGGGTCTTTTTGGTTCCATATGAACTTTAAAGCAGATTTTTCCAATTCTGTGAAGAAAGTCATTGGTAGCTTAATGGGGATGGCATTGCATCTATAAATTACCTTGGGCAGTATGGCCATTTTCACAATATTGATTCTTCCTATCCATGAGCATGGTATGTTCTTCCATTTGTTTGTGTCCTCTTTTATTTCACTGAGCAGTGGTTTGTAGTTCTCCTTGAAGAGGTCCTTTACATCCCTTGTAAGTTGGATTCCTAGGTATTTTATTCTCTTTGAAGCAATTGTGAATGGAAGTTCATTCATGATTTGGCTCTCTGTTTGTCTGTTACTGATGTATAAGAATGCTTGTGAGTTTTGCACATTGATTTTGTATCCTGAGACTTTGCTGAAGTTGCTTATCAGCTTAAGGAGATTGTGGGCTGAGATGATGGGGTTTTCTAAATATACAATCATGTCATCTGCAAACAGGGACAATTTGATTTCTTCTTTTCCTAACTGAATACGCTTGATTTCTTTCTCTTGCCTGATTGCCCTAGCCAGAACTTCCAACACTATGTTGAATAGGAGTGGTGAGAGAGGGCATCCCTGTCTTGCACCAGTTTTCAAAGGGAATGCTTCCAGTTTTTGCCCATTCAGTATGATATTGGCTGTGGATTTGTCATAAATAGCTCCTATTATTTTGAGATACATTCCATCAATACCGAATTTATTGAGTTTTTAGCATGAAGGGCTGTTGAATTTTGTTAAAGGCCTTTTCTGCATCTATTGAGATAATCATGTGGTTTTTGTCTTTGATTCTGTTTATATGCTGCATTATGTTTATTGACTTGCATATGTTGAAGCAGCCTTGCATCCCAGGGATGAAGCCCACTTGATCATGGTGGATAAGCTTTTTGATGTGCTGCTGGATTCGGTTTGCCAGTATTTTATTGAGGATTTTTGCATCGATGTTCATCAGGGATATTGGTCTAAAATTCTCTTTTTTTGTTGTGTCTCTGCCAGGCTTTGGTATCAGGATGATGTTGGCCTCATAAAATGAGTTAGGGAGGATTTCCTCTTTTTCTATTGATTGGAATAGTTTCAGAAGGAAGGGTACCACCTCCTCCTTGTACCCCTGGTAGAATTCGGCTGTGAATCAGTCTGGTCCTTGACTTTTTTTGGTTGATAGGCTATTAATTATTGCTTCAATTTCAAAGACTGCTATTTGTATACTGAGGGATTCAACTTCTTCCTGGTTTAGTCTTGGGAGAGTGTAAGTGTCCAGGAAATTATCTATTTTTTCTAGGTTTTCTAGTTTATTTGCATGGAGGTGTTTATAGTATTCTCCGATGTTAGTTGGTATTTCTGTGGGGTCGTTGGTGATATCCCCTTTATCATTTTTATTGAATCTATTTGATTCTTCTCTCTTTTCTTCTTTATTAGTCTTGCTAGCGGACTATCAATTTTGTTGATCTTTTCAAAAAACCAACTCCTGGATTCACTAATTTTTTGGAGGGTTTTTTACATCTCTATCTCCTTCAGTTCTGCTCTGATCTTAGTTATTTCTTGCCTTCTGCTAGCTTTTGAATGTGTTTGCTCTTGCTTCTCTGGTTCTTTTAATTGTGATGCTAGGGTGTCAATTTTAGATCTTTCCTGCTTTCTCTTGTGGGCATTTAGTGCTATAAATTTCCCTCTACACACTGCTTTAAATGTGTCCCAGAGATTCTGGTATGTTGTATCTTTGTTCTCATTGGTTTCAAAGAACACCTTTATTTCTGCCTTCATTTCATTATATACCCAGTAGTCATTCAGGAGCAGGTTGTTCAGTTTCCATGTAGTTGAGTGGTTTTGATTGAGTTTCTTAGTCCTGAGTTCTAGTTTGATTGCACTGTGGTCTGAGAGACAGTTTGTTATAATTTCTGTTCTTGTACATTTGCTGAGGAGTGCTTTACTTCCAACTATGTGGTCAATTTTAGAATAAGTGTGATGTGGTGCTGAGAAGAATGTGTATTCTGTTGCTTTGGGGTGGAGAGTTCTGTAGATGTCTATTAGGTCTGCTTGCTGCAGAGCTGAGTTCAATTCCTGGATATCCTTGTTGACTTTCTGTCTCGTTGATCTGTCTAATGTTGACAGTGGGGTGTTAAAGTCTCCCATTATTATTGTATGAGAGTCTAAGTCTCTTTGTAAGTCTCTAAGGACATGCTTTATGAATCTGGTTGCTCCTGTATTGGGTGCATATATATTTAGGATAGTTAGCTCTTCCTGATGAATTGATCCCTTACCATTGTGTAATGGCCTTCTTTGTCTCTTCTGATCTTTAATGTTTTAAAGTTTGTTTTATCAGAGACTAGGATTGCAACCCCTGCTTTTTTTTTGTTTTCCATGCGCGGTAGATCTTCCTCCATCCCTTTATTTTGAGCCTATGTGTGTCTCTGCATGTGAGATGGGTCTCCTGAAAACAGCAAACTGATGGGTCTTGACTCTTTATCCAGTTTGCCAGTCTGTGTCATTTAATTGGACCATTTAGTCCATTTATATTTAAGGTTAATATTGGTATGTGTGAACTTCATCCTGTCATTATGATATTACCTGGTTATTTTGCTCGCTAGTTGATGCAATTTCTTCCTAGCATCAATGGACTTTACATTTTGACGTTTTTGCAATGGCAGGTACCTGTTGATCCTTTCCATGTTTAGTGCTTCCTTCAGGATCTCTTGTAGGGCAGACCTAGTGGTAACAAAATCTGTAAGCATTTGCTTGTCTGTAATGGATTTTGTTTCTCCTTCACTTATGAAACTTAGTTTGACTGGATATGAAATTCTGGGTTGAAAATTCTTTTCTTTAAGAATGTTGAATGTTGGCCCCCACTCTCTTCTGGCTTGTAGAGTTTCTGCCGAGAGATCTGCTGTTAGTCTGATGGGCTTCCCTTTGTGGGTAACCCGATCTTTCTCTCTGGCTGCCCTTAACATTTTTTCCTTCATTTCAACTTTGGTGAATCTGACAATTATGTGTCTTGGAGTTGCTCTTCTCAAGGAGTATCTTTGTGGCATTCTCTGTATTTCCTGAATTTGAATGTTGGCCTGCCTTACTAGGTTGGGAGAGTTTTCCTGGATAATATCCTGCAAAGTGTTTTCCAACTTTGTTCCATTTTTCCCGTCATTTTCAGGCACACCCATCAGACGTAGATTTGGTCTTTTCACATAATCCCATATTTCTTGGAGGTTTTGTTCATTTCTTTTTACCCTTTTTTTCTCTACACTTCTCTTCTCCCTTCATTTCATTCATTTGGTCTTCAATCGCTGATACTCTTTCTTCCAGATGATCGAGTCAGTTACTGAAGTTTGTGCATTTGTCATGTAGTTCTTTTGTTATGGTTTTCATCTCTATCAGTTCTTTTAAGGACTTCTCTACATTGGTTATTCTAGTTAGCCATTCGTCAAATCTTTTTTCAAGATTTTTAGTTTCTTTGTGCTGGTTACGTAGTTCCTCCTTGAGTTCTGAGAAGTTTGATCGACTGAAGCCTTCTTCTCTCGATTCATCAAAGTCATTCTCCATCCAGCTTTGTTCCGGTGCTGGCGATGAGCTGCGTTCCTTTGGAGCAGGAGATGTGCTCTTATTTTTTGAATTTCCAGCTTTTCTGTACTGTTTTTTCACCATCTTTGTGGTTTTATCTGCCTTTGGTGTTTGATGATGGTGACATACTGATGGGGTTTTGGTGTGGGTGTCCTTTTTCTTTGTTAGTTTTCCTTCTATCAATCAGGACCCTCAGCTGTAGGTCTGTTGGAGTTTGCTTGAGGTCCACTCCAGACCCTGTTTGCCTGGGTATCAGCAGCGGAGGCTGCAGAAGGTAGAATATTGCTGAACAGTGAGTGTTGCTGTCTGATTCTTGTTCTGGAAGCTTCGTCTCAGGGTTGTACCCCACTGTGTGAGGTGTGAGGTGTGAGGTGTTGGTCTGCACCTAGTGATGGATGTCTCCCAGTTAGGTTAATCAGGGGTCAGGGACCCACTTGAGCAGATATTCTGTCCATTCTCAGATCTCAACCTCCATGCTGGGAGATCCACTGCTCTCTTCAAAGCTGTCAGACAGGGGCATTTACCACTGCTGAGGTTTCTGCTGCTTTTTGTTTAGCTATGCCTTGTCCCCAGAGGAGGAGTCTACAGAGGCAGGCCAGCCTCCTTGAGCTGTGGTGGGCTCCACCCATTTCGAGCTTCTGGTGGCTTTGTTTACCTACTTAAGCCTCAGCAATAGTGGGGACCCCTCCCCCAGCCTCACTGCCACCTGGCAGTTAGATCTCAGACTGCTGTACCAGCAATGAGGGAGGTTCCATGGGCGTGGGACCCTCTGGGCCAGTTGTGGGATATAATCTCCTGGTGTGCCATTTGCTAAGACCCTTGGTGAAGCGCAGTATTAGGGTGGGAGTTACCCGATTTTCCAGGTGTTGTGTGTCTCAATTTCCTTTGACTAGGAAAAGGAATTCCCTTCCCCCTTGTACTTCCCAGGTGAGGGGATTCCTTGCCCTGCTTCAGCTCTCACTGGTCGGGCTGTACCCGCAGTCCAGTGCCAACTGTCTGACACGACCCAGTGAGATGAACCCGGTACCTCAGTTGAAAATGCAGAAATCACTCATCTTCTGTGTCGCTCACGCTGGGAGCTGGAGGCTGGAGCTGTTCCTATTCGGCCATCTTGGGTGCTCCCTGACTCCTGTAGGGCCTTCTAAGGAGCCGTGTGAAATATTTCTGTGAACCGACTGCCTGTAGGAAAAAAGGAGAAAATTTTTATTCATCATCTCCTGTCGTCCATTGGCTCAGGGTTCTCCATGAGGTAACTCCCCGACACAACTGTATATGCGGAGTGCAGAGAGGTTTTCCACAGTCAAACAAGTGCCCGCATCCAGGAAACAACTGCTATTGGAACAGTACCCAAGCCCAAACCAGTAAAGCTGTACTTACTTGAAGCCAATAAATGCTTATGTGGAAGGTCAGCACCGGTGTGGCAGAAATCCAAGGTGGGACTGGCAGGAGAAATGCCACGCTAAAAGTTGCATTTTAACGTTTCATACAAATGGAAAGCTGTCAGGGTAAAGAGACAAGAACAATTTTTATAAGTAAAAAAATTATTAAAAAATAAGCCAAGATGGGGCTGGTTACCACTAATTCTAATTAAAATATATAACGCAGCATATATGCCCTTCCATTTTCTTTGGATGAGTAGGGTCGTTTCATTTTCTGTTTTTATGAAGAGTATAGAAATCCCGGATATTTATTGGCCTACTGAATGAATTAAATCTAACCTAGAGGGAATAGAATCCTCTTCAATTTAATTTGATTTGATATTTTAAAAGACGAGAATGAAAGTTGTCCTTCAATTTCAGAAATAAATGAAATTCATCATTTCATAAAGTGTGAAGTATTTCTTTTATCTGTTGGAGTGTACAAGCAGTTTCCTGAGAATGAAGCTTATTACTTTCATTGGATAAGGCTTCTTATTTCTCACATCTTGAAATCAGAATTGTAGAGATAAAATAACTCAAATGAATTAAGTAATCATTAAATAATTATAAGGTTTAAATAACTGTAGGAGAAACTATAAGATTCCAACGTGATGCTGCAAGCTCATAGGATAAATATATCCAGTGCTTTCTAAATTTTGTGTATTGGATACATACTCATTAAAAACCTCAAGGATTTTATTTCTAAACTGTTTCTGTGTCAGATTGCTACTTCTGCTACTTGCCTTTCAAACCTCACAGCAATAACTAATTTTATTTTTTATATTAAAGCTAATCTTGGGCTTCATATCATGAAGGTCCCACACAGCAAAAATGTCTCTTGCTGTTGATTTCTGTGATCATACCGTTTACTCCGGCTTCTTCTAAATGTGTGTGTGTGTGTGTGTGTGTGTGTGTGTGTGTATTTTGCAAATTTACTTATCTAAGGTCTCAACTCTATAACTACCTCATTCCATATATACACACTGTTACTACGGATGCCTCTTCTAGTCCTCCTTGTACTCATTTTTGCCAATCACCAAGAATTTCTCTGTTTCAATAGGTCATGAAATTTTTAGAAATTTATGAGAGTATTTAAAATGGAAATGTTTTTTCTTAGACATTCCACAGTTTTTGTTCAACTTGTTTTTACTCCATTCAAGAAATTACCTCTTCAAGAGCACAAAATAAAAGTCTATCTTTGTGAAAGTGTTTACTTTGTTTGTGGGGAAGGTGAAAAGAAGTAATGCAAAATGTCAAGCACTATTAGTGGTGCTAAAAATATAGAATGCTAAATGAAGTAATCATATTAATTTTAACTTCAGAAGAAATTATTTGTATTTCAAATAAGCATGATATTCACCAATTGTCATCTACACCTAAGACAGAGGAAATAAATAATAATTACCATTTAGTAGGTACTGTGATCATTACATTCATAAACCCACCACAGCCTACTAAGGCAGATAAGTACTTCAGTGGTCAAAATGAAAACTCAGAGAGATTATTGGACTTGTTCAAGACTATATTACCTATCATATTTAGAATAAAATTCAAATTCCTTTCATGTCCCTACTGGTTTCATCCTAGCATACACAGGAAATCTGTTCTTTTATTTATGTATTTTATACCTTGGTAGAAAATAATGCAAGAAGCATCACATAAACTAAATTCATAATTTAAAGGCTTCTTATGAAAAGAATTTCTAGAACCAGATGGCTTTATCCATGACTTCTATAAAACATTTGAGGAGAAACAATACCAGTATTACCCAACCACCCTTCAGATAACAGATGAAAGGTGAAAGAGGACTATCATTTTCCAACTCATTTTGTGAAATCCAAATGTTTCATTTCTTCCTGGCAAAGTATTTATATATATATAGCAAGAGTCATGCAGAATGATGGTTCCTAAGAGACTAAAATTGAGGAAAGCATTCAAAATCCCATTAAAAATAGAATAGATAAATTGTGGTATATCCAGACAGTAAAATGCAATGAGAATGAGCAAACTGCAGCCACATCCATCAACATCTATTTCTGCATCAAAAATAACGTTGAGAAGTTAAAGTCAGCAAAACATACTGTCTCCAATTCCATCCAGGTTGCTGCAAATGCCATTATTTTGTTCCTTTTCATGGCTGAGTAGTAATTCCATGGTATGTACAGTTTCTTTATCCACCCACTGATTGATGGACATATGGGCTGGTTCCATAATTTTGCAATTGAAAATTGTGCTGCTATAAACATATGTGTGCAACTATCTTCTTAGTATAATGACTTATTTTCCTCTGGGTAGATATGCAGTGGTGGGACTGCTGGATCAAATGATAGTTGTACTTTCAGTTCTTTAAGGAATATCCACACTGTATTCCATAGTTGTACTAGTTTACTTTTCCACCAACAGTGTAAAAGTGTTCCCTTTTCACTGCAATCCCATCACAGTTATTATTTTTTGATTTTTTGATTATGGCCATTCTTGCAGGAGTAAGGTGGTATCACATTGTGGTTTGGATTTGCATTTCCCTGATCATTAGTGATGTTGAACGTTTTTTTTTTTTTTGTTTCATATGTTTATTGGCTATTTGTATATCCTCTTTTGAGGATGTCTAGTCATGCCTTTATCCCATTTTTGGGTAGGATTTTTTTTTTTTTCTTTTTAATGTGTTTGAAATCTGGTAATGTGATGCCTCTAGATTTGTTCTTTTTGCTTTGTCATGCTTTGGCTATGCAAGCTCTTTTTTGATTCCATATGAATTTTAGGATTGTCTTTTCTAGTTCTGTGAAGAATGACTATGGTATTTTGATGGGAATTGCAGTGCAATTGTAGATTGCTTTTGGCAGTTTGGTCATTTTCACAATATTGATTCTATCCATCCATGAACATGGAATGTGTTTTCATTTGTTTGTGTCTTCTATGATTTCTTTAAGCAGTGTCTTGTAGTTTTCCCTGTATAGATCTTCTACCTTGTGGTTAGGTATATTCTTAAATGTTTTATTTATTTATTTATTTTGCGGCTGTCATAAAAGGGATAGAGTTCATGATCTGATTCGCAGCTTGGTCGCTGTTGGTGTATAGCAGAGCTACTGATTTGTATACATTAATTTTGTATTCTGAAACTTTGATGAATTCATTTATCAGTTCTAGTAGCTTTTTAGAGGAGTCTTTAGGGTTTTCTAGGTATACGATTATATCATCAGCAAACAGTAACAGTTTGACTTCCTCTTTATCAATTTGGATGCCTTCCATTTCTTTCTCTTGTCTGGTTTTTCTGGCTGGGAATTCCAGGACTATGTTGAATAGAGGTGTTGAGGGTAGGCATCCTTGTATTGTTCCAGTTCTCAGAGGGAATGCTTTCAACTTCTGCCTTTTCAGTATTATGGTGGCTGTGGATTGTCATAGATGGCTTTTATTACATTAAGGCCTGTCTCTTGTATGCTGACTTTGCTGAGCGTTTAATCATAAAGGAATGCCAGATTTTGGTAAATGCTTTTTCTGCATCTATTGAAATTATCCTGTGATTTTTGTTTTTAATTCTGTTTATGTGGTGTATCACATTTATTGACTTGCATACATTAAACCATCCCTGCATCCCTAGCATGAAACCCACTTGGTCATGGTGGATTATCTCTTTGATATGCTGTTGGATTCAGTTAGCTAGTATTTTGTTAAGGATCTTCGCATCTATATTCATCAGGGATATTGGTTTATAGTTTTCTTTTTTTTAATGTCCTTTTCTGGTTTTGGTATTAGGGTGATACTGGCTTCATAGAATGATTCAGGGAGAATTCCCTATTTCTCTATATTGTGGAATCCAACAGGATTAGTACCAATTCTTCTTTGAAAGTCTGATGGGATTCAGCTATTAATCATCTGGTTTTGGACTTTTTTGTTGGCATTTTAAAAATTACTATTTCAGTCTTGCTGCTTGCTATTTGTCTGTTCAGGTTTCTAATTCTTCCTGGTTTAAGCTAGGATGGTTGTATATTTCTAGGGATTTACCATCTCCTCTAGGTTTTCTAGTTTAGGTGCATAAAGGTGTTCATAGTGGCCTTGAATGATCTTTTGTGTTTCTGTGGTGTCAGTTGTAATATCTCACATTTTATTTCTTATTGAGCGTGTTTGGATCGTCCCTCTTTTTTCCTGATTAATCTCTCTAGTTGCCTATCAATTTTATTCATCTTTTCAAAGGACACGCTTTTTGTTTCAATATATTTTGTACTGTTTTTTGTTGTTTCAATTTCATTTAGTTCTGCTCTCATCTTGGTTATTTCTTTTCTTCTGCTGGATTTGGGTATGGTTTGTTCTTGTTTTTCTAGTTCTTTGAGATGTGACATTAGATTGTCTATTTGTGCTCTTTCAGACTTTTTGATGTGGGCATTTAAGTCTATGAACTTTCCTTTTAGCACTGCCTTTGCTGTATCTCAGAAGTTTTGACAGGTTGTGTCACTATTATCATTCAGTTCACAGAATTTTTAAATTTCCTTCTTGATTTAATTGTTGACTCAATGATCATTCATGAGCAGGTTATTTAGTTTTCACGTATTTGCATGGTTTTCAGGGTTGTTTTTGAGGTTGATTTTCAATTTTATTCCACTGTGGTGAGAGAGCGTACTTGACATAATTTCAGTTTTCTCAAATTTATTGAGATTTGTTTTGTGGCCTATTATATGTGCTATCTTGGAGAATGTTCCATGCCCTGATGAATACAATGTATATTTTGTAGTTGTTGGGTAGGATATTCTGTAACTATCTGTTAATTCCATTTGTTCCAGAGTATGGTTTAAATCCACTGTTTCTTTATTGACTTTCTGTCTTGATGACCTGTCTAGTGCTGTCAGTGGAATACTGAAGTTCCCCACTATTATTGTGTTGCTGTCTATCTCATTTCTTAGGTCTAGTAGTAATGGTTTTATAAATCTGGGGGTTCCAGTGTTAGGTGCTTATATATTTAGGATTATAATACTTTCCTATTGGACAAGACTTTTATTATTATATAATGTTCTTCTTTGTCCTTTTTAACTGCTGTTGCTTTAAAGTTTGTTTTGCCTGATATAAGAATAGCTACTCCTGCTCACTGTTGGTGTTCATTTGCATGGAATGTCTTTTTCCACTCTTTTACCTTAGGTTTATGTGAGTCCTTATGTGATAGGTGAGTCTCTTGAAGGCAGCAGATATAAGATTGGTGAATTCTTATCCATTCTGCAACTCTGTATTTCTTAAGTGGGGCATTTAGGCCGTTTACATTCAATGTTAGTACTGAGATGTGAGGTAGCATTCCATTCCTCATGCCATTTGTTGTTGAGTAGCTTTTTTTTAAATTTGTTTTTTTATTTTTGTTTTATGGATACTGTGAGATTCATGCTTTAAAGAGGTTTTAGTTTTGTTGTGTCTCCAGGATTTGTTTCAAGATTTAGAACTCCTATTAGTAGTTTTTGTAGTGCTGGCTTGGTAGTGGTGAATTCTCACAGCATTTGTCTGAAAAAGATTGTATCTTTCCTTCATTTATGAAGCTTAGTTTCAGTGGACACAAAATTCTTAGCTGATAATTGTTTTGTTTAAGGAGGTTGAAGATAGAGCCCCAATCCCTTCTAGCCTGTAGGGCTTTTGGTGAGAAATCTGCTGTTAATCTGATAGATTTTCCTTTATAGGTTAACTCATGCTTTTGCTTCATGGCTCTTAGTATTCTTTCCCTTGTCTTTACTTTAGCTAACTATGTGCCTCGGCAATGATCTTTTTGCGATGAATTTCCCAGGTGTTCTTTGAGTTTCTTGTAGTTGGATGTCTATGTCTCTAGCAAGGCTGGGGAAGTTTTCCTCAATTATTCCCTCAAATATGTTTTCTAAACTTGTAGATTTCTCTTCTTCCTCAAGAGCACCAAATATTCTTAGGTTTGGTCATTTAAGATTATCCCAAACTTCTTGGAGGCTTTGTTCATTTTTTAAATCCTTTTTTCTTTGTCTTTATTAGTTTGGGTTATTTTGAAAACCTTGTCTTTGAGCTCTGAAGTTCTTTCTTCTGCTTGTTTGATTGTATTGCTGAGACTTTCCAGTGCATTTTGCATTTCTATAAGTGTGTCCTTGATTTTCAGAAGTTGTAACTGTGTTTTATTTATGCTATTTCATTGAATATTTCTCCCCTCATATCTTCTAACATTTTTTGGATTTCATTACTTTGGAGTTTACCTTTCTCTGGTGCCTCCTTGATTAGCTTAATAATCAACCTTCTAATTTTTTTTTTTCTTGTCAAATCATGGGTTTCTTCTTGGTTTATTGTTGGTGAGCTAGCGTGATTTTTTGAGGTTGTTAAAGAACGTTGTTTTGTCATATTGCCAGAACTGTTTTTCTGGTTCCTTCTCATTAGGTAGGCTATGTCGGAGGGAAAATTTTGGACTCAAAAGCTACTGTTCAGATTTTTGTTTTGTCTCATGGGGTCCTCCCTTGATGTAGTACTCTCTCTCTTTCCCTAGGGGTGTGACTTTCTAAGAACCAAACTGTACTAATTGTTATTGATCTCTTCTGGACCTAGCCTGGAACCTAGGGCTGCTGGGTTCCAGGCTGCTACTGGGTGTTGTCTGCACAGAGTCCTGAGATGTGAACCATCTTCAGGTCTCTCAGTCATGGATAGTAGCACCTGTTGTGGAGATGGCAAGGGAGTGAAATGGACTCTATGAGGGTTCCCAGTTGTACTATTGTTGTTTATTGCACTCGTTTTTTTGTTCTTTGGCCTCCTGCCAGGAGATGGCACTTCCAAGAGAGTATCAGCTATGGAAGTATACGAAGGATCAGGTGGTGAACAGTGCCTTAGAACTCCCAAAGGAATGTGACCTTTATCTTCAGCTACCAGAGTTGGTACCTAAGACCATCAGGTGGAGGCAGGATTAGGCATGTCTGAGCTCAGAATTTCCTTTGGTGGGGCTTGCTGTGACTGCTGCGAGGGATGGAGTGTGGTTTCCAGGTCAGTGGAGTTATGTTCCCAGAAGGACTTTGGCTTTCTTTGCTGTGTCATGCAGGTCTCCAGGGAAGTGGGGAAAGCCAGCAGATACAGGCCTCACCCAGCTCCCATGCAACCAAAAAGGGCAGTCTCACTCCCACCATGCTTCCTCCAATGGCACTGAGTTTGTTTCCAGGCAGTGGGTGAGCACGAGTGCGAACCTGCCCCAGGCTACTAGCCTCCCAACTTAGAAAGCAAGCAGGGCTTTCAGGTTTTGTCCCTCCCTGCCTGCCCACTTCTGCACTCCGGATTTATCCTCTCCCCTGAGTTCTGTCCAGAAAACTTCATGTTCAGTGGAATTGTTACAAAGTTTAGCTAGAGTTTCCCTTCTCCCGAGGTCTTTTTCCAGTTCCTTTGGCAGCCCTCCCCAAGGACCCCTGTGAGACAAATCAGAAATGGCTTCCCTGGGGACCGAGAGAGCTTCATCTACTCCTGTATTTCACTGACCTCTCTAAATTATTTCAGCTCTAGGTCAGGTCAAATCCTCCTGTGATCTGGACCTTCAGTTTCCCCAGTGAGGGTATGTATTCAGGGGAAAACGATCACCTTTTCCCACTTTCACAGTTCAGGCACTCAATTTTTTGCCTGGCTCCCGGGTACTGCAGGAGCAATCTGCTTCCTTCAAAGGTTCTGTGGATTCTCTCAGCTTTTCTGTTATGTTCCTGCAGCAGTTCTTGGAGTAAAAGTTCATGATGTGAGTCTCCACATGCTGCTCTATTTGTCCAAGTGGGAGCTGCAATTTAGTCCTGCCTCCTATCTGCCACTTTTTCCTCACTATTCTATACGTATACCTAAAACTAATTTGCTGTTTTATGGATTGTTCTTTATATGTAAATTAAGTCAAAGTCGCTAATAGTATTGTTCAGGTATTCTATATGCTTACTGGTTTTCTGAAGATATATTCTATCAGTTGCTGAGCAAGGCTGCTAGACTCCTTTTGGAATCTCCCTCTCCGTGCTATGGCTTGGAAACTACCTCGTGGTAGGACATTGAAAGCAATTGTAGGTATAATTTGCTTTTTTTCCTTTTTCTCATGAGAAACAATCTCATGCTGCCTGTTCACCAATATCTGAAAACATACTTCTATATATTTGTTTATTTCATGTTGTTTAACATAGATTGATAATCTTGTCATTATTACTCAATTTTAGCTCAAATCCAAAGAACCTTTCTCTCATTTTCACGTTTTATTTTTCTTTTGAAATCTCCTGATATGGTATTTTTATGATTCAGTTTTTTTCCAAATCAGTTTTTAAATTTATATCATTGTATATTAATTTTTTAATTTACCTTAATAAGATCTTTTAAATGTAAACATAAGATTTCTTTAAAATTCTCTAATCTTCTCCTTAGATTTCACATCTTGTACTTGTTTTCCAAAAATGTCTTATGTCTCTTCCATTAATCCTTTTTCAGCTTTATGCTTTTCTTTTGGATCTTTAGGATAAATTTCCCCATCTTTTTTTCTTCATAAGTAAAAAAAATATGTTTTTAAATTAGCAGACTTTATCTTTTGAGGAGATTTTAACTATACAGAAAAATTGACAGGAAGTACAGAGAATTTATATATATCCCTGCCCTTCCTAGTTTTCCCTATTATTAACATTTTGCATTTGTATAATGCCTTTGTTACCGTTGATAAGCCAATATGGATCCATTATTATTAGTCAAAGCCCATAGTTTACAATAGAGTTTACTCTGTGAATGAGGCAGTAATATATGAAACTTATATAAAAGAGTGAATCTATGGGATAGACAAATTATGCCTTTTCTTCTAAAAAAAGAATGTGATAGTGAATTATTTATATACTAAAAGATAAATGGGAGGGAGTTAAATGATTGAATCTAGTAGCTTAGACTGCAGTGTGAAGTGGTATGTAATGCCATTTGCTGGGAAACACATGCATATCAAGGAAAAAAGTAAAAGCATATTTTGAAGCAAAATTATATATTTAAAAAAGCATCTTCCATGTCCCAAAATATTTCTGAATAACTGGAAGTTTTATATTATTGATCAAGTAAATAAAAATGCATTAAAGACACTCTGCCTCCATACACAACTGAGGCAGAAAATTCAAATAGTACATTGAGGTGAACTGCTAGTGTCTTAACTCTTTGGGAATGCTTCTAACTGTGAACAATCCTGGATCTAATTCTCAAGTACCTAGGGGAGCCTTCAGAGGTTAGGTCAGTTCCAAATTTCATTCTCAGTCAGCAAGAGGGAGATATGTCTTCTTGAAAAAAATGGTTTGGCTGTTTGCAATTGTCTACAGGGTCCAATTTTGCAATTTTGTTAGTTTGTTCTGCAACATATTGGAAAACCAGTTTATGACCTATAAAATCTGAGTTTCTAGGGACAATATGACCAGGTTACATTTCATTTTTTTTTTTTTTTTAAATACATGTGAGAGTCAACCCGTTAGTTCAACAATTGGCGAAAATATCATAGCACATTTTGATAATATCTTGCAATCAAATTATGTTACTGGTAATAGTATAGAGTTTTTGTTTTCTTTTATTACTAAATTAATCATGATTCTATGTTGGGTGTTTTTAAATTGGCATTTTTAATTTTATTGTTAATGATACTTTTGTAAATTACTCTTTTAGTGCAACTCTATTGGCTTGAGAAGTAATGGTGCTTCCCTGGGTATTCAAGCTATTGTCACATTAGCACTGGAAAAAATCTGCCTAATTAGATTTCTCAGAAACTTTTCTTTCCTATTGAGGAAGCACATAAACAAAATTACATCTCTTCAAAATAATTAGAATTGTAGTAACAATCAAAGTATTGCTTTTTTGATACAAAAACTACCAGTATTTCTTAATTTGTATCTGCTGCGCTATGACTCTTTGTAAAATGCCCCAGTGGGAGTGTTTTAATCTTGCTCAGAATTTCCACGGCCAATATGTGGTTTTGTAATAATTCTACTTTTTTCTAGCATTTATTATGATTATTATTTTAAAAAATCTCTTCTACAGAAAGCTCCATCAAAGCATTACTAGACATATTGCCAAAGGAAAAATCAGAGAAGACTACAAAAAGAAATACAGCAGCCAAAGTTTGAAAAGAGTGTTTACGGTGCATGTCCATATAAAGATTTGTATTTAAAATCCCTATATTAATAATAAAAGTTTCATAAAATCCACAAGCTAATGGCTACATCAGATATATAGGAAATGGGATGGGGAGATGAGTAGATAAGAAAAAAAGGCAACGGGGCCTTGTAAAGAGTTGGATTCCTTAGTTCTGTTTCATCAGTCAGTCATCAGTAATAGACCTAGATCTGTTGCTCTTTTTTATAAAAATCAGACAATAATCCCTTTCCTCTGAGACAGTTGTTCTCAACCAGGAGAAATTTGACAATGTTTAGAGATAATTTTGGTTGTCACAAATGGGAATCCGGGAGTGTTAGTTACCAGCTTCTGGTGGGTAAAGGCGGGGAATGCTACCAAACATCCTACAATAAAAAGGACAGGCCACCACAACAGAGCACTATCTGGACCAAATAATGCCGAAATTGAGAAACACTGCTCCAAAGCAATATGGGAATGATTTTTTTCTTAACTTATACTTTTTTTCAGAAATCTTTCTCAGAAATTCTTCCCCTTGATGCCAAAGAGGTTATCCTTCATGTTCATTTCAGCTTGATTTTGACCGTAAACAAAACCTTTCTGGGGAATATGGCATGGGAGTTGAGAAGAGTGACAACTATCTATATAATCTGCCATGGCAACACACTCCCTTTGGATATTATTAAAGATAATTTTTAATGTCTATTGGAGAGATATTTTTCTGAAATATAAGATTAACATTTGAAATGGTATCTATTGCTTCTGAAACATTTCGGCCTAATATTGTTGTATTTTCTCTGCATGATGACACATTTCAATTCAGTTTTTTTGCTTGAGGTGCATTTTTTGTTTTATAAGACTTGGTTCAGGACAAATCATTTATTATGTCATCAGTTTGCTCCCTACCTTTCTGGAAAAGCATTTTCGACCCTAAAATTTCTGGCATACATATTCTAGAAGACATAATAGCAACAATTTCCTGCTTAAAAAGGGCTATAAGACATGAATTAGTGTCATGATGACATCAGAATCTGTTAAATTCTGGAAGCAAGAACAGAGGGGTGAGTTAGGGGAATTTGTTGATTTCACAGTCATCATGTGGAGGTCTTAATTAGAATAAAATAGGATAAGTTTAAATTCAAAATATAGATAGCATAAGTAATCACAAAGCCCATGAAGTAAACAGATCACATATAGAAGATATCTGGTACTTCCGGGATTAGGTTGGATTACGACACCAGCTTAAACACTCTAATTGTTGAACTCATTTCTTTACTGAAATAGGAATCAAATTAAATTAAATTAAATTCCTATTTATTGAAATAGGAATCTAATCTACACTTGTATATGCATAGTGGTGGTTTGAAACTAAATTAAACTTTATAGCATACTATAGTCCATTATTGTTTTAAGTAGATTTTAAAGGTTTTCTTTATAAGAAATGATCCGCAGCCACGAATGTATACATTAAGTACCTACAACCTTGAAATAATTGAATAAAAGGCAGTGCTATATAGCAATTATGTGACTTGATTTCTGTGCCAGACATATCTTCATTTGATTTTATGCTTGATAACTTCACAGTTGGGAACACTGAGAAAATTTTCTGATTTTTTAGGTTAGCTACATTGTAGGAGTCAAGAATATTTATAATTGGTAATTTTTCCTTGCTTTTCCCAGAACTAATGAATTTATACAATAATAAAACAAACATGGTCCAAATTATTTATATTTTCAGGCTTTCTGTCTTTTTCTACCACACACACAAACACAAGCTTATATGTATAAAGATGTTTATACATGTATGAATATTATATTTCTACCTACTGATAATGGTGTGAAGATTAAATAAGACAATGCATGCTCAGTGATAAGTTCGCTGTCTTGACATATTAATAGCTCAATGATTTCCAGTTATTACTATTTCCAAATGTCAGACATATCACATTTAAAGGACTGTTTTTGAATAACCACAAACAACAACCAAAGAATAGCAAATATATTTCTTTTTGTTGCTAATCCTCATTCCTTTAAGGCTTATATACAATTATTAAAAATTATATCACAAAATTGTACATTCTAAGGAAATTTTGGTGTTATTTAGTCTCATTTGTCAAGAGCCAGAGACTTTTCAGAACATTCCAAAGTTGGCTTTGAAGATGTCCCTGGCTGATATTTACCAAAATGGTAAATATGGTAAATACATCTTTTCGTCGTGAAGCCAAGAAGGATTGTCTCTTTTGAGATGCTTTTGGAGAAAAAGTAAGAACATCAGGTTGAGCATCTCTAAGTTCAAATGAAATAACACAACTACGATGAGGGGCATGTTCTTTTCCACATTTGCCCAGACGTTTGAATGGATGATAAAATGCTTAGAGGTTTTTAAAATTCATTTTGAAGAAACAAGCTTTTATGTGTTCCCTTTCATTTAATGTGCATTTTTCTCTCAATTCAAAATAGATTTAAATAAGTTGACTAACTAGTAAAAGCAATGCTGACTGAGAAATAGGCCGTCTACTCTGTAGACCTAGGAAATATAATTTAGAATTTTAGCAGATAATAAAACTTGAAATCTGTGCTGGTTTTAGGACAAACAAAATTAAAGCATGATTCAGCTGACAGTTCCTAATTTGCAACCTGAATGTTTCTTCATGATTTATGTCCTTATAAATGTAAATATCCTCATCTATTTTTATATGCAATGTGGTTATAATTATTTATATGATGATTTACTTATTTTTACAGCTAATCATTTACATACACTTTTATAAATAAAATAGCTTAAAACTGGTAGTTTGTAGATAAAATATATCTACAAATACGTCATTTTATATGCTGTCTTAATAGTCTATTATAATTTATGAATTAGCATGTGAATGTTTGATTTTAGGCAATTGTGGACTAAATACTTAGACCAACATTTCTGAAGAAGCAAGAGACACACACACACACACACACACACATTTCTAAAAGCATCAGAGACACACCAAAGCAGTGAGGAACTGCAGGGCTAAGATCCAGAAGAGACAGAGACAAGAAGCCTAGGGCTGTGTGTTTCTGGCTCCTTCTCTTTCAAAAGTGTTTGTCAATTAAAAAACAGGCCCAAGGGGCTGAAAAGTCAAGCAGAACTTTCAAGAGACTCATGAAACTGGCAACGGAAGATTAGGTGTCCAAGTTTGTCCAGATGGAGATGCCCTGGTAAATCCTTTGAACTAGGTTTGAATGTTATATAAGCTAGGATCGTGAAGTTTATACTTCAGGAGGCGTGATTAACTGGTCTTTACAAATGTAATTCAGGTAAAAATTTTGAGGTGAGAAAAGCATCCTTGATATTTGGGTTAGCCTGAATCCAATGACATGTGTCCTTATAAGAGACAGAGAAAAGACACACAGAGAAAAGGGAGAGGCAACGTGACCACAGAGGTGGAGATGAAAATGATATGGCTACAAGCTAAAGCATGCCTGGAGCCACCAGAAGGAAGAAGCAAGGACACGATTATTCCAAATGATTGGAAGGAGCACAGCCCTACTGCCACCTTGATTTTAGACTTCTGGTCTCCAGAACTGTGGGAGAATACATTTCTGTTTCTTTTTTTTTTTTTTTTTTTGAGACGGAGTCTCGCTCTGTCGCCCAGGCTGGAGTGCAGTGTCTGGATCTCAGCTCACTGCAAGCTCCGCCTCCCAGGTTCACACCATTCTCCTGCCTCAGCCTCCCGAGTAGCTGGGACTACAGGCGCCCGCCACCTCGCCCGGCTAGTTTTTTGTATTTTTTTAGTAGAGATGGGGTTTCACCGTGTCAGCCAGGATGGTCTCGATCTCCTGACCTCATGATCCGCCTGTCTCGGCCTCCCAAAGTGCTGGGATTACAGGCTTGAGCCACCGCGCCCGGCCACATTTCTGTTTCTTTAAGCCACCAAGTTTGTGGTAATTTGCCAAGACAGCCCTAGGCAATTACTACAAAGCCTAAAATTTGCATCATTAATCTTGAGAGTTGACCAGAAGTTCTATTGATGAAAGCCTATGTCATGAGCCAGCAAAGCTTGCTGATTCTCTGTTGGAACATTCTTTTCAGGCAAATGTTTCATTTATATCATCCTTCTGCTTAAGGCAATGTAGTGATCTAACATTCCCTTGGCCACAAAAATGCATGCACTGTGGACTTACTTGAAAACTTACTGATGCTCTTAAAATGGGCTAGAAAAGTGTTAGAGCTGGTGGCATGTGAGCAACAGAGAATGACAGCCGACTAAAGAAGAGGGTGTTGCAGACATGTTAATTAAGCGGTTTTTTTCTTAGGTGGCTCAGAGAACATGCTGAATATTCAGATGACTACAGGAAAGACAGAAGATTCTATTTCAATTAAGAAGCACTTACTATACAGAAAATGTTAAAAAAAAAAAAAAAGTCCTACAGCACAGTAAGATACATACATATATGATGGAAAGCCTCTTTCTCTCTTTTTACATGACTGTAAGATAACTGTAAGAGATCAGCTGTAATAGCTGTTACTTTGCTGTTAAATATGATATATTCCATCATCTGAATATACATTAAACATATGTCACATGCCATTAAAATTCTGGATTCTGGGGCTAAAGCAGTGAATAAGGCTAAAACAAGTTGCCTGTCCTTGTGGCACTTCCATCTTAGTTTAAAATTGTTTAAATTTAAAGTCATCTCTAAGCCAGGTGTGGTAGCACAGACCTGTAGTCCCAGCTACTCTGAAGGCTGAGGTAGGTGGATTCCTTAAGCCCAGATGGAGACTACAATGAGCTATAGTCATGTCATTACACTTCAGCTTGGGTTACAGAGCAAGACCCCATCTCTATTTTTGGGAAAAGAGATTCTCTATTTATCTTCTTTGCTCTTAAGCTTATTATAAAGCTAAGTTTTTAAAACAGCACTTGACTAGTAGCATACACTCAAATTTCCACGTGTATTTTGTTTTGTGAAAAATAACCAAAAGGTGAAGCAGGGATTCCCCTCTCCAAACACATATGGATTTCCAGTCACAGAAAAAAAGCAGAAAGAAATTTGGCCCTTGGATGAAAAATCAACATCCTGAAGACGGTCATTTATAAGTTTTTCTGTTTTTGGATGTGCCAAAGGAGATTAGGCAATGGGTTTTAAAGTATAGGCTACAGAGAATTGACTTACCATAAGAAAACAGGATCAATTTGAGGACTTCTATTCCTAAAAGAGAAAGACCAAAAGTAGAAGAAAAGAAGAGAGAATAAGTAAATGAACAACATGGCTGAGCATCTGAAAGACCTTAAAGAAATTAGATGTTGAATATTGAATTGTTGACATTTTTGTGACACAAATCAAGTATGAGCACTAAAATTTAGT
This sequence comes from Papio anubis, assembly GCF_008728515.1. Taxonomy (NCBI): domain Eukaryota; kingdom Metazoa; phylum Chordata; class Mammalia; order Primates; family Cercopithecidae; genus Papio; species Papio anubis. Next base: position 26,583,401 of record NC_044978.1, read on the forward strand.
AACGGTCTCCATACACACAGTTCCTCTGAGTGAAAAAAAGTATTTGTAAAGTATTTGTGGGTGTATTTGTATGTATGTATGTATATCTGTACACACATACATACATATATATTTTTTTCTCCCCAGAATAGAGTTGATATACATTTGATGTTAGAAGCACAATAAATATAGAGAAAAAAGTAATTCAGCAAAGGCAATAAGCTTGAACCAAAGATGACCATGGGAATATCAGAACTCTCCGAAATCAAAAAAATATAGAATATGAAAATAAACTTTATGTAATAGAGTATGGAATAAGAATTCAAATCAAATTTACCTCATTTTTTTTTAGGCAGCGTGAGCCCAGCTGATGCCTGACTTACACAGAGAACAATGACTGTAGTCTCGTCACTCTCTGGCACTTTTAAAAGTTCAGTAATTATTAGTAGCAAGGATTGTTTTAAGAGAGAGAGAGAGAGAAACAGAGAGAGAGAGAGACTAATCTGTTAGAAAAATGATCTGACTACTACATCTGATACCTCAAAATTATTAGCCCACCTTCTATTCAATCAAATTATAAACTCGAGACATATTGTAAACTTATACTAATTCAAAATTATTTGTAATTTTGGCCACTTTTATTTTCTGCATATCTACTGAATTTTTAATGAAATCTTCATATCACGGTCCTAGATTTAGTCTTTACCACTTTCAATGCACTTGAATAGCTGCTATTCTTGTTTTCCCTATGACACTTCTGAAATCACATGATTACTGCCAAAACATTGATATTTAAAAAGAACAAAACTAGTGAGTTTATCCCCGATGATCATGTTACTTCTCTATCCAAGAGTTTTCAATATTTCCCACTGTTTCCAGGATAATGTTCAAAGTCCTAAGCAGGACGATTCCAAACCTTCGAGATTTGTCCTTTGTTTGCCTTTCTAATGTGATCCGCCACATTCTAGCAGGTAGCATATAGTCACGCATAATGAGCTTCTGAGAGTCCAAGCACACCACAGTCTATAGCACTACCATAGATTTGCATATAATTTTCCCACGTTTCTGTCTGGCTAATGCTAAACCATTTTTAAGAGTAACTCTCATGTTACATTTGAACCTTAGCTAAATTTCACAGTACTATGTGTCAAAATAACGTATCTTAAATCTATGAAGACCAATAGTCTATGGTATTTAATTTTAGGAGCTTCATAAAACAATTTGTTAAAGATAAAAGTCATAAGAATAATATAATAAATAAGTGAAGTTTTTGGTGTTACTAAGGGAATTCTGAAAATAAACCTAAATAGGATAAACATGAGCAGAATTTAGTTATGTGTACATTAAGGTATACTGGCACAAGAGTTTGGTAAAATATTTATCAAAACCTATGTAAAACACTTCAATAACTTTGTGAAGTATGTGCCAAATTCTAGACAAACAGATTTCGAGTTAAGAACAACCAACAACTATATTTAATCAATGTGATATGGAGGATTCTTTTATTCCCCACCTAGGCATTCAGGAACAATCTTATTTGAAAAAACACTTCCAACTCTATTACAAGACTGGGCACGGTGGCTCATGCCTGTAATCTCAACTTTTTGGGAGGCCAAGGTGGGTGGATCACTTGACGTCAGGAGTTCAACACCGGCCTGGCCAGCCTGGTGACCCCATCTCTACTAAAAATACAAAGTCAGCCAGGCGTGGTGGTGTGCACCTGTAATCCCAGCTACTTGGCAGGCTGAGGCAGGAGAATTGCTTGAACCCAGGAGGCAGAGGTTGCAGTGAGCTGAGGTTGCACCACTGCACTCCAGCCTAGGCGACAAGAGCAAAACTTTGTCTCAAAAAGAAAAAAGTCTATTGGAAGTGTTTTCCTATGTTTCTTTAAAGTTGGTTAAAGAGTACAAACTTTCTGTTATAAGATGAATAAGTTCTGGGAATCTAATGTACAGCATGGTGATGATAGTTAATACTGTATTGCGAACTAAAAATTTGATGAGTAGGTTTTTGTTTTTACCACACATATACAAACTATGGGTGGTGATGGATGTGTTAATTAATTTGACTGTGATAAGCAGTACGCAATCTACACGTATATCAAGTCATCACATTGTACACCTTGAATACCTTGAATAGATACAATCTTTGTTTGTTAATTATTTTAAAGTTAGAAAGAAAAATAATGGGAAAGATCAGACTTCAGAATTAGTCTTCAAGTACTCAACTTTAAGAACTTGTCTACTTTAATGGCAGAATTAGCTAATCAACTGTCTATCTATGGACATTAGCAAATGATTTAGTTTTCTTTCTCTTTCTGTAGATATATGTAAAACAATATGCATTATATATTTTTATATTATTTCCAGCAAGTTTTTAAAATTGATCACAGAAGTTGATTATTCGGTTGTCAGTGAGGTTCTTAGGAGAGATCTATGTACTTTTATTATCTAAAGAAAGCATTTTTAATCTATGACACCCTTGTATTTCGGACAAACTATTTTAGATAAAATCAGCACATCACTGTGATTTGCCCTTTATTAACTCACCAGGCATAAAAGTATCTTGTATTTGTGAAATTATTGAGTATTTGAAGCAGATATTGTGAATTACTTTGCTTAACATGTATTCCCACTAACTTTCAACCAGAAATCAGAAAGGCAAATAATACATTTCCCAGATTTCCTCGCTGCTTAGGTTTTTGATGGTGGGTGCAGCCAATCAAAGGCATTCTCCTAAGACGTGGATAGGAACTGAATTGGGTGAAGAGAGAGGCAAGATAAAGGGCATTCATTTGCTGGTGCAGATTATGGACTTGTCAGCTGTTGCAAGTTTCCAGATTCACCATGTGACTCCCAGGTTGCGGATGTTCTTTCTAGAAGTTCGGTCTAGAGTTTATTTCTTCATTTCTCACTACAATTTTGTGAGACGCTTAATCTTCTTTAGTATGTTCTCATACACAATGACTAAAGCAGTTTCTGTTCTTTGAAACTACTGTTCAATAATTTTTAGAGGTAATTATGAAAAAATAAAAAATAGCAACATATGGTATGCTAATTTTTAAATGGAGTCCAAATAAAGAAAGCCATTAATTATTAAGCCTAAGCATAAGTAAATATAAATTAGGCCCAGTCTGTGTGTCATTTATAACTTAAGAAAGAGAATAGTCTAATTCTGGAAGTATAAATCTTCTTCAGGCACTAAACTGAAATTCTGCTGTGGTTACAGTTGTTTGTTCTTCTTATTATTTTTTGTTTGTTTGTTTGGTTTGTGTAGTATCATTTTATCCACTGCTGAATCACACAAAAGAGGTTAAACAGTTGTCTTAGATTGCAAAATATTACTTTCCTATCAAAATGCATTATAACTCTAGGTCTCTGGAGCTAACACAAATAACACATGTCCTTAATTTTTACATGGGCTTTGTTTTATTTAATAAAATGACTCATTTAATGGTGCCCATGAGTAGTTTCTTGTCTAGACTTCAGCAGCCTGCTGATAGTCAAAGTTCCAGATAATCCTCTAGTGATCTGTAGCTAGGCATCTGATGAGTGGTTTGTCATTGTTCTACTTCCACCCCTTATAGGATCAGGGGTTCAGTGAGAAGAGAGGTTCCCAAGAGGCCCTTCAAACTGCTGCCATCCCTCATGTTGCACCTGTTCTCTTAGTTTCTCATTGACACTCACCCATTCCCAGTCAGGCTGGGATTCAAGTACCCGGTGCTGACCATAGCTTTTGTCTGTTTCTGCTATTGTTGACTCTTTCTACTGTTTACTTCAGAGAAAGCCATACTCCTGAGAAGTCAGTCTGGGATTCTTAGAGTGTGATCGATCCTCATAGTGTTTAACATTATAGACCCAGAAAAGCCACTTGTTTCCCTTTACTTTTGCCACTTTAGAAATCCTTACCAGGGGGTTAAACTTCCTTCATGGGGTGTCACGCTGAATAGCAGGGGTCAGCTTGTCAATTCTCTCCTTTGGCTCCTAGCACCACATACTAGCAGGGAATGGGTTCAAATCTCCCTTTTCCTCTCTCAGCAAGCAGCAGCATTCTCATTCATCTTCCTCCTATTGGAAACACATCCTCATTCCGTGCCTCACCAGTTGCTTGTGGCAGAATTTGACTAGATTCCACTCAAATGTTGTGATTTTATTTCTCATGACATTTTTTATATGCCTGTTTGTCTTCTTCCCATTCCAGAAAGGGCCATAATATATTTATGAGGTTTTGCATTTTAAAAAAATTAACATTACAGAACCATCGTAGCTGTGCTGATATTTTAATAACATCATATAATATATTTAGAATAGCATGCTACTTTTGGAATATTTTATTATTTTGCCTGTTGTCTTGTAGAAGTGTTTATGATGCATATAAGATTGAAAGAAAATTGCTTTTTTGCTACGTGGCATCATGTGCTTTATTTCTACCATTACTGAGTTATTATAGAACTAAATCAATTATGTTTCCTAATATGCACTTCACATTTCCCATCCTCAGCCACATTGCAAATGGGTAGGAACCGTAGCATGTGCCATATCTCTATTGATGCAGATTGTGAATCTATAGCTTTCAACAGATGCTTTGCCAGATGATTGAAACTGGCATACACTCTGTTGACTGATTGCTAATTTTTTTTTGAGGCAAGGATTCAGAAGTAGCAAAACTACCAGGAGAAAGAACACTGATGTAACTTCATTAGGCAAGTTGACAAAATGGCATTTGATCTGTGTATTCTGTTTATACACATGGCTAAAATCAGTGCTTCATTTTCGCCCCCATGGAAATAAATTCATCCAAGGTGGCTAACTGTACAATAAATGTAAGGCAAAGAAGGCTGAATAGTTATCAGATCAAATTTAGGCAAACAGTTTAGTACATATAGTTTGCACAGTATAAGCTTTTATGTTATAAAAATTGGGGGTTAAGTCCTGGATATGCCACTTAGTAGCTTCATGTTCTTAAAGCAAATTATTTAACTTTTGAAGTTGTTTTTCTCATCTGTAAAGCAGAAGATAATTCTGTCAATGTTACAGTATTATGTTATTGTATAATATAGGAGTTAAACGCTTAATACCATGTAATTATAGGGCTTTGTACAGTCCCTTGGCAAGTGCTAATTAGCAGTAGGTGGTAGCATTTAGTTTGATAATCCAGGCTGCCGGTTTTCATGTAACAGGAGACCTCAGTTTGTGAGTATATATACATCATAAATTTGAAACTAATAGTATTAAAATGACTTAACTCATAGCTGAGGAAACTGAGATTCAGAGTGATTAAATAACATGTTCAAGGTCACACAGATGATTAAAGACAATATTGAGACTAGATCGAGTTTTTCATCTCCTTGAAAAATGTATTATTCTAAAAGCTTTGCTGGCTTATTCCAAATGTCTTCTTTCCACCTAAGGTTTCAAGGCTCAGCAAATAAAAATAAACTATATCACGTTAAATTTGAATTTCATATCGACAAAATTATTTTTAGTTTAAGCATGTTCCATGCAATATTTGGGACAGACTTGAAATAAATATGCAATAATAAAAAATACTAAATAATACTAAAACATACAATGCTAAAAAACTAAAAATTGCAATATTTACAACATACTTGCACTTAAAATTATTCTCTATTTGAAACTCAGATTGACCTGAGCATCCTGGCATCTTTTATCTGGCAATTTTATTTTTTTTGTCACTAGTATTTTATAAACAGTTTAATGTTTTATACTAACTTCTTCCATTTTTCAACCTAGCTCAACTTTCAGCCATCTCTATTGACTGCAGAACATTTACAAGGCATAGCCATAAATTGATGTGATAGATCCTTGTAAACTCGATATGAAAACCAATCTTATTGCTTTTCTGCCACTACCTCATTCTCATGATCAAAAAAAAAAAAAATTTGTTTTTTCCTTTTTGGCATGTTTTCCATGGCTAAGTGATTACAGTAGGCTGCACAAGGTGGTCTTACAATTAAAGACATATTTGCACCTTATAATCTGAGTGATTTCATATGGAAAAATCCAGGTTAGTAGAGCACTATTGTTTAGCTTGCAGAATATAAGTCCAGATTAACCACCTTCTCCCTTCTTCTGGTCCTGGCTGTTTTCCTGGAACTGGCTTCAATGTACCACTTTTCCTGCCAAACTTAAGTATAGAAAACCTGAAATGAGTTCAGCCAATTCGTCATTAATTGGACCAGGTGGATGCTATTTGCTGCCAAATAGGTTGCACCGCTATCCTTCCAGGTTGCTTGTAACTCTGGTGTGTCATCACCCCCAACTCAGAATGCTGCCTGCAATCAGAGGCCATAATAGGAAAAAGCTCTCAGGAATTTATTGCTTCATCAATTGACTTACACCTGAAAGTGAGGCTTGCATTATTTCTTAGTCTCATCAGATAGCGCCTGTACTTCCTTTTATTCTGAAGGTTTAATTCAAGAAGTCTTAGGTCAAATTGCTTTCTTGTATTAAATGAGAATTTCACCCTCTTAGAGTGAAGGAGCTGGGTAGGGAGCCATTAGCAGGGAAGTTCACACAGCTGTGTTAATAGAGTTGTTTGTCTCAGCTTTTCCCAAGAATTTTTCATTTGTTTCACATGGTCTTAAAACTTATAAAAAGAGAGGAGAAAAATGAACACATTTTTACTTAGAATTGTTCCTTTCACTCAACAAAGAATTAGTTCTTTTACATTTTATCATAACAGTCATTCCTTAGTCTTAGTATTAGAGCAAATACATTATAAGTTATGAAATGGCATCCTATCGGATCTGTGAACTCTTGGATAATCGTTCACTGTCTCGTCGAAGGAACAGTAAATGGCTGAGGAAGTTGTTACTCGGCTGAATTCCAGATATTCTGACTTTGTATGATTGCGTTGAGCAAATTGCTCACAATTTAAGGTTAAATAGCATAAACATTGTACTAGGAAGCAATGTAGGTATAGCGTAAGGAAACATATTTGTAGTCCAGATGCCTTAATTCTAGTTGTAGGCATTCTGGTGGCACCACAAACTAACACCACGTTGGCCAATCTCTAATCTATTTAGATTTTAGCATTTTTTATTTATAAAGTATTATAAGTTAATAATAATAGTTATATCTGGTCTCTTTGAGAATATAGATGAATTATTCTTCATTTGCTCTTTCTTGCTTTCTACCACAATTTACATAAAATACGTCCACAGATACTGGTTTATAATGGCTGACTAGAGATGTCAGACACATGCCCCTCTAGAAAGAAGAACCAAAATTATGAACAAATAATCATATTTTGAATAGAAAATCTAAGAACTGAACAAAGAAGTCACAGGAAATACCTGAGGCACTGGAGAACAAGGAAATGAATGGCAGATCATCTGAGATTAGCCCCAAGGGACTCTGTGTGGTAGGAAAAGGCTAAGTGGGAGAACGTCAGTGGTCTACATCCCCAGGGAAGATTGCTGTAATCAAAACCTTGGGATCCAAAACTCTACCCACATAAACCCTGACCCTAGCATGGGTAGTGATTTGGAGACTCCACAAAGGCATTGTATCAGATAGAAAATTCACACTGAGTCACTCACTCCAAGACCTAAGTGGCTGCAGCTGGGCTCCCTTGTGACAGCTGTCATAGAACTGCATCCTGCACTGGGAATTATGGCTCCCATATCTTCACATTCCACAAGTCCCCACTGGCATTAGTAACCCAGTAACCTTAGTGCTACAGTGGCATAGCACTGGCTGGACATAAAGGTGCTATGGGGTCCCTGGTAATGTAGCCTTGGAGTACTATTCCCAGGGAAAGAGCAGTGCAGAACACAAAAAAAGGCAGCCCATGGAACAAAGGCAACCAAAATGTGTGCTTTCCAGAACCCAAGAGCTCCCTGTCTGGGCCTATGAGAAATGACTCCACTCCCAGCAGTGACACAAACACTGTGCTTGGTTTTGCAAGCAAAGCATGAAGTTCTTTCCCACTGGCAGAGCAGGCTCTGTGCTAGAGCTCATGCATAGAGAGCAGAACACATTCTTCCCTTCTGCATACTGCTGTTGGCACAGTCATTGTTGCTACTGCTGAAAGCTGAGGAAGGTGAGCTAGAGGGCTGCCTGTCTGGGGTTGGAGGGGTGATGTGTACCCACTGATGGTGTGGCTCTGTGCTGGGGTAAAAGCCGAGTTCCTTGCAATATCCTATCTACAAAGCTCTACTGTGCTGGTCTTCTGTCGATTCCTCTCCTTCATCTGCTATAACTCTCACTCTCACATCTTTTTTAGTCATAGCAGGCGTTCTCTGGCCTTGGGCCTTTGCACTGGCCCTCTCCTCTCCTGAAACTCTCTTCTTACAGAATGCATGTGGCTTACTCTCTCAACTTTTTGAAGTCTTTGCTCAATTCTGATCTTCTTGATGAACGCTTTCTGTTCACCTTATTAAACATTGCAACCCTCTGAACCCTATACTCCTTACCCTCTTGCCAAATTTATTTTCTTGATAGCACTTATCCCTTCTATATTACAAATTTGATTATTTATTAGTCCTCTTCCCACACAAGAATTCAATCTCCCCAGGAGATAAAATAACAATAATTATTTATTTTTGTATTCTTCCCAAAGACTAGGAGAGTGCCTGGCACATTGTAGGTGCTGAGTAATTAATTGCTGAATAAAATCATTGAAGGTATGAATGAACATACGAATAATGAGTAGAATGCACATGGCACTTTATATATTATCATGTTCAAAACTCCCAACACTAGGAAGGAGGTACTATTATTATCTCAATTTTAGAGCTAATAAAAAAACAAGCTAAAACATTTAAATAAATTCAAAAATTACACTTAGCATGTAGCTGTCTGGCTTCAAAGTCCATGTACTTTTTATTCTTCTACTGTCTGTGTTCACTGCAATAATACATGATAAAGTAGTTTTAAAAGGATAAAGCACTGTCCTAAATATGTACTAATATATAGTTAAATAGAATAGTTCTATTTTTCTGATCTGATGAATTAAAAAAGCATAACAAGATAATTTATTTTGCCTTTTAACTTTGATTCCGGTTCAAAATTGGATAAGTTGTTGTACGAATATCTCATACACATATATCTACATCAATATGTAATTTTCTACTCTCTTTACTGTGGAACCCGTAAAACTTCTATTTCTGGCTTCTTTGTGACATTTCTCAACTTTAGATGCATGGTGAGAGCAAGCAAGAATAGTTGGTTGAAATTTATACACTGAGTCATCTTCTGTAGAATATATTCCATATAATCTACACTGCATATATATTTTTCATAAAAATTACATACAGCTTTTCCCACATATATTACAGAAAACTCTAAGTTTGAACTAGGCATAGGTCAGAGCAAGATGACTTTTTAAAAGGCATTCTGATATAATTCAGTATTTTTCAAACTTAGTTACAGCTTTCATGATTATTGCTTAACTGCATTTGAACTGTAATATTGTTTACTTAATATTTTTTTATTTATATAGATTCAATATTTCTACTTAAATGCATGCAGACTTCACATAAGCAATGGAATTACAGATCTGAGGTACCAGTCTTTTTTAATCACATTAAATCAATAAAAATTAAAATTTATATAAGCCCCATCCATATACCAGTGTTAATAGCCTACCTTTTTCTACATGAGATATACATTTCATATATGTTTGCCTCATTTTGGAAAATACTGACAGAAGATAATTAGCCTTTGAGGAATTCTTGAGAATAGCTATATGACAAAAGTACCTGCATAATGCTGTGTCTACTATATAGCCTTAAGGAGAAGATGAATAAATATATATTTTGGTTCAGAGTCAAAATGGTTGAATAGTACCACGCAATATTCTGCCAACACAATTTGTTTTAATTGAGCATACAGTACATAATAAGACATCGGAAATTTTATCAAAATACTAAGTTTTGGTTATAATTTTTTAGAAAACAATGCTATCATTAAAAAACAAATTGTCTTTATAGAACTTCGGCCTTCCTACTCCAATACTCTATCTATTCCTTTATTTAGTCACAATGCCTTTTTGCTTTCTGTTAAATATGAATTTACATTTTCTACCTAAACTTTAAACATCTTTCTTTTCCCTCAATATTTTTCAAATACTTGTTACTATTACATTTTCTCTTTGATGTTTGGCTTTTGAATCTGTCCTATTCATAGTCTGTCAGTGTCTTTTTGATTTCACTTTCCTGACTTACTAACACAGACCTATGAGTGAATGATATTTTCATGTCTTAATCTTATGTTTTTCTAATGCAACTGACTTGTCAGTTATCTGCTTGGGGTAAAATATGACTTTGAATTCCAAACATCAATTTATGAGTTGCCAGTATTGCTGGAGAAAAACCTCCTTACTGATTTGGTTCCAAAACAAATTGAGACTCCTTATTTCATTTTTTTTTTCCCCACACAGTTTAGCAATCTTTTCACTCAATCAGTATCACATTTTTTTTGTGATTGTTAATATATTCTACTCTCATTAGAATTATAGATAGCCCTACCCTCTCGTGAGGACCCTAACTAACAACTATGACAGAATATAAGTGTGTGGAGTAGATGTCATCAAAAGTCAGTGATGGATAGATCAATAATGGTTTACCCTTCTTGAAATACAGTTGGCTAGGTTATTTACATCAACTTTTCCACAATAAAAGGAACCAAAAAATCTGGGTAAGACCTTAGAGAAAAAAAGCATCAAAGAGGTCCTTAGTTATTCATGGAAAGAGAAAACCCAGAGTGCTAAGATGAGTGCTAAAGTCAAAAATCACTGAGTTTTAAGCATGAGACAGTTCTCTCCTTGATTTCCAGCTCAAATTATCACATGTATGGTTCAAAGATTGCAACTTGAAATAGTTCAAGAAGGTTAGTTTCCTTGGTTTTAGGGATAGTGGCTGCCTGTAGGTGTGAGTCAGGAGAGATGTATGGGGAGTTTCTGGCAATGTTCTATTTCTTGCACTGGGGAGGGCGTTATTGTTTTTGTTAAAATAATTATTTAAATTATAAGTATATTAAAGTAGACATGTATAATTCCTATATCTCACAATGGAAAATGCGATCTAGAATTATTTTGTTTTCTGTTATTGAAATATGTAGAACAAATGATAAATGGGCTGACTCTGGGCACACTGCCTGTGTGTTAGCCCTGCTCTACAAGGAGCAGCAAAAAAATATAAAACCAAAAATTAAAAATGTAAATGTTTTCCTTCAGAGAGTTCTAAAAGGAAGTAATATCAATGGGAAGAAGTTTCAGTAAAGCTGAAGAGGTAAATAAAGTACATATGTAAACAACTGAATATATTGATTATCTTACTTTTATAGAAAAAGGTGCCTTGTGACATAGAGTAAAGGATTGAAACAAAGGCATGTTAGGGTCAAGTAGCAAAGGATTAGGGCTAAACTCTGTAGAATTGGGAGTATAATAAAAATTGAAATTGGGAGAGAGAATTTCCATGAAGAGTAGCAATTGTTGCAGCATAATTAAAGATCAGAGGATTCGAGAGTGAATTGCTAAAGTCCACTACCCCCATAGTCTTCATCAATCTTCTCTCCAAGCATTCTATAATAGAACTAAAATCTAAATAAAACATTTTCTTGGCCATTCGCACCACCAGCTTCATAAAGCCTGCCAACCTGATGACTGTCTTATATAGAAATTGTGGAGCTGTCCCAGAAGTTGGGAGTTACTCCAGAAGATTTAGTATCAAGCAAGGACCAGAGAGGGAAGGGGAGAAACAGGAAAGGCAGGTGCCAACATGATGATTAGTTTTACTACTAAATGTATCTTTTTTTTTTAGACCGAGTTTTGCTCTTGTTGCCCAGGCTGGAGTGCAATGGCGTGATTTTGGCTCACCGCAAACTCCGCCTCCCGGGTTCAAGCGATTCTCCTGCCTCAGCCTTCCTGAGCAGGTGGGATTACAGGCATGCGCCACCATGCCTGGCTAATTTTGTATTTTTAGTAGAGATGTGTTTTCTCCATGTTGGTCAGACTGGTCTCGAACTCCTGACCTCAGGTAATCCACTCGCCTCCCAAAGTGCTGGGATTACAGGCGTGAGCAACCACGCCTGGCCTACTGAATTTACCTTTTAACTCAATGCACTTTATTACTGTGTAAAGTAAGTTCTTTATTGCAGCAAGTACAACAAAATCAAAAAGAGATACTTATTCTTAGTAGGCAATACTTGTTAACTATATTTATAAATAAATGAACATTCATGTAATATATATGCATAGAGAATTGAAATTTAAATAAGAATGTAAAATTAAATTTAAAAGGACTGAGATAGGAATACAAAAATTGGGCCTGTAACCCCCATGTTGACATTAATTGGTTGTGGCTTTAGCCTTGTATTCTCTGGATTTCATATCTTCATTTGTGAAACCACAGTACCATTGGGAGGCTGGTCTAGCTCAGTGGATTTTCAAACAGAGCTTTACTAAATCCAGAGGGTTTTGTTTGTTTGTCTTTGTTTTGCTTTTTGATCCTTCAGAAGGTCTGTCTTATTGGTGACTGATGTGGAAAGGGTGATGAAGTGTGTATCTGACAGTATTCCAGGCCCCTTATACCACTTCAGATAGAACAGATTTGTGTTTGTTTACGACTCTGGGTAAGATTTCGATTGAGAAAAGATTTCAGCACTGATGAAGGCAATACAATAACTGATCTCAAGTTTCCCAAATGTTAATAATTTCTTAGATAATAGTCTAAGAAAGATCTTTAACTCTTAAAGCAGAGGAGTATCAGTGAACCCCAAATAATATTCCTAAGGATGCAACTCAAAGAGTTGTATTAGGTTACAATGCCTGAGTGTGCTTTTATTTTCTATGTGAAATGCTGTTACTTCAATTATGTGTGTTTGTGCTTATTATTTATTCTATGCTTGCAATAAAATGCAACAAACAATTTTTTTTCTTTTTCTTTTTTACTCCTCCTTCTTCGCAGACTCAATAAGCAATTGATGAATACTGACCCTATGTAAATATGGTTTGGGAATTCTGAGAAACATTCTGATAGTTTGTTCAAGGAAAACATTAGGTAAATCTCTTTGTACAGTGACACTAAGATCTAAATACCTTATTTAACAAATTATACTTCGTAGTTTGTTCAATCGTGACACTTTTTAGAGGGGAAGTTGTTTATGTACTATGTCTTGTTCTCTTGCTTGTTTTCTCAGTTTTACAACTAATAATTTGTAAATTCTGGAGCATACGAAAGTATTTAATTTCTTGAGAAAAAGGCAGAACTGCAGGGGGTATTTTGTAACTAGAAGAAATGAAGTGAAATCCAGGGGGTAGAAAAAATTTGACATTAACAACAAAATAAAAATAAAGACCTTTATTTTTGGAAGCATTATACAACTTAATTAAAAAGTACTTATATATAAATGAGAGCTAAAGTATAACCTATTTTAGTTCTGAAAACCTATTAAAATGTATTCACGCACTTTACATTTCTCTAAAGGTTTTCCTATTCATATGTGTGTATATATATTATATATAATACATGGAGATATATATGTATATATAGATCTCACAGACATAAACCTCTATACACATATGCACTTACAGTCAGGCATTCTTACAGTCACACGTTCTCTGAATTTTCCCACACAAAGGCACATAGGTAACACAGCAACCATAGTGACCTCCTCGCATTTGAAGGAAAGAGGAAGGATCTGTCAAAAAATCATTTAATGGTACTTTTAAAAGCACAGTAAAGCACACTCTATTCAGGGATGCTGCCATAGGTGATAGGTATACAGACCACTGCAATGAGATTTTGCAGTAGGAGAGACTGGACTCAGCTCTAAATACTGTGGCATCAGCAAGTGGGAATTTATAACTAAAAAACAGAAAAAACAGGGTGGGATCAGCAGATGGAAAATTACTCAAAGAAAACATAAGGGGTGAGGGGTTTTCTGGCTAAACCCACCTAACTGGATTCTTGCTGAAGGCAGGTTAAGATGATTAGACATCACTTAGTGAATGGTGGAGGATGAGGGACCCAATTAGATATTGAGGGTAATTAGACACCAAAGAGGGGGCAGGTTCTCGCTATACTGACTTAGCAGGGTTCTTGCTAAAATTGGGTTTCACAAGGAAGTCCACAGATGGGCTAGCAAAAAGTTTGGTCAAGCCCAGAATCTTTGTCAGATCATATTGTGCTATAATAACAGAGCAGTGATGATGCTTATTGCTTAGAAAGGTGATTTGGAGGTACAGTCTACAGGTACTTGTTTGGAAGGAGCAGCTCGACCTTTGCTACTGTTACGAGCATCAAAAGCTAGAAAAGAGGAAGCTTACTTGTCCTTTTAAAATAAGTGCTTTTTGCTTCCTGTCACATTGACCTGATAGCCTCTCAATCTGGCTCAGTCTCACTGTGAAGTTTAGCTGCTTGAAATCAGGATAACGTGTGCCAGGCAGGATAAATTGAGCTACAAGACAGAACTGGGTATGACTCACTGCCATCTCTGTGATTCTGCTTAAAGAGTTAGGCCATTTCTCTGTTTTGGGTTTTACTGTTCCCAGCACAGATACTTTACAATGCTTGAATGGTACTTGGCGTGACCTTCTCATGTTCCTTTTACCATGCCTTTTGGCTCTCATTGTTGAAAATGCTTTCATCAGTTATTCTGGAACATTTTGGTTCACAAAACTTTCACTAGATCTGGTAGAAAATTCAGAAGAACATGTTATTAAAGCTTCAATTTATGTTTTTTCCTAGATGTCTAAAAAATTTCTTTATTGAAAACAAATATTTCAAAGTTCCTCTTATCTACAGAGCACTGACTAATCCACAGCTGCTATTCAAATCATTTTAGCCAGGCAAATATTTCATAGGAATTTTATGTATTGAAATGCATACATATGTATGTAACTGGTTCTACTACAAAAATAGAGGGGGTTATCTTTTCTGCCAAGTATATTAGAAAACATGATTTTCGTGCTCTATATGCAAAGGAGCAAAAAAGGGGACAAAATGCAATATATTATAAAATGAACAATTGGTTAGGTTAAATTCTAAAAAATCATTTTAAGTAAAATTAGTTAGACAAAAGCAAGGATATGAGTACACTGAGGAATACATTGAACACTATTGAGAAACTCAGAAGGAAATAATTATAATGTTGTACTTTTTAATAAGATATCTGTGGTATCTGGCAGCCTGTCAGCAGGGACATTTACTCTGCTCAATAATTATACAGAGAGGAATTATTTAGTCTGTGTTCCCAAACAATTAATGAGATCAAGATTTCTTTCTTCTGAAACCAACTTTGACGGTTTGTTTCTGGAGTGTTCAAGAAGTCCTTGACAGGTTCTAATAAAAGCAAATTTAAAATTGTTCTTGAGATTGTCTTTTATTGACACGCTAGCATTTGTTACTTTAAATTTTAACACTTTGTATCTTGGCAAAGTGGTAGATAGAGAGAATTATGAGTAGCAGATTTTTGTTTTGAATACTGGTTAATTAAGTGATAAAGTTTTACTGTATCCTGCCTTTAAAGGAGTCAACTTTATCCAGACTGAGAAATAAATGCTGTACTGGAAAATCAAAAACAATAATTGAATAACATCAGGACTAGAAAATCATATTTATTTACCTATTATTTGCTTATTTTTAGTATAAATTGTACAGATAGTTCATATAAAACTTTCATTGTTATTTAGCTTTTAAATATCAAGAGGTTTCCATAAGCAATAGAACAATGTTTGAAAAATATTTTAAAGTGTGATTGCTATCATGGCAAATCCATCAGTGAAACTGATCAACTGAATTATAAACACTGTTTGAGGAGAAATCTGACATGACATGAAAACACAGGCTCATCGTGTCAGTTGGAAACAACTCACTTTTGGTAGTATCCTGAATCTTCTCCTTAGAAGTTGAGTGATCCTGGGCCAATCATTTAATGTCTCTACACTTCAGTTTCCTCATTGGAAAATTGGGATGAGAAATGATATATTTTTAGTGTTTGGCTGTATTAGACAGGTTACTAGAAAGAAACAGATGACACACTGAAAATTTAAAACAAGCTGTTCAGTGAAGGAACTATTTTCAGAAGTGTGAACTGGGGGATCAATGAGGGCTGTGAAGCACCCAGATTCTAGCAGCAGCAGGAAGCTGCTAGCACCTAGGCCTTAAAGGGCAAGAAGCTATGTAAGAGGGTCACTTGCAGGATTTGGGGCTTTGGTAGGTAACGTAACTTCTGCTAGACAATAGCGGGGTGCACAGTGAGCTGGGAAATAATGTTCCCTCTTTCTACTATGCTCTAATCTCTGGCTGGTGCCTCCTAGTTGCTGAATGCAACCAGGAAGCAAATGGACTAGAACTCAGTGACACGGGTCATAGGGTCCTGGGGCATAGAGCACACCAGAGAAAAGTGGAGAGTGAACCTAAGTGCGACCCAAATTGAAGACAGGCACCACACTGGCATACATTACATATTAGCTCTAGAACAAGAACAACAAAACAATTTCCTAACCCCCAAGTCTTGCTGTGTCATAAACTTTCTCCAGGTCTTCAATAAATCTCATACATGTGCACTGTTCTTTTATGGTACTTTTTTCCCTTAGTGAAAATCAAGATAAGGGGCTCAGTGCTGTGATTAGGTTAATGCCAGGGCAGAGATAAAGAAATAACTGTAAGATTCAGAACAGAAAAGAAGACGTCAACAGAGTCAAGAAGTAAGAGCCAGAGAAGGACTTGAGGACACAAAAGCCGTAGGAATTCAGAGAATGTTTTGGAAGAACATGGTGTTGGATTTTCTGCAAAATAATTCTTGTTTTGTATTTTCTGCAAAAAATGAAGTTTTGTTGAGGCAAAGGGTAGGGGTACCAAAGTCTAACTTGCAAAACAAGAGCAGAATCCTGTGTCAGACACATGGACAGGACACTTAACAACAAAACAGAATAACTGAGATAATTAAAAATGTCTGAGATCCAAACTGATAGCGTGGTTTAAGCAAGGCAGAAGAATACACAAGCACATTTCTAGGGCAAGTTGCATGTAACTGGCCAGCCTTCTCCTATAAGCATGGCACTGCCAAGAACTATGGTACCTGAGCTAATATCCTACTTGAGAGCTAAGAAGGTAGAACACAACAGTCTCATGGCTGCTGGGAGAAGACACAGAAACTTCTGGATCAAGCCCAGGGATTTTATTTCTCATGGCACAGCCAGCAGCATGAGCATCAGCACATTTGTGACAGGAATTTTTTTTTTTTTTTTGCCTCAAGTCTTATAGGCTGACATGAACGGGTCCACTAGAAGCCTACATGCCTAGTGCATTGCATTACTAAATTTATGGGACACAAATCTTTTATAATGGGCAGTTAAGCATGCTTTTATAATGGGCAGTAGGCATGTTCCAAAGGAGATACCATCTTCCAAGGTTATTCACTAGACAAATATCCATGAAAAGATTATCTACCACAAAGGACAGTTACCAAGAAAACATGCAGAAATGCAAGAGATCCATATAGAAATGTGTCTCAACTGACAGTTTACAGGGCTTGTGGTTGAGCATGAGTTTATGAGACTAGCAATGGCATAGCATTTTGACATGATGGTGTGCCATAAATAATAATTCCTATCATAAATCTGGTCTATGTAGATATTACTAGACGTACATGTGTTCTATGTAGACATTATTAACCCATAATATGAGGAAGGCAATATTCTATAATAATTTGATATCAATTTTATAGGAATTTTTTTTTTTTTGAGATGGAGTCTTGCTCTGTTGTCCAGGCTGGAATGAAGTGGTGTGATCTCGGCTCACTGCAACCTCCGCCTCCTGGGTTCAAGCGATTCTCCTGCCTCAGCCTCCTGCCAAGTAGCTGGGACTACGGGCATGCACCACCATATGTGGCTAATTTTTGTATTTTTAGTAGAGACAGGGTTTCACTATGTTGACCAGGTTGGTCTTGAACTCCTGACCTCAGGTGGTCCGCCCACCTCAGTCTCTCAAAGTGCTGAGATTACAGGCATGAGTTACTGTGCCTGGCTGATTTTATAGGATTTAGATGTTTATGTTTCATAGGTACAAAATAAAGTTTAAAAAAAAGGACTGACAGGTAGGAAGGAATCATTTAGTCATTACAAACTGTCTACTTCTGCCTTAATTAAAGATGAAAGAAATGTCCAGAGGCATTCTGGGGGTTAATTATAGGGTCATAACTGAAGTGATTTGGGCTCAAATGCTAATACAGTTTTCTGAAGAGCTGAATTGGATTCAGATGATGGCTCTTTTACTCCACTCCTGCCTATTCTTCCTAAGGCTCGTGGTCCATACTAAATTGGTGGCAACTTAAGTCATGTTTTATTACAGCAGACATCAAAAAGAAGCACTTAGAAGTTAAAGGAACCCAAGATGAATCACGCAGTAAACTATGAATGAATAGAATCCTACGTTGATGACCTAAGAGCACAACGGTCTTTACTCCAAGAATTACCAGCTGTCAGGCTGCTGTTGGGATTTAACAACCCCTTTGACTCTCATAATGATTTAAAACATTGCTCTAGTTGTCAACTCTTAATAAGAACAATTCACATAAAGAATCAAATTATTGACTTTTGTAGGAAAAAACCTCTAGTACACAGGGACGATATTTTTAGATGGCAGAATTGGGGGCTGCTCCTCATTCAGGTAAATCTAGTGATTTTTTAAATTGTGTTACAGTTGTCATTACTCTATATTGTTTCTTAAAAATGGAGGCATAATGCAAGTTACTATTTTTCATACATTTGTGCTTTTTCCTTATAGCTAAACTGTAAAGTAGAAATTGCTTCTTTGATTTGACTAACAACTTGGTCTCTTCAGATATTTAAGTTTACAAACCCTGTTTAACCTGTTTGCTCTTGACTTTGAAAGGCAGTCACTGGTATGACAGCCAGGAGTGGCTTTTACCCTGATCCATGTAATTGGGATTGGGTCAAGACTTGACCTTCTGCTGGAGGATGAAAGGAGCTCCTACTGTATTCCAATCTCCAGGGACAGAATTTAGACTCCAAATTGGTTATAGAGAGGGAAAATTGGACCTGCATTTCTGGTGAAGAAGCCAACGTTTGTAATGACAGTATTCTTAGTTTCTTATTATTTTACAAAAGATACATATTTTGCTCACAAAAAAGAAAATATTCCCCCTGGCTCAGGTTCACTGTTTAAGTCTTGAATGAAAATCTTAAGAATCCTTCTGACTTTATTGAAGCTTTTCTATCTTATCTTTTCATGTTTTTCCACACCTCTGATGTAATAACGGCCATGATTCTATCAGTAGCATTCTGCTGCATTCCCTAGAGTGAGTGGGAAGCTTGGATGTCGCCTAGACTTGCTTCACTAGCCGTCCACCCACGTCACATCTGTCACTGGCCTTGAGCCTGTGAGCCAAGCTGAGGCACATTAGACTAATTTTGTTATCCTTAGTTCATAAATGCTTGTCCGTATCACAGTGCCTTGTTATAATCTCCCACTGATATGTAGGTGGTATTCAGCTGATTCTATGTTTTTGGGACAGACTTCAGATTTAAACTAGGACAACAGGTACAATAATTTAAAAATAAAGGCAGCAGTATTTACTTCAGAGTAGTTGCCTATAAGTGAGAGGTGAAGCCAGCTGGACTTCCTGCGTCAAATGGGGACTTGGAGAACTTTTCTGTGTCTAGCTAAAGGATTGTAAAGATTGAGAGGTGAAGCCAGCTGGACTTCCTGGGTTGAGTGGGGACTTGGAGACCTTTTCTGTCTAGCTGGAGGATTTTAAACACACCAATCAGTGCTCAGTGTCTAGCTAAAGGATTGTAAATGCACCAATCAGCACTCTGTAAAATGGACCAGTCAGTGCTCTGTAAAATGGACCAATCAGCAGGATGTGGGTGGGGACAAATAAAGGAATAAAAGCTGGCCACCCCAGCCAGCAGTGGCAACCTGCTCGGGTCTCCTTCCACACTGTGGAAGCTTTGTTCTTTTGCTTTTCACAATAAATCTTGCTGCTGCTCACTCTATGGGTCCATGCCACCTTTAAGAGCTGTAACACTTGCTGCGAAGGTCTGCGGCTTCATTCTAGAAGTCAGCAACACCACAAACCCACCAGAAGGAAGAAACTCTGGACACACCATCTTTAAGAGCTGTAACACTCACTGCTAAGGTCTGTGACTTCATTCTTGAAGTCAGCAAGACCAAGAACCCACCTGGAGGAACCAACTCTGGACACATGAGGAAGAGGCAAGAAAAGAGCTCTTTTGTGACCCCATTGTGCCAGCATAGTGAAGCTTAAAAGAGTCTCTAGATGTGATAAGACCCCAAGAAAATCAGTGGCATGTGACACTGTTAATAGCCATATGTGGCTATTACCATATGTGGAACTTAAAGTTCAAAATCAAACAAATCTCTCTCTTTTTTAATACAAGTGGTACCAGCAATAACTTTTAAGGGCTGTCATTGTAGCCCATGTGGGATGGAGCAGGAAACCAGAACTAACTCCCAAGAAGAGAAGGTGGCAGCAAGGAGCTGGGAGTGGAAAACTCATTGGCCTCTCTATTCCAGAAAGGGCAGCTGCTTAGGCAGAGATGAAGTAATCTGGACAATTGAATAAGAAAGTCCAGGCCTCTAATTATGGTTTGGGCCCCACAGAAGCCTTGATAATTAGAGAGTTTTGTGTACTAAACTAAAAGTATGAAGACTCATTTAGGGGTCATGAGAATAGACATTGGATGGCAGGTCCCAGAGCCAGAGGTGATGTGGAGATGGCACACTCAGTAATTCTGTGAATGTGGTATATGGTTGGCAGTCGAATTTTTAAGGTCCATGCCAGCGTTCTTGTCTTTTAAATGCCTGGAAGCCTTTTTTGTTGGACTGTTAGAGGATGGGGTTATGATTGATAAGTATACAATTTAAAATAATTTTTTCTTAAAATTCATGGCCCCCAGCTAACATTTCGAAAATGAAATTATGTAAGATTATCCAAGGTAAAAATGTGTCAATATCTTATTTATTCATACACAAATACTGCTATCCATAACAATATGGAGCATTTAGGCAAAGAAAAAGAACTCCTGTCAATATTTTTCTAACGAGTAAGAAAATAGAAAATTAAGCTTGTATAACATTATAGAAAAAAATTCAGTTTACTGTGTTGCAACATGACAAGCAATATATAGCCTTAAAAATAACTATATATATACACACACACACACACATATATATATCTCCTGTTTCTTGAAAAGTGTTTCTGACATTGACATTCAAAATAGAAGTAATTTCAATATCATTGGGCCTGCACTGGAAACATGAGAGGAACTGAATTGTACAATAAGAAATAATTCAAGAGCTTTTTCAAAATGTCGGTTGTCTAAAGAAAGATATTTGAATCAGAATGCAAACATTTGAATGTAGGAAATGTTTCCTTTGGAATTAAATTGCATATCAAATAATGCAGTTCTTTGCTTTTCTATTTTTTTCTTTTATGTTACTTAGTGCAATTGTTTGTCCACAGCAGGTGACAAACGTATGCTTGACAGTGGAGCCTCGCGTTGTTAAATTTGTAACTCTACTGTGTTTATTATTACCATTATCACAGCATTGGCCCAGGTTATCTGCCTATAATGAAGAAGTAAATGTGTTGGGTTCAATTTAACTTTAAGTGGGTTAGCTTCCACAGTAATGACTTCACCAGGTGCTTTCACATATATTAGGTGATTTAATATTTCTTCTGAAGTAAATGATACTGTTTTGATTTTACAAATGAAGATACCAAGGTATACTGAAGCTCAACAATTTACCTTAATCGCATAATAAGTAGCAGAGATAAAATTCAAACATATTTTTAAATTTCAAATGTCACACTACTTCAAGAAAACGCCTAGCTTATAGGCATTTTCATTTCTGTAACTCTGGTGGATACCTTAATTAATCTTGGCACATTTTCGATTAACCTAAACTTGTCTTAACAACTACTCAACACAATACTTTAGGCAAAACTTTCGGTTAATTAAATATGTCATTCCAGTTAAAAACTCTCAGTTCTAATTCTGCATGGCTACATTCTAGTTCATTTTCTGTAATGCACAGTAAATAATAACTCTTCTCACTGAAATTACAATCAAATCACACTTAAGGAGTGAAATATACAGTAATTACCTTCTAGAATTCTCAGAGGAAAAGCAAAGGAATAAAGAAGTATCTGAAAGATGAAAACAAGTTTTGCCTTAAGAATTCTATCTATATATGAAAATGTTAAAACGAAAATCAAGGCAACTGGAAACAAAAGTCTTCTTAGGGGGAAAATTGTCTTTGTTTAGGAAAACATGTATAAGTACATGGGCTAGAAGGTGAGACCTTGACTATATGGATTTACAGAAGTTAAGCAAATAAACAAAGAGAATTAGACTACTCAGAGAGAGAGAAAGAGAAAAGTTGAGAGGGAATTAAACTCCAGAGGGAAGAGACCCACAAGAAAAAGAGATATGAGAGAACACGTTGAGCGTTTAAGGCATTTGTGATATCCTTCCAATCCCATGAGAATCTGCTGAATGTTTTGAGTGAGAGTTCTGTATCCTGTATTCTTAGATTTCACTGATTCCTGAAATTTGCATGGCCTTAGACACGGATAGTGTATTTGAGAGGTGATTCTACAAGGCCGAAGTGAAGAAACACGAAGGGTGGTAAAGGGTAGTGGGGAAAAAAAGCAGTATAAACTGGGTATCACTCTGGACAAATAGCATTTACTGCCTCTGGGGACGTGGTAAGGATCCATATAATGCATACTTCAGAGATTTTTCACCAAAGACTAGGAAGCCAGGGTAATCATCTACCAAGCCCAGTTTCTCGTGGCTTGAGTGTTATCCCCAGGGCCACTAATTCTCTGTACGTATGGGTTATGCCTATGTTGGCTAGGTGGTTTGTCCTGACTGTGGAGAAAGTTTCAAGGTAGTAGAGACTCCATGTGACCCAGAGGTGGGAAGCTGACAACATGCATGCAACAGACCATGACAGCTGTGCTAAAATCTAGTGGACCAAGAGGATGATGTAGGAAGCATCACAATCGTCTGCTATACATTATAATTTCCCATTTTTCTCTGGACTAATATCCATTGGATTTTGTTTATTGCAAACAGCAAGCCTGAAATAGGAGTACCATCTAAATAAGATATTGGTCCTCTGTGATTATTTGTAATTTTAAATTTATATCTCTGTGGTTATATGTTTTTTTTGTTTGTTTGTTTTATTAAAATATCTAACCAGGTAAAGTCACATCCCTATGGGGAAAAAAAGTGACCTAACAAATTCAATATGCTTATCTCCTCCCTTTAAAAATAAATGAGCTTGATATTTTATATTTAAAGAATCATCTTAGAAAGGCCCATGAGTAGAATTTAACATGGAAAATATTCTGATATTAGAGAAATATCTATAGAAAAATGTTCTGAATTAATTAGAGGACAACAATTATATACATAGCATTTCTTAACTCTTAAAAATGTTGACAGGTAGAGCCCCTTGATGATTTTTACTTTAATAATAAATTTTTAATTAGCATATCAGGTAATATGCAAAGTAACTTTAAAACAGTTGGTAATTCTTTATCTTAATCAGGTTAACGAAGTCTATGCTTCTACTGAGATATTAGCATTTACAAATTTTTTAATACATTTAATGATTTAAGAAGCAGCATACATGCAAATTAATTAATTTGAAGAGCAGAATATTGTCTTACTTTGCTTTTTGACTTGGTCAAAGGAACTAACAATGATGGATATATGAGCTAAATGGATTATTTTTAGGACTCTGTAAATAAACAAATAGCATTACCTTTTAACAATTCATTTCACCATATCACCACCATACATTTTAAAATTGAATGTAAGGTCTTCTCTGCAGCATATAAATATAGACGTTTCTTCAAATTAGTTCTGCACTTCAGTTTTAGCTTCTAATTTTAAATCTGGAAAAGCTTACATCTCTGCTTTTTAAAAAATCAGCATTCAATAATAGTAGAGTCCAAGTAAGTAGAAAATAACATTTCTTGCATTCATATCATGAAGATGTCTACTTCTGTTTTCCAAAGTGTTTCTTTTTCCAGATTGAACTAATTATTACAATATATTTTTAGATAGTTAACAATTTTTTGGTTAATCAACTACATGTGTCCATGTACCTGGCATATTTCATAATGTTTATAGCATTATTTTTATCACTATAAAATTTATTTATTTATTTATTTTTGTGACAGGGTCTTGCTCTGTCCCCCAGGCTGGCATTCAGTGATGAGATATCAGCTCACTGCAACCTCTATCTCTGGAGTTCGAGCGATTCTTGTCCCTCAGCCTCCCAAGTAGCTGGGATTACAGACAGGCACCACTATACCTGGCTAATTTTTGCATTTTTATTACAGACAGGGTTTTGCCATGTTGGCCAGGCTTGTCTTGAACTCCTGGCCTCAAGTGATCTGCCCGCCTCGGCCTCCCAATGTGCTGAAATTATAGACATGAGCCACCATGCCCGGTTTTATTACTATAAAATTTTAAATGAATTTGAAAGTATAATTTGTAAGGAATATAAAGGATAAGTATAAAAAAGCAAAATATGTAGTTTTTTAGTCTGCATAAAATTCCAAAAAGGTGATTATTGTGTAAAACTAAAAACAAGATTAAACGACAGTAAGGATTAAACAAAAAGAGAAACTGAATGAAAAATCTAGACGAATTACTAGAAAAGCATATAGAAAAATGATAAAGCTGTAAAAAAGATAATATATTTGTTCCTGTAGTTACATTTTATTTTGTCAATAAAAAGAAATAGTGAAAGTGAAAGCAATTATATTTTTATTCAATTATATTTAATTTATTCAGTACTCAATAATTTACACACATCTGAAATGGAGCACTGTTTCCTCATTTTTACACTGTGTTGAAACAGCTATATGAATATTTGCTCTATTTGGAGGCATGTATGGGACAGACTGAATGAAATATAGATTATAAGATATATATGCAAGGTACTCTGAGTAATTTCAGGTAGCTGCTCAAATATAAAGATACCAGGATGATGTCTAGAGATGACAATTATCCAGGCTAAAATAAACAGAATAATACCAGTAGCTAAGATAGGACTTAAACATTCATCCTCTAAGACAGTTAAAGCTAAGATTGCCATCAGATTTCAAATATGCATTTTGGATGGACAAACACAACATAGTATACATAAAGTTTACTTTAAATGGCTTCCAAAGAGCTGAAAAATAAGGAGAAAACACAGTCCCATATAATTGCTAATAGAAACATACCATATGTATTAGATTCTCAGGAAGAGAACACAAACGGTAATTTTAAGTATGACCTTTTAGTTACAAGTTGCAACGGCAGATGCTTTAAACTGCAGTTGTTGAATGACATTTGGCTCATTCTCATAAGTGCATAACTCACCTGTGCATGACAGAGACTGGTGGTAGCAGGTATTTTTTTATTGAATAATGGTTATTTTTTGTATTAGTCCATTTTCACGCTGCTAATACTAGATATACTCGTGGCTGGGCAATTTACAAAAGAAAGTGGTTTATTAGACTTACAGTTCCACAAGGCTGGGGAGGCCTCACAATCATGGCAGATGTTGAAAGGCACGTGTCACATGGCAGCAGACAAGAAAAGAGAGCTTCTGCAGGGAAACTCCTATTTTAAAATCATCAGATCTCATGAGATTTATTCACTATAATGAGAATAGCACAGAAAAGACCCATCCCATGATTCAGTTACCTCCCACCAGGTTCCTCCCATGACACATGGGAATTGTGGGAGTTACAATTCAAGATGAGATTTGGGTGGGGATGTAGCCAAATCATATCATTATTTTTAAAAAGTGAGAGATAGTTCAACTGTTTTATTTTAGGTATGAGTTGATGAAATGAAAGATGCTGTAAGGTATAGAGAGAAAAGGAGTGGGAACTGTAGTAGTTAGTGGAGTGTAAGCATGTCATATTGGAGGCCACCATGGAAGAAACATGTTATGGGGAATTTTGAAGGGAGGAAAGTACAAAAGTGTAGTTTGTTTCTGAAGAAAGAGAAATTAAATTTGCAATGCTTCAGACGGGTTTAAGAGGATTATGTATGGAAATCATGACTCTCTCATAACTGGATAAATAGAATCATGTGAGAGAGAGGCTGAAAACAGATATTAAAAGCCCATGATCGGTTGTTTAAATATCATATAGGACTTTATTTACCTAAGATTTTGAATGCTAAAATGGTCATATTTATGGATGAAGAAAATGACTCTTACAGTAGGTGGACAAATTTAGTTACATAAAAAGATTTATTAAGAAACACATGCATATGCGATTTCATTTTTAACAGAGCTAATAAAAAGGAGTTTATTTTCCCCTAACAAATATTTTCAAAAGCGTTGGCTTACTTCTTGGTGTGTGCACAAGGGCTGAGGGGATTACTACCTAAAGATTATAAATGTGCAGAAGCCAAGAGATGCTGAAAGATAGAAAGATTGAGAGGGATGGGTAAAATTTATGTTTTAGATATTGTTTGATATTAAGAGACTTTGGAGGATTCAAGTGTATATACATCTAAAATCATGATATTTCACATATAAATCTTTATTTGTCTTCTGTTCTTTGAGAATATGGCTTATTCAGGCAGAAAAGTATGTGTCAATTTAACTTTTCATGTTAAACACTGCCTTTCTTTCTTGGTAATGTTTCTCTTGCATTATCAGCACCCTTAAAACCATGCCAAATAAATGGTAACACCAATAATAACAATAACTATCATTTGTTTAGTGCTTATTCTGCTTAAGCCCTGTTTTGTTTATTTATTTCTTTTCTTTATATCACTTAGTCCATAGAGGAAACACATAAAAATATTTTCTGAGGTTTCAAGAGGTTAAACATTTGCTTTAAAACACTCAGCTTGGAATTTCTGGTTCAGGAGTCCAAGCCTAGGTTGGACTCCAAGTCTGTGCTCTTAATTTCTATATTACAATGTTCTGAGTTTTAACATATTGTCATAACTTCTCTTAATGCTTCTTAAAGTGATTAAGAAAAAATTATATTGACTTACATTTGCAGGTTTTATTTATTGACCGCTTATTTACAATGCACTGTGCCAATTCTTTATATTCCTTATTTCATATAACAGTTAGATATATAAAATAGTCACTGAGGATAACAATGAGTTTCACAAAGATACTGGTGCAGCCAGATTATCAGTGCCTTGAACATGGAAGAGTTAGGAAAGCCATCCAGGTTAAAGAGTGAATTTGACTCTGCCAGACATTTACCTATTAACTAGGAAAATGGGAGATGATGATGATTTCAGAAGTACAATATTTATATTGTGTTTCAAGCACTTATTGTATAATTTTTATAATTATTCCTCAATTAGGAAGATTATTTGTGGAAAACTATATTTCTTAAGAATTGTGATAAATAAAACACATAAAAATACAAAACCATTGTATATTAGCCATCAAAATACCACCTTCAATATTCTAAAAATTCTCAACTTCCACATACTTAAAAACATATATAACATGAATAATCACAAATCTGAACTAAAACATTTACAGAAGTTTGTGAGGAACAAGTTAATATGCTTTTTATTTGGACAATTTAGAGAAGAATAATGTTTTTTGAAATGTGTAAATCTAAATAGCCACGTTCTCTCAAAATGTAGGGTTTTCCAAGACAATGGGGAGTATCTTAATTCGGTCAGTTACTGACAAGAGGTTAGGTTAGAGAGTTTTTAGTGCAATTTTCCATGATATTAGATGAGATCTGTGGGTAGAGGTGATTCAGTAATGCCTACACTTTAGATGTCTAGATTATTGACATAGTGTGTGGACTGGTCTTCCTGCTTTGCAGTTTGAGCTTCAAATAGCAGTCAGCATACGTCTGTTAAGGGAAAATCAGATCACGCCACTGTTCCAAATGCTCTAGGGGTTTCCATCTTACTCAGAGAAAAAGCTAAACTTTGTGCACTAACCTATATGACATTTGATGTGTTTTTGGTTTCCATTCTTTTTTTTTTTTTTTTTTTTTTTTTTAATTTTCTAGTACCATCTCCCTGGTGTTCAATGTGCTGTAGCCACACTGAGGTACTTGTTATCTGTCACCTGTGCCATTGTGAGGAAGCATGTGGAGGTTCCTGACTCCAGGCCTTTGCTTGGCTGTACTCTGCCAGGAACTCTCTTCCTCGGAGCATTTCTACATAGCTCTCTCTTTCTTCCTTCATTTCTTTTCCTTCCTTCCCTTCCCTTCCCTCCCTCCCTCCCTCCTTCCATTCCTTCCTTCTTTCCCGCTTGCCTCCCTCCCTCTCTCCCTCCCTTCCTTTCTCTTTTCTTCCTTCCTCTCTTTCCTTTCCCTTCCTTTCCCTTCCCTTCCCTTCCCTTTCTTTCTCTTTCATTTCTCTCTCTCCTTTTCTTTTTTCTTTTTTTTTTCTGAGACGGAGTCTCGCCCTGTCGCCCAGGCTGGAGTGCAGTGGTGCAATCTCAGCTCACTGCAACCTCCGCCTCCAGGATTCAAGCGATTCTTCTGCCTCAGCCTCCTGAGTAGCTGGGACAACAGGAATGCACCACCATGCCCAGTTAATTTTTGTATTTTTAGTAGAGATGGGGTTTTGCCATGTTGGCCAGGCTGGTCTCAAACCCTGACCTCAGATGATCCTCCCCCCTCGGCCTCCCAAAGTGCTGGCATTACAGGCATGAGCCACCGTGCCCAGCCTCTTTTCTATTTTTTGATGAAAGGTCTTGCTGTCTTGCCCAGGCTAGAGTGCAGTGGTATGATAGTGGCTCACTACAGCCTCAACCTCCTAAGCTCAAGAAATTCTCCCACTCTGCCTCCTAAGCAGCTGGGAGGACAGGCATGTGACAGCACGCTCAGATAATTTAAAAAATATACTGTCGAGATAGGATCTAGCCATGTTGCCCAGGCTGGTCTTGAACTCCTGGCCTCAAGCAATACTCCCACTTTAGCCTCTCAAAGTGCTAGGATTACAGGTGTGAGCAACTGCATCCTGCCACTCCTTTATTTCTTTCAGACCTTAGTAAAATGGCAGCTCATCACTGAAAATTGCCTTGTATCCTTTGTCTAAACTTATATCCCTCTGCCAATTATTCCTAGTGCTACCCTATCTGATTTTTTCAGCACTTCTTACTGTTGAATATTCTACACGTTTTACTGAATGTTTTGTTCATTGTCTGCCTTCCCCACTAGAATGTAAACTTCATGAGGAAAAGGATTTGTGTGTATTTTGTTCACTGTTATTTTCCCAAGATCTAGAATAATGCCTGGGATATAATAGATATACAATAATATTTGAAGAGTAAATTAATACATAAATTTATTATTAATTTATTAATTATGCCCATAATTTCCACAAAAACATTAATTGATTTGTGTAGAAAAGCAGGCACATAGTGGATACTCATGTTTTTTTCAGAAAGATTCTGGAATCCACAGGAAAAGATATAATTATTCATAGATTTTCTCTACTTCCACCCGGAGAAGACATTATTAATAATCTCTATTTTAAGATAATTATACGTAGTGATTTCTAGGATATTTAAAAATGGATTAATTTTTCTTTCTTATTGATGTTATTTTCTTGATGATGCTTGTCCAGTTCTTAAGATAGCGATTTTCAACTCACATGTAGGTCTTGCCTCTTAATGAGTTCTAGAATCCCTGGGTTGAACATTTTCCAAAATTAACCTACGTTTGAAGGACGAAAGAAAGTTATTGGCATGAACTTTTCAATTCTCATGTCAGTCCATTTGTCTTGCTTTGAGAAAACGTATCATATCCCAAATCTCACCTATTTATGTCATTTAGTGCTTATAACCGATCCAGGCCCAAATGACAGTGTCCTTTTTGTGCAAAGGAAACTGTTACAATTATATAACTTACTGTAACAATACTTTATAATCCTGACAACAGCAACAGAAAAAGCATAAAATCTGTTCAGTAGCATGTATTAATATTCTCTCTTCATCACGGGTACTAAAATAGCATTGCAGATATGACTAGAAAGTCAATGCAAGATGTTTCAGCAATTGTCTAGATGCCTTATTTTCCTCTTTGGAGACTGTCTCTTTTTCTGGAAGAATTAATCATGTTCTCCTTAGTTAACTTTGTACTCGTTGTATATTTTTGTGATTAAACTTTAGAGGATGGAGAACATGTCTTACTCATCTTGGTAAACTCCACATTAAAGAATTTGAAGAATAACTGACTTGATTAATGTTAATGATATTTAGAAGAGAATGTTTAAACATAGAATCTGATTTTATAATTAAATCTTTCAGAATATACTATAATTGATAGTGTAATAGGGCTTGAATATTGAAAATACTTTGATAAAAATTTATGGCATATATAGAGAACCAAAAATAATTAAAAATTTACATCTTTTAGAGATGCAGACTAATTTCATTGGGTTATAGATAACTGTCAATGGAAGAAAAATGTTAGAAATAGGAAGTTTAATTTACTGTGCAATGAGGTGAATGATTAACATTATGCATTGAAATTTCTCCTGTTAAATTTCTTCAATGTGATAATTCATTTATCAGCTACTTTTGTAATGATCTAACAATACAAAATTAGCACCATCAGGGAACATGAAGTAACAAGACCTAAGCTATATATGACTCCTATTTGGCCCCTGCATTGTTGTCTTTTCATAGAAAAAATAACTGGAATGTGCAGGCTTACTTTACATTTCCCCTCTATCAATCTCTGATTTCCCAAAGATTGTTTCTCATTGATCAAGTTGAAAAGGAGAAAGTGTAGTCTATTAAGCTGTTAGAATAAAACAAATAGCGTTGGAGTCAGGCATAATCACAGTTCTGTGATTCCTATGTGGCATGCTACTCAGGAAGCCTCTTGTCAGCTCTAAGATTCTCAGTTTCTCATTTTTGAAATAAAAAAACAAACAACCCAACAAATAACCTCAGTTTGGAAAATCTCTGATTCTTTAGTGATACAAATATAGTGATTTGCAGCAGGATAGCAGCCACTGCTGGTTAAGTAGTCAAGTGATGAGATAGAATTTTATTTGTCTTTATTTATTTATTTATTTTATTTATTTTTTTGAGACAGAGTCTCATTTTGTCACCCAGGCTGGAGTGCAGTGGCGTGATCTAGGCTCACTAAAACTCCTGCCTCCCAGGTTCAAGCAATTCTCCTGCCTCAGTCTCCCAGGTAGCTGGGATTACAGGCGCTTACCACCATGCCTGGCTAATTTTTGTATTTTTAGTAGAGATGGGGTTTCACCATGCTGTCCAGGCTCGTCTCGAACTCCTGACCTCAGATGATCCACCCGACTCGGCCTCCCAAAGTGTGTGAGCCACTGCCCGACCAGAACTCATTTTGTAAAATAGATCACTCTGGCTGCTGTGAGAAGATCACCTGTGAGAAATCCACATGGAAGCAGGTAAGTGGTTAGGAAGCCACCACCATTGTCCAAGTGAATAGCAATGGTGTCTGTGATTCAACAGATTGAGGTGGATTCTAAAGGACATGGTCATACTAAAGCAACACGTGGTATGAGATGAAAGAGAAAGAGACGTTTATGGCCTGAGCAATTGCTATGTTCTAAGAGGATAAAAACAAACGGTACAAATGAAGATATTCCCAATCACTCCCAGTTGTAGTGTGCTTATTATGTGTCAAAGAACTGTTTAACATGTATTTATTAATTTAATCATCAAAACCAAACCTTGAGATAAGTACTATTTTTAATCCCACTTTACAGATGAGGCAACTGAGGGAGACAGTGGTTATGTGACTTGCCCAAAGTCAAACACAGTGGAGCTGAGAAGGGAAACCGAGTTATCTGGTTCTAACATCCATGTTCTTAGCCACTAGGGCAATATGACCTCACTGTGCAATATGACCTCACAAAACAGGGACAAGTGCATGTTTTCTGAGAAGGAAACTGAAATATTTAAGACATACAAAGATATTCCTTCTTATATGTGAATGTTGGTTTTAAATTAAAATAAGTTATGGGCAGAAAGGACAGTTACTTCTCTCTTATATCCAATACATGATGTTTACTATATTCTATTCTTTTACTCTGTGAGACTAATAAGGATTCATTTATTCAGATTTATATTGTCTATGTTCGTGACTAGGAAAGTGCCTTCTAAGCAATGTCTTTTGTAAGAACTGGGTTTTGTTTTTATTTCATTACCAAGAGAATAGATACATGTGTGGTTGTTATAGCTTACCAAATGTGTTGCTCTCTTTGTATATTAGATTTTGAGGGCATCGAGTCTGAGTAAGAGGAGTCTCTTCTCCTGTCTCATTGCACTGTAGCTAAGCAGTCTTCTATCACAGCCCAGAAATGCCAGCTGTATTCTTTTACTTCCTAATCTTCCCTTCTAGACTGTGAGATATTTTAGAGAAGTGTTTATGTCAGTTATATCTGTGTTAGGTATATAGTAGGTTGTTAATAAATATTTGTAGGAGAAAATGGAACTTGGTGTGAGAAAACACAGATTTGCAAGTCAAATATAAATAGGCTGGCAATTAACAGAGCAAACAAATAAAAAATAGATTACTAGGAGACAAGAGTCTTCCAGGGGAAATAAAATAAACTACTTACTAGGATAATTCATCACTGCTGCGCACGTTTATTTAGCTCAGTGGTGCATCAGCACTGTTTAAAAACAGCTTATTGATGCTATTATTTACATGTTTGATATGTGTGTAGCCATTGATCAGTTAAACTGAAGGACACCTGAACTAACTCAATATAATTCAATAAATCATGTTAATATTAGCAATTAATTTAAAAAGCTCATTGATAAAAATAATAGCTAAAATTTTATAGTATTTGCCATATTATTTGCATATATACATTTGTTTAATCCTCATTACAACCCTATAAGGATGATATTATTATTATTATTATATCCACTCTGCAGATGAGTGAAATAAGGCACAGTGGTTAAGTGGCTTGTCCAAGTTTACCCAGCCTCTAAGTGGATATGCAGAAGAAATAGGATTCAAACCCACACATAAGGCTCTGCAGGCTGTTATGTTCAGCATATGCTATACTGTTCTGTTAACATCTCACTCTCTCCCCTCAATACAGTTTTACTAAGCGCAAAATAATTAAACAGCAACAACAGAAGCCACAGCAAACACATCCAGGTCTCTGCTAAGGATGTGAATAAATTATGTTGTTTAATGTCCCCAATAATCAAGTCACAGTGGTATTATCTCCACTTTCATATAAGGAAATTGAGGCAGAGGAGGAGAAGTTACTGCTCTATGCTGTAGAGTTTTGAGAGAGAGAGAACTAGAATATGAGAAGGAGAAGAAACCATCCTCAAAGAGTCAGTAACTCATTTACTATACAAGAAAACCCAAGCCCAGTAACTTTGCCTGAATGCTTTTGGGGCTGGGGCAGAAAATCACTAGATTTAGCTCTTCTAGGAAGAGTCTTATTAAGAAAGAATCCTGAGAAAGCGTTTCTAAATTTTAATATATTTTATCGTATGGTTTTTAAATTTGTTTTAATTTGAGATGGAGTCATGCTCTGTCACCCAGGCTGGAGTGCAATGGCGCAATCTTGGCTCACTGCCACCTCTGACTCCTGGGTTCAAGTGATTCTCCTGCCTCAGTCTCCCGAGTAACTGGGATTACAGGTATGTGACACCATGCCCAGAAAATTTTTGTATGTTGAGTAGAGACAGGGTTTTGCCATGTTGCCTAGGCTGGTCTCGAACTCCTGACCTCAGACAATCCACCAGCCTCAGCCTCTCAAATTGCTGGGATTACAGGTGTTAGCCACCACACCCAGCCACTTTTCTAAATTTTAGTATATTTTAATGGCTACATGTCTAACTTACTTATGTTAGCATTCATGGATTAAATATCTCAAAGAAGTTACATTTGTTCATATTCTTTGGTAGGCATATCATTGAAGAATTGTCTTGTTCATAAATTAAAACTGTCAGATTACTCTTACATAAAATAATGTATTAAAGATCTTTTAATTACAACAATAAATTATTAAATAAAATTGTACTGATGCAATTATTTGTAAAAATTTTCCTCACTTGTTTATAAAATGACAAGAATTTTAATGAGTTATAAGAACATGTAACCCAAGAGTTAGGGGCTATTTTTCCATTTCTTTTGTTGGGATGGTAATACTGAATTTGAGGCAAGTTAATATTCTGTGAGTTCATATTCTAAACACTAAAAAAAAAAAAAAAGAAAAACAAACAAAAAATAAAAAAAAAACAAGACAAACAAAAATAGAAAGTACATAGTATAAAAGAAAAACAATGGCTGGACGCAGTGGCTCACGCCTGTAATCCCAGCACTTTGGGAGGCCGAGGCGGGAGGATCACGAGGTCAGGAGATTGAGACCATCCTGGCCAACATGGTGAAACCCCGTCTCTCCTAAAATACAAAAAAAACATTAGCCAGGTGTGGTGTGTGCCTCTAGTCCCAGCTACTTGGGCGGAAGAGGCAGGGGAATCGCTTGAACCCAGGAGGCAGAGGTTGCAGTGAGGCCAGATCACACCACTGCACTCCAGTCTGGTGACAGAGCGAGACTCTGACTCAAAAAAAAAAAAAAAAAAAAAAAAAAAATTAGTCATGATTTATCTGGAACTAGATTCAAATAGGTAAAAGTATGACTGAACTGTGTTTAACTGGTCCAGCTCTGTGGCTCATGCCTGTACATTCCAACACTTTGTGAAGGCAGGTGGGTGGATCACTTGAGGCCAGAAGTCCGAGACCAGCCCGGCCAACATGGCGAAATCCCATCTCTGCTAAAAATACAAAAATTAGCTGGGCATGTGGCACACTCCTGTAATACCATCTACTCTGGAGGCTGAGGCAGGAGAATCAATTGAACCCAAGAGACAAAGGCTGCAGTGAGCTGAGATCGCACCACTGCACTCCAGCCTTGGTGACAGAGTGAGACTCTGTATCAAAAAAAAAAAAAGTGTTAAACCATTAAAATTCCCAATTACTTTATTTTTATCTGTAAAGTAATATTTCTCACAATTATGATGATCAAATGGGCCATTATTTTAAAAGTGTTCATTGTATAAAAGTTGTATAATAAAAACTATTGTAATCATGAGATTCAATCTTAGTCCTTTATAGGATGAATTTAGGTTTGAATATTTCAAAATTTCCACGTTGTGCAAATATGTTTGCACTTATATTAACCTCTTTCTTAGTATATATTTTTACACCTATCTGCCAAGAAAAATTCGTCATTTTTTAGTAACCTCATCCATGGATTAAGTTTCTTTCTCCTAATATGCTTTGGAATTGTTTTCTGGCTGTCTTTTACATTTGCCTTTCTTATTTCGCCAGGCAGATGACAGCTTTCAATCCCTGATGGGTGAGAGAAGAGGGGAGGCCTTCTTCCAGTGAGTACTGCAGGCATCCCTGGGAACAGCAGCTGAAAACAGGAGGGTTTTCCGGATAATCCAAATGGCATATGGAATGCAAAGGAATGATAGTTAGATGATCCGTTTGCGTTCTATTAACCAGTTGTCACATTCAGGAGTCATGACATTTTCCATGTTCTGACCTCTTTGACTTCTAATAGATGCAAAAATATATGAAACTTATAGATGATATATTGAATATCCAGAACAGGTTTTGGTGGGTCTTGTTAAGGTTTTCACGTGTTCGGCGTGTTACTAGTTCACACTGGAATTAAAAAAGCCTTCAGAGTTCAGGCTTTATACATTTACTGTTTAAACCACACTAGTTTAAACATGTTGGGAGCAAGTCCACACCTTGTACTGGAACATAGAGAATATGGAACATGCTTATTAGACGTGGGAGCAGTGAATACTGATTTGCTCATACGTTATCCACACCATCCATATAGTGGAAATTAGTTTTATTCAGTTCCTTTTCCACTTAGTAAAGGTGGATTTTTCTAACTTACTGACCTCTTCTGGCATTAAAAACCAGTGCTGCAATTTGCAAAAGTGTTTTATCTTTCAGACCACTCCCTCCCCTCTGCCAATAGACTGTCAGTGATAATTAAGTCTTTAATTAGGAATGATGACAAATTACCTTGGCCATATTGCTGTCTATATTTCTTACTCTTAGATATAGTTGATATTTTTGCTTTAAAAATGTTAATATATTTAATGATGTCATGCAATCTGTACTATTCTTCAGTAGTTGTAACATTGTAATATTAATTGCTTTAAAAAATTTTTATTGGGATGGTTCGAATTAGGCCAATTAAATATCTTTGAAAATAATATCTAAATTACATTATTAACTTGGACTTGAAATGTTCCTGGGCTTTTCCAATGAGACCACACCTTTTACTGAATATAAAAAACTGCAATATTCAAAGCTTGGGAGGTAGGTGGTCAGTACTGGTGGGAAGATTCAGATTTGGGGTTAAATTTTAAAGGCAAGAAATGTGTAAAATAATATAGCCCAGTTGCTGGCTTTTATGGGTGCTATTGGAAAATGACCCTACACATTTTATGTTAAAAGGTGATTTTCTTCTGAAAGAAATTTTATTTTGACTTTATCTTTTTTTTTGACAGTTTTCCTAGAAATAAAGTGAAGCATTCTTCATATCTACTTTCCAGGCACAAAGACTCACATCTTACCAAAGATTCAAGTCTCTCATTCTTGTTCCTCAATAGTTAGGGCAATAGCTTTCAGCACAGGCAAGTTTGTGTCTTACTAAATCTGTCTTTTCATTCTCTTCAAAGTAAAAGTCCCTTCCTTAGAAAATGTTCATCTCATACCTTGTGTAATCATTAGAGACTATAGACATGTTTCTTGAACCACTATGCATTTAAGTTTCTAGAAAAATGAGCCTGCAGCCACAGAATTTTTAAGAGAAATAAATGTGACAACCTAATTTCCTTTTTCCCCCTGAAAATCTATTTAGTAGATTTAGCAGGTGAGACATGTGTAGTTCAGAAGTACCTATGAAGAACAGTTGGTAATGAAGTACTTCAATGGTTTAGAGAAATTGTGTGCTCCTGCAGGACAACAAAATTGCTAATGGTCAGTTACACTATTTTAATATGATTTTCTCCTTCTGCATAGATTATTGCTACAGTAGAACTGAGACTACTGAAACTGCCAAACTCCCTCATCCTCTTTTGGTCAAATTTCATTTACTGACAAAGTAGTCCATACTTCTCCTTTCTTCTTCACCTTGCCCCTACCCTCTCTCATCTGACTTTTACTTTAGGGAAAGAGGTTTTTCTCTATGGCCTGATGTGCCCCCAACATAATTAGTGTCCTTTGCCTTCTTGCCATAGTTGCCACTTTTGACCCAATGTCTCCTTATTTTATTTTCTGAGGATCCACATTCTGGAAAACTCAGTGTCTCCTTACAGCTCTCCATTTACATGAGAATGTTATATGCCTGTTAGAAAAATTTAAGCCAGGTGCGGTGACCCATGACTGTAATCCCAGCACTTTGGGAGGCTGATGCGGGCGGATAACTTGAGGTCAAGAGTTCGAACCAGCCTGGCCAATATGGTGAAACTTCGTCTCTATTAAAAATACAAAAATTAGCTGGACATGGTGGCACGCACCTGTAGTCCTATTTACTTGGGGGGCTGAGGCAGGAGAATCGCTTGAACCTGGGAGGCGGAGGTGGCAGTGAGCTGAGATCACACCATTTTACTCCAGCATGGGTGACAGAGCAAGACTCTCTCTCAAAAAAATGTTTTGTTGATGTTCAAACTGTGTCAATTTTTTTTCTCCTTCCTTTTAGCTGTGGGTTGCTTCCAAACATGGAGATTGGGTTATTGATGCAACCAGTAAGTAATATAGCAAATAGTTGTGTTGCCACTTCCCAGAATCAAGTATTTTAAACATGGCAAATATTTTGTCCAAATTGTTTTGTCTTTAAAAAAATAATAAAATCTAGAAATATATTAAAAGTTAATTAAAAAATTAATTTTACTTCCCTTTGACGGCATCCCCATTCAGGTTTACCTGACAATTGACAATGCATTCTGTGCATTTAATGCATATCTTTAAAAGACATACATACATAAAAGACAAAACAAAACACTCTGTGTGTGTATAAACCCACTGTGAGTTATGTATATGTTTGTGTGTCTGTGTGTATATCATGTATTTATAAATATTATATAATTCTGCATTGCTTAGACTGAAAAATTTGCAGAATTGGTAGTGTTTGGTAATTAATATACTATAATTTGATTTTATTTTTTACCGAATCTAAACAGTATTTTTTAGATATTTCCCTGATAGTACCTTCTTTTTTTCTCAATATTGCTCTGTTAGCTTCATTTACTTTTGTTTAGTTTCTTTTTCTTTTCTTGTTAATTTGAAGTTGTATGGTCTTGTTAACAAAGTTAATAAATTATAATGTTAACAAAGCATAATGATAATTAGTATCTATATTCTTTTTCTAGGCAAGATAAATAATTTAGTGTGTATGAAACTCCCTACAATTTCTCTAAGCATAATTCCTTCCTATGGTTTATCAAATATGATATTCATCTTGTTTAAAATATTAAAATTTATTATTAATACAATTACTATTAATGGGCATGTATTTAGATTTAGCTGTATGTGCTTTTACTAGTTTTGTTCTTACATCTTATTTTTTTCTAGGTCATTTTTCTTCTTGTTAAACTTATCTTTCAATGTTTCTTCTATTGGGGTCTGTGAATTGCAACATTTTCTATTCATTGCATTTATAGACATTTTTATTTTTTTTATTACTCCAATCATACTAGGTACTGTTTACTCTGTCACTTTAACTCATAAATAAAATTTTTATTCTTCATGTACTCTATATTGAAGTACTTGATGAACGAATTTTTATGAATTTAAATTACAGCCTCTTATTGATGACCTTTTTTTAGCTCACTATGTCTAAAAAAAAAACTTTCTTAATTGCACTATGGCCCTATTGTATCTCTAATCTAAATGTCACCCACCTCCATTATTTTTATTCCAATGGCAGCTCAAACTCAATGTATTTAAAATTGAGCCAATTATTTTATCTTTCTAAACAGCTCCCCCTGCAAGTACATTATTTCTAAGTACATCATTTCACTTTGTATCACTATTGTTTCAAAATCAATTCTGTGATTTACTTCCCTGTATTCAATCTGTATCTAATTCCTTTGAATTATCTTTCATTTTCTCCTCTTTTTATATTTTTGTTGTTATTATAGTAACACAGGCCCTTATCAACCTTCATCTAGATCTCTATCATATTTGTTAACTATCTCCATGCTTTCAGTCTTTTTCAGCTGCACAATCTATACAGTACAAAGCTATCAAAGTAATCTTTTTAAAACACAAATAAACATACCAGTTTCCTTTGCTCAAAATCTCCGACAGTTTCCCATTTTAAATAAGAGCACGTCTATTATACTTACGCTTTGAGACTCTGCATAATCTTACTCAAGCTTACCAGACAGCATGCTCTCTTGTGTGTTAAGACTTTAAGTACTTACTTTTCTATTTTATGTACTCTTCTCACTATTCTTTGAACACCAATTTTCCCTTACTCGGTGAATTTACTCGAGTTGCTTTTATATGTGCCTCTATCTCTGGAACCATGGCCCTTCATACTCCCTTTTATTTATTCTAAGATTACTCTTCTTCAAATTCTGTTTCAAGGCCCATATCTGACTGGGGGTGGTGGCTCACACCTGTAATGCCAGCAATTGGGAGGCTGAGGCAGGAGGGTCCCTTGAACCTAGGAGTTCAAAACTAGCTGGGCAACATAGGGAGACATCATCTCTATAAATATTAAATAAAATAAAAATTAGACATTTGTGATGGCAAGTGCTTCTGGTCTGAACTACTCAAGAGTCCGAGGTGAGAGAATCACTTGAATCTGGGAGGTTGAAGCTGTAGTGAGCCATGATTGTGTTACTGTACTTCAGTCTGGGCAACAGAGTGAGATCTTGTCTCAAAAAGTAAAATAAATGCCCCTATCCTCTCTGAAATCTTTCTCAATTCAACTTCAAGACAATTAACATTTATTAAATGACTATGAGGTATTAGAAATTGTAAGGAGTACTGAGATGCATAAAGATTTTAAAATTTATAACAGTGATAAGCAATTTTGCAACTGTTTTTTATGCCAAATTATTATTCAAAAGGCACAAATGATGAAAACATACTACTAGTTTTAGTTGCTAGCAGGACCACATTCAACTCAAAGATCAGGAAAGGCATTTATAGAAGAGAGATCATCTAAGACAATTTTTAAAGATGCAAAAGATATATATTGTGAAGTTTTACATAGATAAGGATAGGAAGGGTAATCTAAGTAGATATAAAAATATCTGTAAAAGTTTGGACTCAAGAGCTTTTTTCTTCATATTAGTCTGCTCAGGCTTCCATAACAAACCACTATAGACTGGATAGCTTAAAGAACAGACATGTATTTCTCACTGTTCTAGAGACTGGGAAGTCCAAGATCAAGGTCCTGGCAAGGTGCATTTCATTCTGAGGCCTCCTCTCTTGGCTAGTAGGCAATCACTTCACACTGTGTGCTTACATGGTTTTCTCTTTGTGCACGCAGAGAGAGATCTCCTCCTCTTTTATAAAAACACCAACTCTGTTGGATCAGGGTTCATCCTTATGATCTCATTTAGCCTTAATCACCTCCCTAAAATCCCTATCTTCAACATAGTCACATGAGGGTCAGGGCTTCAACATGAGTTTAAGGGAACTCAATTCAATCCACAGAAGTTCCTGGCTGGGTGCGGTGCCTCATGCCTGTAATCCCAGCACTTTGGGAGGCTGGGGCAGGTGGATCATAAGGTCAAGAGATTGAGACCATCCTGGTCAACATGGTGAAATCCTGTCTCTCCTAAAAGTACAAAAATTAGCTGGACATGGTGGCATGTGTCTGTAATCCCAGGTACTCAGGAGGCTGAGATAGGGGAATCACTTCAACCCCGGGAGGCAGAGGTTGCAGTGAGCAGAGATCGTGCCATTGCACTCCAGCCTGGACGACAAGAATGAAACTCCATCTCAAAAAAAAAAAAAAAAAAAGAAGTTACCATCACACTTTGTGGCAAACATAGTGTTTTATAGGATTTGAGCTTAAGGTGTATTTAAAAGAAGAAAGCAATGACATTATTATGTGGGACAAATAAGGGAAATAATGCATACTGAGTTTCAACCATAACTCAGAACTTATCTGGACATTTCTCATTTATTATGCTTTATAAGATAGAGTTCAGGGGCCCAGAACCACCACATTGCACAATTCCAGAAAATATTATTTGCATTACAAATTACGATTCAAAATCAATGCCTCAAGGAGTTACAGAAACCATCAACTAACAGATATTCTTAAATTTGCAGGATGGCAAGTAAAGAAACAACTTGCTGAAACACTGAAACTCCCTCGCTTGTAAGACAACAAAACGGACTGAAATCAGTTAGAACCAATATGGCCAACTAGAGACTGCGCAGAACCAGCTTGCGGACAGTACAGCTTGAATTTTCACCGTTTGTTTTACACTAACTCACCACAAATTTGCATGTGGGACCCACAAGGGAGCAGGAAGAGATAACTGTGCATGTCTGAGGGCTTTCCTGACCTTCCCTTTCCTTCTATCCATCACCTACTAATCCCAGAATCCACCTTCTCAATCCTAATACAATTAATGTCTTAGAGCTTGCGTGAGTAGATGGATTTGAGCTGAGATGATGTCTCCATGTTAGTCAATTAGCAATTGACTAACTAATTGAAAAACTAAGCAATGGAAAAACTAAGGAGTTTTTCTTGTCTTAAAACCCAGCATCATAGCATTGGCTTCTAGTGCATTAGGCAGTGAGCCCCTTTTGCTTGATGATAGCACCACTAGAACTTTGGATTCTACAGCTTGCAAGGGTCTTTGCAGTGGCCTTGATGGAAAGGGCAAGGGCAACTCCACAACAACTCGAATACTTCTGACAGTAACTAGAATATTTCTGATAAGCTTTTGAAATATTTTATTGATGCAATCAGTTCATTCTAGTCAAAGGAAAGAGATTCATGTTATCTAGGACTTCTTTTTCCACAGAATACTCTAAGTATACCTCCCACCACAGAGATTGAATAGTGCAGCCTAAAAAAAAACAACAACAAAAAAAAACAAAAAAAAAAACCACACTGTGCTTTTCTGGTTTTAGTCCTTCAACTCTGTATGTTAGAAGATGAACTCTCAAGGTCCTGGTGTTTTTGATTCTTTATTTCTCCCAAGGTTGTCTAATAAAAATACATTTAATCTGTCAACCCCCTTACATGACTGTCCGGAGCTGCGTGGCCCAGGCATAGCGATTATAACTGACGACTGACGCCTAAGCTCTATACATTTCCACTTTATGCCTCCTCCCTAGATTTACTTTCTTCCCTGTTCTGCTGTCTCATACGCCAGTACAAAATGGCGCTCTTCCTGGTTCTTCATCACCGATTTTCCCGCGCCCGGGAAAATGATCAATTTACAGCGCAGGTGCCATCCGGCGCCCAGGAAAATTACCAACCGACGGCGCAGGCGCAACATGACGTCGGACCGAAGAAACCCAGACCTACCTGGCCACGCCCACCGCAGGGCCACCATCATCGCCCTGGTCCAACCTCCGCCCCTGCCGGTCTATATAAGGCATTACACTGCCACCAATAAACGAGACTTGATCAGGATACTGTCTTGTCTCCATTTCTCGTGTCTCTTGTCCCCCCGAGTTCCCACCCCCTCTTCTAGGGCCTACATTGACGATCCCGCTGGACGGGACACATCACTGTTAGACAACCAATCTTGGGTTATCTTCTATTTCAGTATTGATGAACCCACACACTTTGTTATATGTAACAGGTCTCTCTCTGTAGCTAGATGTTTTCTACACAAAGCCATGCTAAATTACACCATGCCAGTCATTCAGCTAACACACTCAGGTTATTTGACATTTATTTCCTGTAATAAACAAGAATAAAAAATGAGAAGAAAACCAAAACATACAAGAACATAAAAAGTCCAACTAACATATCAGAAGCCTACAAAGCTCAGCAATTGTGCATTGATTCTGTCTGACTTTTGTAATAAGCATCCTGGAATTGGTTCCAGTCTGGTTGCATAAACCAGTGTTCCTCACTGACAACATCGAGCAGATATATAAGCTAGCTGAAAAAGAGAAAGAGCATTGACTTTCTTCAATGTATCAAAGCAATTCATAATATGTAGCATATACAAACTAACAACAACAAACAATAATAATGACAACAAAATGACAAACATTTTGCGGAAATTATGCTAAAGTTCTTTTCTTCACAAGCTAAAATGAAATTTTTTAAAGCTAATCTTCTAAATCCTTTTTAATTTTCTCTTTCTCTTTCTTTTTTTACCTTTCTTTCTTCCTTCCTTTTTTTGCTTTCTTTTCTTTCTTTCCCTCTCTCTCCTTTCTTTCTCTTTCCTTCCTTCCTTCTTTTTTCTTTCTTTCCTTTTTCTTTCTCTTTTCCTTCCTTCCTTCCTCCATCTTTCTTTCTTCTTTCTTTTTCTTCCTTTTTCTTTCTTTTCCCTTCCTTCCTTCCTTCCTTCCAACAATATTCTGCATTTGTTTTATTGTTCATTGCAATAAACAGAATGTTTACTCCCCCAAAATTTATGTGTTGAAATATTAAACCCGTAGGTGATGGTATTAGAAGGTAGGATCTTTGGGAGGTGATTATGTCATGAGAATGGAGCCCTTATGAATGAGATTAATGAATGCCTTTATAAAGAGGCCTGAGAGAGATTCCTCTCTCCTTCCACCATGTGAATACACAGTATGAGAGCATCGTCTGAGAACAAGAAAGTGGATTTTCAGCAGACACTGAATCTGCTGGCACCTTAATCTTGGACTTCCCAGCCTCTTGAACTGTGAGGAAAAAAAATTTGTTGTTTATATGCTACCCAATTTATGATATTTTGTTATAGCAGCCTGAATGAACAGTCATCCTTTATATTACATTTCAGTTTTACTTTCTAAATTTTTATCTTTTTTGAAAAGTTCAAAATATGGTATATAAATAAAATAATGTATGGATACACACATATACAGTCATGTATTACTTAATGATGAGGATATGTTCTCAGAAATGCATCAGTAGGTGATTTTGTCATTGTGCAAACATCACAGAGTGTACATTGATAGTATAGGCCAGGACTTCCCAACCCCTGGCCACTGACCTGTACAGTTAGAGGCCTGGTAGGAACCAAGTCACACAGCAGTGGGTGAGTGGCAAGTCAGCGAGCATTACCACCTGAGCTCCGTTAGATAAGTGGTGGCATTAGATTCTCATAGGAGCCTGAACCCTACTGTGAAGCGTGCATGTGGGGGAGGGATCTAGGTTGCACACAACTTTGGAAAATGTAATGCCTGATGATCTGAGGTGGGACAGTTTCGCCCCCACTCCACACAGAAAAATTGTCTTCCATGAAACTTGTCCCTGCTGGCAAAAACTTTGGGGACCCCTAGTATAGGTTACTGCTCACCTAGGCTATATCGTATAGACTTTAGCTACACCACGTCTGGTCCATTTAAAAGGTGTGGCACCTTCCCCACCCATTCTTTCTCTCTTGCTCCTGCTTTTGCCATGTTATACACAAGCTCCCACTTCACCTTTCACTGTGAGTAAGAGCTGGCAGAGGCCTCCTTAGAAGCCAAGCTATGTCAGTGCCATGCTTCTTGTACAGCCTGCAGAACTATGAGCTGATTAAACATCTTTTCTTATAAATTGCTCAGTCTCAATTATTTCTTTATAGCAATGCAAGAACAACCTAATACAACCATCTTCATGTATGTTATTCGTCATTGACCAAAATGTCATTATGCAGTACGTGACTGTAGTTTAAAAATCAGTAATGAAAAAATCTTTCCAAGCACTGAGGCAGAAAACAGGCATATAAGTTGCATTCCAGAAACTCCCTGGGTGCTTCTTTCTGAGCAC
The DNA here is from genome assembly GCF_008728515.1 of Papio anubis. Taxonomy (NCBI): domain Eukaryota; kingdom Metazoa; phylum Chordata; class Mammalia; order Primates; family Cercopithecidae; genus Papio; species Papio anubis. The sequence goes on from NC_044978.1 coordinate 26,628,323, forward strand.
ATTCCATTTTTCTCTGAAGAAGTGTCACACCTCTGAATTATGTCTTAGTTGTTCCTTTTTACTTTTCTCATATTTTAATTTTTAAAATTTATGTTGAACAATACATTATTTTGACTAAGTTTATGTTTGTTTGTTTATATATTACATAGTTAGGTTTTCCAATATTTAGTTTAGGGAATATGTATAAAAGGAAATGTACTGTCTACACTTCTGAGTGTTCTTTTGCTCGATATAATATAATGACTCAAGATTGTAATATAATTTTGAGAGCCGTTTATACATAGCTTTCAATCATTTTCACTATTATGTGATGATAGCGAAATACGATTCTACATTTTTTTTTCAGATCTCCTTAGCAAGAAAAGACTGCAGGTAAGACTGAACTTGAAGTTTTGAGGATGAGGTGTCAGAAAGGAACTGTCCGAGCTTGGTATATTTCCACTCAACCTGGGCTATTGATATATCACAGGGGATGTTACGACTGAATGACATATAGTTTGAGAGACGTATTGAAACCATTTAATTCTATTCTTTCTTGGGCCCATAGAATCCACAATCTTATGCCAAAAGTTAAGATTTTGGCAGATAATAAGTGTCCATTGCATACCGAAGTGTCCCAAAGTGTAATTTTCTCCCCTGACACAAAATGGCAATAGCAATGGTCATAATAGGGAGAGGACAACCATGTTCAAAGTAGAATGAGTCTCACTGACAGAAGAAGCCATTGTTTGGTGCCATTAAAGGAAGAAAAGTGGACTGGGCATGGTGGCTCACACCTGTAATTCCAACATCTAGGGAGGCCAAGGCGGGGGATCACGAGGTCAGTAGATCCAGACTATCCTGGCTAACATGGTGAAACCCCATCTGTACTAAAAATACATAAAATTAGCCAGGCATGGTGGCACGTGCTTGCAGTCCCAACTACTGAGGAGGCAGAGGCAGGAGAATTGCTTGAACCTGGGAGGCAAAGAGGCTTCAGTGAGCTGAGATGGCACCACTGCACTGCAGTCTGGGTGACCTAGCGAGACTCCATCTCAAAAAAAAAAAAGGAAAGAAAAGTAGGAAAATTACGTTTGCCTCCCGAGTTCACATTACTAGAAGCCAGGAAAATTCATAGAAATGACTGTTAACAATGCTGATGGGGAGTTATATTATAATTTAGGGTGCACAACATGCTTCCTTTTGCCAGTTACTAGCCTGTTTTTCAGCTGCAAATAAACAACCAAAAGCAATCAAACAGCACTGGGTATTTTGTGCTCAATCTTCCTCCCATATCAGGACTTCAGATTGCCCACACAGAGAGAAAGCCTAAAATGCTAACACTGAGAAAAGGAAAGGCCCACCTGAGAGCATAAAGGACACCTCCCAAAGGTTTGTTTACAGGACTTCTAGATGCAAAAGAAAAGATTTTAGAGCTTAAACCAGTCTTCATGCAAATAATTCTATTAGATATCATTCAACAACTTATATTGAACTTTAAAGCAATATAAAAACAATTTTTATCAAAAAAGTCAATTAGAATTCTAGTTCTTATCCCCATAGCTTTCTGAAACACACCCTAAATTCAGCAGAATATTCACATTAGTTTTAACCTAAAACATTAGTGTTAACCATTAACATTAAAAATAATTGTCTACTATACTTAGATATAATCCAAGAATCTTTTTCTATACCTTTCTGAAAATTTACAATATATAATAAATGAAGACACTGCTCTTTCCCTGTCATATGTTTCCGGCACTTTTGTTGAACATCAATTGTCCATAGATGAATAGATTAATTTCTGGGCTCTTTATTCTGTTCTGTTGGCCAGTGTGTCCCCCATGCTCTTTTGAATACTGTATCTTTAAAGTGTATTTTAAAAGATATAGTGTGATGTTTTGAGGTTTGTAGTTCCTGCTCAAGATTACTTTGACTAGTCAACATCTTTTGTGGTTTCGCATACATTTTAGATTTTTTTCCTATTTCTGTAAAAATGTCATTGCAGTTTTGATAGGGATTTCTTTGAATCTGTAGATCACTTTGGGTAGTATGGACATTTTTAACAACATTAATTCTTCCAATTCATTAACTGGACATACCTTTCCATTTAATTGTGTCTACTTCAATTTCCTTCATCAATGATTTATAGTTTTCACATAGTATATGACTTTCACATCCTTAGTTAATTCTAAATATTTATTTTTCACTATTGTAAATGGTTTTTACAATAGTGTTTTCTTGATTTCTTTTTCAAATAGCAATAGTTTCAAATCCTACTCATTTTTGTATGCCAATTTTGTATCCTGCAACTATACTGAATTTGTTTTTTAGTTCTCACTATTTTTTGGTGAGGTCTTTGGGGGTTTTCTATACATAAGATCATGTTGTCCATTAACAGTCACAATTTTATTTCTTTGTATCTGATTTGGATGCATTTAATTTTTTTCTCTTGTCTAATTGTTCTGGCTAGGACTTCTAGTACTATGTTGAAGAGAAATGGTAAGAGTGGGCATCCTTGTCTTTTTCTGATCTTGGTGGAAAATCTTTAAACTTTTCACCCTTGAGTATGACGATAGGTTTAAACTTGTTGTGTGGCCTTTATTGTATTGACGTACGTTTCTTCTATAACAAGTTTGTTGAGAGCTTTTATTATGAAAGAGTGTTAAATTTTGTAAAATGCCCTTTCTGTATCTGTTGAGATGATCGTACGTTTTTTATCTTTGTTTTGTTAATGTGGTATACGGGCATACCTTATCTTATTGTGCTCCATTTTATTGTACTTCAGATACTGTACTTTTTACAAATTGAAGGTTTATGGCAAGTATATCAGAGCCATTTTTCCAACAGCATGTGCTCACTTCGTGTTTGTGTGTCACGTTTTGATAATCCTCACAATATTTCAGCCTTCTTCATTATTGTTAGTACTATCTGTTACGGTGATCTGTGATCCGTGATCTGTGAAGCTACTACTGTAATTGTTTTGGAGCATCACAAATCACATCCATACAAGTCAGTAAACTCGATTCATAAATGGTGTGTGTGTTCTTACTGCTCCACCAACCGGCCATTCCCTGTCTCTCTTCCTCTCCTCAGGTCCCCCTACTCCCTGAGACACGAAAATATTAAAATTAGGCCAATTAATAACCATACAGTGTGTTATTCAAATGTGTTGAAGTGAAAGGAAGAGTAATGTGTCTCTCACTTTAAATCAAAAGCTAGCAATGACTGAGATTAGTGAGGAAGGTATGTCAAAAGCCAGCATAGGGCAAAAGCTAGGCCTCTTGCCATGTTATCTAAGTCGTGAAAGCAAAAAAAAAAAAAAAGTTATTGAAGGAAATTGAGTATTATTGAGTACTATTTCAGTGAACACAAGAATAATAAGAAAGGGGAACAGTCTTACTGCTGATATGGAGAAAGTTTTAGTGGTCTAGATAGGATATTAAACCAACCACAGTATTTCCTTAAGCCAAAGTCTAATCCAGGGAAACAGAGAAATCCTAACTCTCTTCAATTCGATGAAGGCTGAGAGAGTAAGGAATCTGCAGAAGAAAAGTTTGAAGCTTGCAGATTTTGGTTCATGACATTTAGGAAAAGAAACCATCTCCATAATACAAAAATGCAAGATGGAGCAACAAGTGTTTAAGAAGAAACTGTAGCAAATTATTCAGATCTAGCTAAGATCATCAGTGAAGATGGTTACACTACACAACAGATTTTCAATGTAGATGAAGCAGCCAGTCTTTTACTGGAAGAAGGTGGCATCTAGGACTTTCAGACCTAGAGAGAAAATGTAAATGCCTGGCTTCAAAGCTTCAAAGGACAGGCTGACTCTCTTGCTAGAGGCAATGCAGTTGGTTACTTTAAGTTGAAGCCAATGCTCATTTACCATTCTAAAAATCTTAGGCCCTTAAGAAGTATGTTAAATTGACTCTGCCTGTGCTCTATAAATGGAACAACAAAACCTGGATGACAACGCACTTGTTTACAGCACCGTTAACTAAATATTTTAAGCCCACTACTGAGACCTACTGCATGGAAAAAATGATTTATTTGAAAATATTATTGTTCACTGACAATGCACCGGGTCACCAAAGAGCTCTGATGGAAATGTATAAGGCGATTAATGCTGTACAAGGAGATTAATAGCTATTAACACAACATTCATTCTGCAGCCCATTGACCAGGGAGTCATTTTGACTTTCAAGTCTTATTAATTAAGAAATACATTTTGTAAGGCTACAGTTGCCACAGAGAGTGATTTCTCTGATGGATATGGGCAAAATACATTGAAAATCTCCTAGAAAATGTTGTCCATTTCAGATGCTAATAAGAACATTTGTAATTCATGGAAAGAGACCAAAATATCAATATCGATAGAAGTTTGGAGGAAGCAGATTCCAACTCTCATGAATAACTTTGACGAGTTCAAGACTTCAGTGGAAAAAATCACTTCAGATGTGGTGGAAACAACAGAGAACTAAAATTAGAAATGGAGCCTGACAATGTAACTGAATTGCTGAAATCTCATAATTAAACTTGAATGAAACTTGCTTCTTATGGATAAGCAAAGAAAATGGTTTCTTGAGATGGGATCCACTCCTCATTAAGATGCTCTGAGCATGGTTGAAATGACAATAAAAGATTGAGGATAATATATAAGCTTAGTTGATAGAGCAGTGGCATAGTTTGAGAGAGCTGACTCTAATTTTGAAAAAAAGATTTATTGTGGGTAAAATGCTATCAAACAGCATCCCATGCTACAGGAAAATCTTTTGTGAAAGCTCAAGTCAATCACTGTGATAAAAATGTATTGTTGTACTATCTTAAGAAATTGCTATAGTCACCTCCACCCCCGACCACCACCCTGAGCAGTCAGCAACCAGCGACACTGAGGCAGGACCCTTTACCAGAAGAAAGATTACAACTTGCTGAAAACCCAGATGATCGTTAGCATTTAAAACTATACAATATTTTTAAATTAAGGTATGTATATTGATATTTTTAGACATAATATTATTTATTACTCATTTAATAGAGAACAATGTAGTGCAAACATGACTCATATGCACTGAGAAACCAAAAAAAAAGAAAAACATGTGTGACTTGCGTTGTTCCCCTATTTGGTTTATTGTGGTGGCCTGAAACTGAGCCTGCACTATCTCAGAAGTATGCCTGTACCACACAGACTGATTTTTATGCGTAGAACCAATCTTGCATCCCAAGGATGAATCCCACTTGATCATGGTGAATGACTGGTCTTTTACATGTGCTGTGGAATTTGGTTTTCCAGAACTTAGTTGAGAATTTTTACATGTATATTTTGGCCTGTAATTTTTTATTTTTCTGGTATTGTTTTCCTGGCTTTGGAAAACTGGATATCCATATGCAGATGGGTAAAATTATATCCTTATCTTACATTTTATACAAGAATCAACTCACAGTAGATTAAAGATCTAAAGATAAGGTCAGAAACTATAAAGCCACTAGAAAAACACATAGGGGAAAAGCTACACGACATTGGTCTGGGCAATGAATTTTTTGGATATGACCTTTGAAAGCACAGGCAACAAAAGCAAAAGTAGACATATGGGATTACGTCAAATTAAAAAGCTTCTGCACTGCAAAAGGAACAATCAACAGAGTGAGGAGACAACCTACAGAATCAGGGAAATTATTTGCAAACCATACATCTGATAAAAGGGTTAATATCTAAAATCTACATGGGGCAGAGGAATAAGGGAGATGTTGGTCAAAGGATACAAAATATTAAACAGGAGGAATACATTTTTGAAGTCTATTACACAGAAGGATGACTATAGTTAATAAAAATGTATTATATATTCAAAAATTGCTGAGAGTTCTAGTCACATACACAAAAATAAATATATGAGATAATGCATGTGTTACTTAGCTTGATTTAGCCATTTTACTATATATATATCTAAATCAAATATCATGCCGTACAACATAAATATATGCATTTTGTGTATTTAAAAATAAATGAAAACACAAGAAATGACATAATGGCAATTCTTAAGCATTTCTAAGTACATTCAACTGCAAACAGGTTCCAGGGCTTCTAACTAGCTTGCAGAGATGAAACATGTCATGTTCATCATGCTTACCCTCACTGCATTATATTTTGTTATAAATCTTCAAAACAGAGGGTAATAAGGAATATTTGCTTACCTCTAAAAATGAGTATTTCCAAATAATTATCTAATTTATTAATACAAATGTGTCTGTAATTAAACTGAATTTAAAAAGTAAATGAATCCTTAAAATGATTATATAATATGTCTAATTAATATTATTAACTACATTACCAACTAAATGACAATGGTTTTTTTTTTATTATTATACTTTAAGTTCTAGGGTACATGTGCATAACGTGCAGGTTTGTTACATATGTATACTTGTGCCATGTTGGTGTGCTGCACCCATCAACTCGTCAGCACCCATCAACTCGTCATTTACATCAGGTATAAAAATGACAAAGGTTTCTAACATTTATAACCCCTTACTCTTTTTGTCAAAAATACTATCTATTCAGGGCTGGGCACGATAGCTCATGCCTGTAATCCCAGCACTTTGGGAGGTCAACGTGGGTGGATCACAAGATCAGGAGTTCAAGACCAGCCTGGCCAACATGGTGAAAGCCCGTCTCTACTAAAAATACAAAAAAAAAAAAAAAAAAGAAAAAAGAAAAAGCCAGGTGCAGTGGCAGGCACCTGTCATCCCAGCTACTCAAGAGGCTGAGACAGATGAATCACTTGAACCCAGGTGGCAGAGGTTGCAAGTGAGCTGCGATCGCACCCCTGAACTCCAGCCTGGGTGATAGAGTGAGACTCCATTTCAAAAAACAAACAAACAAACAAAAAATACTATCTATTCAAAATTGTGCAAAAGTTAGTTCTTAGTTTCCTAGGAAACTGCCAAGTTCAATTTCAGGTTCTAACCAAAATTAAAATAAACATCTCTACCTTGTTTTATTTGTATGTGTGGTGGGGTCAGGGATGTGCTGATTAGGGCACCTTTAACAGATTTTTTTAACTAAAAGGAAAAAAAAAACCGTATAGGTGAGTTTTCTAAAACTCTGTATCAGCCAAGTTTTACTCAGAGATAAAATTCATTTTTTATCTTTTCACCATCATAGGCAGTTTTAAGCATAATCCAACTCACAAGACAATTCTTTTTGCAGATTTTTTCTTCCAGCATTTTCTATTAAAAATTTAGCACCTATCTTTTTATTTGCCAGAGCCTCGAAAATACAGTGTTCTTCTCTGAGTCATAAAAATGTATGGCACCATGTATTCAACCTGTGTATCTGACCAAAGATAGGACAGGTATTGAAAAGAATGTGCCTAATAAGTACATATATCCCTGACTTAGATAAGGTAAGAAGTTTTGTTTCTGTTGTTGCTGTTGCCTAAGGTATGGAGTAATGGTCTCTTACTTCATCAGTATATTCCCTTTGTCTCAATCTTTGGTTCGTGTGTGTACTTCTAGTGTCTCCTCAGGTTAGTGGCTGAATGATGGACTGTGCTATGATTGTTACCCTGATTCACCCTTCAGGGCAGGCTTTAAACCACAAAATCTGTTCTAGGATCTTTTTCTGGCTCCACTGTTTGGCACACTGACACTGTGAAAAGCTCTAGTGCATGTGAAACTAGGATCTCCATTTCTCACTGCCTTTTTAAAACCCATCCACAATATTTTTCTTGTGAAGTCCTCACCTCTCAGGATGGAGTGGACCCCTGCCGGTTAATTTCCTGCATCGATTTCTACCCAGAAGCTTTCATGGAATTGTAATTTTTAATTGGATTTAGAAAGGCAAAGTGTAATAACAAACTTGCAGGAGAGGCATTCCGATTGCTTTAAAAGTCAGCACTCTTGCATTAGAAGTACATTAAATTTTGTGTTTTTCAGATGAGGTGAATTGTGGGAGGATGGGGCACAGAAGAGAGAAAAAATATTTTAAAATCTCCTTTAAGGAAGATGCATTCACATATCCCTGCCTGAATATAGCACGGTGGGCTATTGCTTATGATTTTGGACAAATGTCATTATCCTTGGTATTTCTAAGATTCTAGTAATATTTATCTATCAATCTGTATTAGGTATGAGTTTTTAAAAAATATTTTTATTGCTTTTCTGGGCTGTAGGTAGGGAGAGCAGATGAAGCACCTCAGGAACTGCTGCCAGACTCACAAGTTTCTGCTTTCTTCCTCTTGTTCCATCTCTGTGTGATGATGCCTGGACCTGACTACCGAATAATGACAGGCTGGTCCAGCCAGCAGCCAGTACCAAGGTCCCACTGTATGAGTAAGGGTGCCAGTCCCATGAGTGAGGCCAGTAAAGACTAACAGAACTGTCCAGTTCACCCACGACAAAATCAGGACCAAAAAATGTTGTTTTAAGCCCATTAGTTCTGGAATGGCTTGTTATTTAGCAATTGATAACTGAAGTATAGCATTAAACACTAGCTGAAGTTATAATTTTATTTATGTGCATTTGCCTCCCATATGTAAATGCCAGGAGGGCAGAAATCTTGTATAGATTGCTTACTACTGAGATACCAGTGATGAGATCATAGTCTGGAATGTGTTACAAACCCTAATAATATTTGGTAAATAAATAAACAAATATAAGTCTAACCATTTTGGTTCTTCAATGAAACATGTTAACAAAGAAGTGGTTCTTGTGGTCAAAAAGGTATAAATTTTAGATTGTTTTGATACCTATTAGACAGACATATGTCTTTGTGACCAACATATGATTTTCCTAAGTTTTAGTTTTATAGTCTATAAAATGGGGATAGTAACATCTATTGTGAGTATTAAATGAGGGAGGGTCTGAAAGCACCTAATGAAGTGTCCATCACATCATTTTTCTTAATAAATAATACTGAAATGATGAAGCCATATACAGAGAAAAACGTGGTGATGTAATTTAATAATTTATAAAATATCTGTAAATGAAGGGAAAACTTTGTTTAAAAAGACTCCACGTTATAGGACTTAAAAAATCAAGTAGGCCAGGCGGGGTGGCTCACGCCTGTAATTCCAGTACTTTGGGAGGCCAAGGAGGGAAAATTGCCTGAGCTCAGGAGTTTGAGACCAGTCTGTGAAACACAGTGAAACCCCGTCTCTACTAAAATACAAAAAATTATCCGGGCATGGCGGCATGCGCCTGTAGTCCCAGCTACTAAGGAGACTGAGGCAAGAGAATCACTTGAACCTGGAGGTGGAGGTTGCGGTGAGCCAAGATTGCACCACTGCACTGCACTCTAGCCTGGGCAACAGAGAGAGATTGTGTCAAAAAAAAAAAAAAAAAAAAAAAAAAAAAAAAGAAAAGGAAGAAAAAAATGCAGTAGAGCTGTCTTTCACGAATGGATACGACAATACCATCTCAAGTTTAGGTCATTACTGGGTAGCTTACCCAATAATAACAATGTAATCACTTCTTATGTTGATAACTACATAAATAATTGCATACATTTGAAAGAATTGTCTGATCATGGAGCATAGCAAATCCCTCTATCAGGAAGGCAGTTTGGAATTGTTAGCACAGTTCTCTATCCAACTGTAATAATGAGCCATGGACGTTACAGGAAAATATATTTTGAAGTAATATGATTTAAGGATGTGACACTCTTAATAGCTACCTCATAGTGCCTAATAGTATTATATAAGCTTAGAGATTAGGTGGCAGAGGTATGGAAAGCCCTGGCATGTAGGAGCATTCTCATGATTTTTAGTGGCTTTTCTAACACTAAAGTATTATGGCATAACCCCAACTGGCCATCAAACAAAATTAAGAGAAAATCCCACTGGCAATAGCTAGAGTTAATTAGCTACAGAGTATTTAATGGTGCTGAGTTGAGTGGGAACATCTATAATTTTTATGGGAGTTGTTTTGACCATTTTAGGTTGTTATAAACAATATTGGTATTTATTTTTTTTAATTAAACTTTAAGTTATGGGATACATGTGCAGAACTTGTAGGTTTGTTACATAGGCATACACGTGCCATGGTAGTTTGCTGTACCCATCAACCCATCATCTACATTAGTTATTTCTACTAATGTTCTCCCTCCCCTAGCCCCCCACTGTCCGACAGGCCCCAGTGGGTGATGTTCCCCTCCCTGTGTCCATGTGTTCTCATTGTTCACTCCCATTTATGAGTGAGAACATGTGGTGTTTGGTTTTTCTCTTCCTGTGTTAGTTTGCTGAGAATGATGGTTTCCAGCTTATTCAGATCCCTGCAAAGGACATGAAGTCATCCTTTTCTATGGCTGCATAGTATTTCCATGGTGTATATGTGCCACATTTTCTTTACTCAGTCTATCATTGATGGGCATTTGGGTTGTTTCCAAGTCTTTGCTATTGGGAATAGTGCCACAATAAATATATGTGTGCATGTGTCTTTCGAGTAGAATGATTTATAACCCTTTGGGTATATACCCAGTAATGGGATTGCTGGGTCAAATGGTAATTCTAGTTCTAGATCTTCGAGGAATTGCCACACTATCTTCACATTTGTTGAACTAATTTGCACTCCCACCAACAGTGTGAAAGTGTTCCTATTTCTCCACATCCTCTCCAGCATCTGTTGTTTCCTGACTTTTTAATGATCGCCATTGTAACTGGTGTGAAATGGTATCTCATTGTGGTTTTGACTTGCATTTCTCTAATGACCAGTGATGATAAGTGTTTTTTCAAATGTTTCTTGGCCACATAAATGTCTTTTTTTGAAGTGTCTGATCATATGCTTTGCTCACTTTTTGATGCCTTACAAGAGCTTCTGAAAGAAGCACTAAATGTGAAAGGAAAAACCAGTACCAGCCACTGCAAAAACATACCAAATTGTAAAGACTGTTGACATTATGAAGAAATTGCATCAACTAACAGGTAAAATAATCAGCTAGCATCATAATGATGGGATCAAATTCACACATAACAATATTAACCTTAAATGTAAATGACCTAAATGCACCAATTAAAAGACACACATTGGCAAATTGGATGAAGAGTCAAGATCCATTGGTGTGCTATATTCAGGAGACACATCTCACGTGCAAAGACATACATAAGCTCAAAATGAAGGGATGGAGGAAGAACTACCAAGCAAACAGAAAGCAAAAAAAAAAAAAAAAAAACAGTGGTTGCAAACCTAGTCTCTGACAAAAAAAAAATTAAAAAAAAAAAAAAAAAAAAAAAAAAAAAAAGCAGTGGTCGCAATCCTAGTCTCTGACAAAACAGAATTTAAACTAACACAGATCAAAAAAGACAACGAAGGGCATTACATAATGGTAAAGGGATCAATGCAACAAGAAGAGCTAACTATCCTAAATATATATGTACCCAATACAGGAGCACTCAGATTCATAAAGCAAGTTCTCAGAGACCTACAAAGAGAGTTAGACTCCCACGCAATAGTAGTGGGAAACCTTAAGACCCCCAGTCAATATTAGACAGATCAACAAAACAGGAAATTAACAAGGATATTCAGGATTTGAACTCAACTCTGGACCAATCAGACCTAATAGACATCTACAGAACTCTCCACCCCAAATCAACAGAATATATATTCTTCTAATACCACATTGTACTTATTCTAAAATTGACCACGTAATTGGAAGTAAAACACTCCTCAGCAAATGCAAAAGAATGGAAATCATAACAAACAGTCTCTCAGACCACAGTGCAATCAAATTAGAACTCAGGATTAATAAACTCACTCAAAACTGCACAATTACATGGAAACTGAACAACGTGCTCCTGAATGACTACTGGGTAAATAATGAAATGAAGGCAGAAATAAATAAGTTCTTTGAAACCAATGAGGACAAAGACACAATGTACCAGGATCTCTGGGACACAGCTAAAGCAGTGTTTAGAGGGAAATTTATAGTACTAAATGCACATAAAAGAAAGCAGGAGAGATCTAAAATTGACACCCTAACATCACAATTAAAAGAACTAGAGAAGCAAGAGCAAACAAATTCAAAAGCTAGCGGAAGACAAGAAAAAACTAAGATCAGAGCAGTTCTCAAAGATACAAACTTGAAAAACCCTTCAAAAAAATCAATGAATCCAGGAGCTGGTTTTTTGAAAATGTCAACAAAATAGATAGACTGTTAGCCAGACTAATAAAGAAGAAAAGAGAGGAGAAACAAATAGACCCAATGAAAATGATAAAGGGTATATTACCACTCATCCCACAGAAATACAAACTACTATCAGAGAATACTATAAACATCTCTATGCAAATAAACCAGAAAATCTAGAAAAAGTTGATAAATTCCTGGACACACACACCCTCCCAAGACTAAACTACGAAGAAGTCCTGAATAGACCAGTAGACCAATAACAAGTTCTGAATTGAGGCAGTAATTAATAGCCTATCAACCAAGACAAGCCCAGGACCAGACTGATTCACTGCTAAATTCTACCAGAGATACAAAGAGGAGCTGATACCATTTCTTTTGAAACTATTCCAAAAAATAGAAAAAGAGATAATCCTCCCTAACTCATTTTAGGAGGCCAGCATCATCCTGATACCAAAACTTGGCAGAGACACAACAAAAAAAGAAAATTTCAGGCCAATATCTCTGGTGAACATCGATGTGAAAATCCTCAATAAAATACTGGCAAACCAAATCCAGCAGCAATCAAAAAGCTTATCCACCATGATCAAGTCAGCTTCATCCCTGGGATGCAAGGATGGTTCAGCATATGCAAATCAGTAAATGTAATCCATCATGTAAACAGAACCAATGACAAAAACTACGATTAACTCAATAGATGCAGAAAAGGCCTTTGATAAAAATCAACACCCCTTCATGCTAAAAACTCTCAATAAACTAGGTATTGATAGAACGTATCTCAAAATAATAAGAGCTGTTTGTGACAAACCCACAGTCAATATCATACTTAATGGGCAAAAGCTGGAAGTATTCCTTTTGAAAACTGGCACAAGACAAGGATGCCCTCTCTTACCACTCCTATTCAACACAGTATTGGAAGTTCTGGCCAGGGCAATCAGGCAAGAGAAAGAAATAAAGGGCATTCAAATTGGATGACAAGAAGTCAAATTGTCTCTGTTTGCAGATGACATAATTTTATATTTAGAAAACCCCATCATCTCAGCCAAAAATCTCCTTAAGGTGATAAGCAACTTCAGCAAAGTCTCAGGATAAAAAATCAATGTGGAAAAATCACAAGCATTCCTATACACCAATAACAGATTAACGGAGGGCCAAATCATGAGTGAAATTCCATTCACAATTGCTACAAAGAGAATACAATACCTAGTAATACAACTTACAAAGGATGTGAAGGACCTCTTCAAGGAGAACTACAAACCACTGCTCAAAGAAATAAGAGGACACAAACAAATGGAAAAACATTCCATGCTCATGGATAGGAAGAATCAATATCGTGAAAATGGCCAGACTGCCCAAAGTAATTTATAGATTAAATGCTGTCCCCATCAGCTACCATGGACTTTCTTCACAGAATTAGAAAAAACTGCTTTAAAGTTCATATGGAACGAAAAAAGAGCCCATATAGCTAAGACAATCCTAAGCAAAAAGAACAAAGCTGGAGATATTACGCCACCTGACTTCAAACTATACTACAAGGCTACAGTTACCAAAACAGCATGGTACTGGTACCAAATCAAATATATATACCAATGGAACAGAACAGAGGCCTCAGAAATAACACCACACATCTACAACCTTCTGATCTTTGACAAACCTTACAAAAACAAGCAATGGGGAAAGGATTCCCTATTTAATAAATGGTGTTGGGAAAATTGGGTAGCCATATGCAGAAAACTGAACATGGACCCCTTCCTTACACCTTATACAAAAATTAACTCGACATGGAGTAAAGATTTAAATGTAAGACCTCAAGTCACAACAACTCTAGAAGAAAACCTAGGCAATACCATTCAGGACATAGGCATGGACAAAGACTTCATGTATAAAACAGCAAAAGCAATGGCAACAAAAGCCAAAATTGACAAATGGGGTCTAATTAAACTAAAGTGCTTCTGCACAGCAAAAGAAACTATCATCAGAGTAAACAGGCAACCCACAGAATGGGAGAAAATGTTTGCAATCTATCCATCTGACAAAGGGCTAATATCCAAAATCTAGAAGGAACTTAAATTTAAAAGGTATTTATTTTCAAGCCATTTTTCTTTTCAGAAAGTAAGATGAGTCCCTTTGCTTTTAGGTTTCCTATTGTTCTTACATTTTCATGTCCAAAATACCTACTGTGTAATGTCCTGTAACATACATTAACTTTGACATATTTTATTATTACTTATTAATATAATTTTAGTGTACTGTGCATTGAGAAATATAGTAATTCACTCTTATGTATGGGAGATACATCCCAAGACCCCCAATGAATGTCTGAAACTGCAGATAGCACTGAACTCTAGGTACTCTGTATTTTTTCCTATAGATACATACCTATGAGAAAGTTTAATTTATAAATTAGACATAGGAAGAGATAAACAACAAATAATATAGAAGAAATATAACTATATGTTATAATAAATGTTATGTGAATGTGGTCTATCTCTTTTTCTCAAAATGTCTTATCATACTGTAGTCACCATGGACCATGGTAGACCAGGGTGAACTAAAACCATGGAAAGTTAAACCATGGATAAGGGTGAACTACTGTATCATATTTTAGGTCTTCATTTAAGAAATACAATTTTCATATTTGTTTACAAGAGTTAGTACAAATGCCATATATGTGAGGAAAAAAGCTTAACACCTAGTATTCATAAATAAACAGGAAAATTAAGAAGAAATGCTTTCATTGTTCTTTTTCACTTTTAGCATTCTATTTCATTTAGAACACTTGTTTGGGGTAAAGTAAAGGTCAACTTTAATGTGACAACTTAAAACATTTTCTTAGAAATAGTATAATTATTTATTAAAATAAACTGCCAGGGCTTCCAGTGTTTTAGTATTTAAAATGTATATTAAAAATAAGCTATAGATGTAGCTAAGTTCTATTCAGATTTCTTGTGTCCTAGGAGCTTCCGAAGATAACGTTAGTGTATAAAGAACTGTGAGGAGTCTGACATTTCACTCTCTCTAAAAGCCAACAAGTCAGCCTGCCATAGTTTCATAGATGCTGTAGAAAACACATGACTCCCTTTTTAGAGACAAAAGACACTACATTATCCATGGCACAGGCAATAGCCAGAATACCAGCATTTGTCTCAGTGACCTGAGTTCCAATACACACAGGGCAATATAAACAGGACCAGACGGCACCTGCAAACACAGCAGCTTGCATTACAAAAGAGGAATTCTGAGTTCAGGAAATCCACATCTTTTAGAATCAACAGTAAGCAAACCTGTCTTTTGCTCTAGAGGGTAGACAAACATCTTTTAGAAGGTAGTGTCTCTCCTTGCAAGATATACAGAAATGTGATGCCATGGAGGACTGTCTCTCAACATTGTGATGGCCACTTTATCTCTTCACTTTCTTCAATTCAACTACTAATTATAAAGCTAGCTTGACTTTTAATTTTTAAAATATTCCACAATATTTATGCATAATAAATAATGCATACTGAGAGTTTTTCAGGGGCACGCAAGTTTAATTAATTGCCAATACTTCCACTTGTTAATTTATTCAGCAAAAGCAATAAGCACATACTCATACTAAGTACTGAGCATAAAGTATACAGTGCTGAGTGAAGTGGTTTATATTCTCATGAAACACAGATTCTATCATGACAAGTGTGTAATAAACAATGAAACAAATATGTAATTTAAGGATACATTATATCTTTTGCTTTTAAATATATTTTTATTTTGAAAAATAACACACAGAACATCTACCATGTTCTTTGGAGGCATGGCCTAGTGGAAGCTACTTGCCAGGTAAGGGATCTGACTTTCCTGAGACCACCATACACTAAGGAAGCCCAAGGTAGCCAGTTATCCCAGATGTGTATGAAGAGTCTGTCTTGTATGGTCTATATAGTCAAGCATTCAAATTATTCCAACTCCAGCCTTCATCTGGCTGCAACCATATGAAAGACCCAAAGCAAGCTCATCATCCCACAGAACCATGACAAATCGTTGAGTCTGGGATACCATGCATCTTTGGCTCCTGCTGGCTCTGACAGTTTCTCAGACTCAACAACACAGATAGAATGACAGAAAGATCATTTGAAATCAGATGGTTCAAGTCTAAACCAGAGTTGGCATAACTTTAACTCCTTCTGGCTCTGACAGTTTCTCAGACTCTGTAACACAGACGGAATGACAGAAAGATCATCTGAAATCAGATGATTCAAGCCTAAAGCAGAGTTGGCATAATTAAAGACCCCAGGAACAGAAGCCACCGGAAAGCACAGACATCTTGCTTGGCCCTGAGATGTATGTCCCATGCTCTTCCATGACCAGAAGAGAGTACCTGCAGGATGCAGCCCTCACTGGGATTGCAGTCCCCACAGTGACTCTGGTTGAAGGCTGACAGGGAGTCACACATGGACCGAAACCAGGACACGTCAGTTCTAGAATTTCAAGTGTGAATTTGGAATGCGGTGAATTTTTTCCTGAGCTTTGCTTTATTGGGAAGTTAACTACTTCCACACACTGGAGCAGTGACTTTGTAATCATACTGTCTAATTCTTTTATTTAATTATTTTTCCAAATTCACAAATGAAAATTGTTTATATTATGGTATACAATGTGAGTTTTAATATATGTATATATTATAAAATGAATCAAATTAGTTAATATAATATCACCTCACATACTTACACATTTTTGTTGAGAACATTTAAAATCTATTCTTTACAATTTCCAAGGACACAATACATTATTATGAAGTATAGCCACCATGCTGTACATTAGATCTAACTAATTTATCCTGTCTAAAGAAAACCTTGAACCTTTTAAGTAACATCTTCCCATTCCCTCCCCATACTCCAGCCCCTGGTAACCATCATTCTACTCTTCATCTCCATCATTTTCACTTTGCTTAGGTTCCACATAGAAGTGGCATCATGCAGTATTTGTCTTTTGGAGCCTGGCATATTTCACTTAGCATAATGTTCTCCAGGTTCATCCATATTGTCACAAATGACTGGATTTCCTTTTTTTTTTTAATCACACTGAACAGTATCCCACTGTGCATGTTAAACCACATTTTCTTTATCATACATCCATTGATGAACACTTAGTTTGATTCTATGTCTTGGCAAGCTATTGTGATTAATGCTTGTCCAGCTATTGTGATTAACACTGCAATAAACTTGGGAGTGCAGATATCTCTTTGACATGTTGACTTTATTTTCTTTAGATATGTACCCAAACATGCTTATTGATTGATTGATTGATTTTTTTTTTTTTTTTTGAGATGGAGTCTTGCTCTGTTGCCCAGCCTAGAGTGCAGTGGTGCGATCTCGGCTCACTGCAAGCTCCACCTCCTGGGTTCACGCCATTCTCCTGCCTCAGCCTCCCAAGCAGCTGGGACGACAGGCACCCACCACCACGCCAGGCTAATTTTTTGTATTTTTAGTAGAGACACGGTTTCACTGTGTTAGCCAGGATGGCTCAATCTCCTGACCTTGTGATCCTCCTGCCTCGGCCTCCCAAAGTGCTGGGATTACAGGCGTGAGTCACTGTGCCTGGCCACGTGTTTCTTTAATTTTTAATAAAATACATCAAAGTACAGAAAGCCTAGAAAATAGAAAACATTTATTCCAAAATTATTTAGTTTCACAAAATTTGACTACATTTAGTGTTTTTCCATATGTATACATACTTTTACATGTTTCCAATGGTAATACTCAACCGTCCATTTTAGTAGTATATTTCCATGCTTTTATATAATTATGATTATTTTAATAATAGTATAATTTTCCACAAAGTTAATTACCATAGTTTGTCTAACATCTTAGCTATTGTTGATTATTAGGTTGCTACCAGGTTTGTTTTCTATTAGAAGTAATGCTATAATGCATATCTTAATAAATTTAAAAAATACTAAGTTAAAGAGTACAAACCTTTTTGCAACTCTATGTACAGCATTAATATTTCATGAAACAATATAAAATCATATGCTGTTTATGTATAAAAACACGAGTGGAATAAATTTAGTCCATTACACAAAAACCCCACACACATAAAAAGAACATAAAACAATATGTGCAGTCTGATAAAGTACTACAAACTACACATCTACGTATATACTATTGAGGGCAAATGTGTCTTTCTATATAACCTTTTAAAATGACAGCACTCTCCTTTTTCCTCAAAAATCACCACCATCTTAACATTCATGACTAATAATTTCCTCATTTTGCTTTGTTCTTTTATCATTTAGCTTTCCCTACCTAAAAGTTATAGTTTTGCTGTGCCAATTTTTGAACTATACATAATGGAGAATCATAGAGTACACATTTTTTTTCCTTTGCGTTTCTAAGTTTCATCCATGTTGTTGCATGCAGCTGCAGTTTCTTCATTTCATTGTTACATGGTTTTTAAAAATTATCTAATTGTGCCATATGGCATTTGTCCATTCTTCATTAGTGATTTTGGGGATTGGTTAACTATTCTAGCTATTGCGGAATATTCTGACCAGAACATTCTTTTTCCTACACTGAATTCTGAGTGGCATCACTTGGTGCAGTGATTTTGCTGACAGGTATTTTGCAAAACAATCTAAGAGATGAAGTGGTGAGATAATAGAATTTTGAGGAAAACCTGAGAGTTAATTAAACCAAGGGTAAGTTTCCTCACAATTAGAGAAAGTAAAAGGAATTTTAATGGAAAACTTCAAAAGGTCAATTTACTCTGTGGGATTCTGTAAAAATTTTCCTCCTATTCTAAATTCTAGGTGTAAAATTTTACAGTTTGGAAGAGAAGACCAGAAAAGCACTAGCATTTGAGAATGACAGCATTTTAGAGATGAATTGTTTACAAAGAGGATGCTGGCCATTAGATCACACTGGTTGGTCCACAATTTTTACTCGTTGTATTCAAGGTATATTTCATTGTTCTTCAGTGTTATCTGATGTATCAAATTCCTTATTATACGGAAATTTCTTTTTAAATTTCAAAAACTCACCAATGAGTATGGAAAATTGTAAAACTCTTTCAATTAAGTTAATTCATAGGCATTTCAATTATTTTAGACATCAATGATTCAGAGACAGAATAAGCCTGATAAGAATCTCTTCGAAGGAAAGCAGTATTTTTTCCCTTGACTCTCAAATTTTCAATGAATTTGAGACAGCTTGCAAACACAATGTGTATAATGAAACACTAAAAAGAAAATAGAAATATAAGAAATTTAGCCTAGAAGACTGTATAAGATCCAGTTACAGGTTTTGAATAATTTATTATCTCTAGGTTTTTCCTAAGGCACAGGGGAACGTTTTGCATTATGTGGAACAAATTACATACTAGAAAATGGAGAGTTGGCAAAGGAAAATGTCAGAGGCAGCAAAGATAGAATTCTGTTCCTAGAGTCCAATGTAAGTACAGTTTGGGAGTGATAAAAAGAAGGAATAGAAAATAGAAAGGTCTCTATAAGGCTGACACTTAACAAAGAGGCAAAGTATGGTTTAAGTTCCGTATTGTTCTAAAATAAAATGGTCGCTAAATCCATTGAAAATTCCACAACCCCAATCTCACAATATTCTGAAATGAATAGCATTTCAATTGTGAGATCCACAATCTCAATCTCAAAACTATTTTGGTACTATTCATGTGCTCCCAGGAAAAAAATATAAGGGGATTAGTGAATGTGGGGCCTCTGCATGGCAAAACAATGAAGCAAAATGCTAAAATGCTGTGTATTTTAATTTCCATTCTAATTCTCTTCTTTTTCTATTTGCTTTTCTCTTTTTATCAGAAAATATAGGTTCCCTCTCCCTATTAGACGATCTATGAAGCCTAAAATATTGCTCTCCTAAAAGCTGCTAAAAGCAAAATGATTACTACCCGTAATCATAGGAGGCAGCACTTTGGAGAGTGCCAGACTCACAGCACTGAGTCTCGCTCTCATCTGTCAAATGGGCAGAATGGTAGTACTGGCTCAGCATCTCTATAGATGGGTTCTGGTTCAATAAATGAACTAGGAGAAAAGCTAATTTGGTCTGTAGGAGATACTTTTTTTTTTCTTTCAATAGGAATAATTTATGTTTAACACACAGATCTACCTTTTTCTCATATAAAATAGGACAGCTACTGCATAAAATAATAATGGGATTTTTTCTAGATTGGGATGTTGATGAATCTGAGTTCTAGTCATGACTTACTTTATAACTTGGACACTCTATAACTTGGACTTGTGATAGACAGTCTCTATCCTTTTTCTGTTTCCTTTTCTCTTTGATGAACATATATCATTAAGGGGGAAAAGTTAACAGGAAACATGCCAGCTCTCTATATTAATCTTCTGTAGCTATGTGAGCCAGTGTTTTCAGATTTTAGGGACAGATTTGTATTCAGCAGAAAAGAACATCAAGATTTCTCTCTAATTATGCCCATGTCTGTGGAAAGGAGATGATGTTATATGATTGCCATGTGTTTTTCTGACAAGATGACTTCGAAGGTTCTTGTTCTGTGACTTCTAAGTTTTGCTTTGGGTCTTTTTCTTGAATAAAATAATTCACTTTTGATGTTTCTTTTTTCTAGTGATTTTCACTGTTTTATTAAAGAAAAAATTGGATGTGAGATTAGTTGCAGGAGATCTGGATCCTTTTTCATGAAAAATTAAAATTTTCACTAAGTGTTGGCCTGGCACAAAGCATGCCTGCAGTGGTGCTACAAATCTCCTGTGCTTGATTAGTCACCAAGACAGCTTGAGGCTTAAATCTTATTAAAGTTCTTAGAGAACGTATTTAACAACTGCCTGTCAGTTTCTTCTACCAAACATCCAGAAACTTGAGAAATGCTAACCAATATGTATGGTTTAATCATTTATAGTGTGATGAAAATAGTGAAAATTTACAACCCACTTATGGGAGAACAGACTACAAACACTAACAAAATATACCACAAAGGAGTATGGTAAATGAAATCATGAAAAGTACCCCCTTGTTGTGATATAAGGATGGTTCCTGACATGTTAAATCCCAACTAATGTCCAACAGCCATCCTCCCCACTTGCTATGCTAGACCACAAAGCTGCCATGCTTAAGAATAGAAACAATTTGTCTCAGCCTCAACCAAACAAAGCAACTCCAAAATTTGCCTCGGGTCACAGCACAAACCTGTGTGTTTTGAGCTTTCATTTTCCATCAAAAGACTGTTCAAACACAATTTCCATTGCTCTATTTAACTTGTTGACACTTAATGTTATTTATCTTTCTTCTCACTCTGCCTGCCATTATAACAGTATTTCTCTGATTACAACCTTCCACTTCTGTTTTCTCTCATAATCTTTGTATGTTTCTTTTACCATGTTGCTAATTATTCAGTGCTCATACTAACCATAAATATAACTGGATTCTCCTCCAATTTCCACAATTTCTATAGCCTAATTAAAGTCCAATTAAGAAGAGACTTCTTTCTGTTACCATCTAGGTTGAACCTCATTTCCATTATTTTACAAGTTACATAGCTTTGGAGAGTTTGCTTAACTTTATGGGCTTACGGATCCTCTTCTGTTAAGTGTGTATGAAAGTAGTCTTCATAATGTTGTTATGAGAATTAAATATGTTAATATTTCTCAAGGGCTTAGAACAGTTTGTGAGACACAGTCTTGTGTTAACTAAATGAAAATCAAGTAACAGTCTAGCTACCTCTGTGTAGGCAGTACAAGTTGGTGTTTTTCTCAGTAAAGTCAAGTCTTTTATTATCTAATAAGGTCACTTCTGCTTCTGTTTGTCTCTGTCTTATAGACAATCACTGATTTACTCATCATTATTCACTGATTCTTTGGTATCTGCGTTGAAGTCTTTCTTTGACTTTCAAGTACTGCCATTATTCCGGACTATGGAATCCGCAGAGGATCAATTCTTCACGCTGGTTTCTCAGTTCCCCTCAACTACAGTAATCTTCCCACTTCACCTCCACTAGCTATACACCAAGAATGACCATTGTGAAAGAGTTTGAAGTTTGTGAACTACATACAAATACCAGACAAGAGGGTGATCAAGGACTGAAATCCACAAGGGCTGAACTGATGAGGGAAAACTTCTCTCCTTAACTGGATCCTTGGCCCATCACTATATTCAGTATTGTTCTGTCATTCAAATGTGTTAGCCGTTTCAGATCAATAGCTTTCAAATCCCATTATCTTACTGCAATATACTGTGCTCCTAGATTATTCTCAACCCTTGTTCTTCTTCCTTATTCATCAAAGCCTTCTTTGTATTACTTCCCTTCCAATACAGATTTGATATCATAAATTGATATCTATACCGAAATTCTCCAAGTCTCCATTATTAACACTCATCGCCTGAATCTCAACTGTTATCTAATAAAATTGACCACCTTATCCATATTTGTACCTAAATAGCTAATAAAGACTGGTGAGTCTTATATATTAGGGCACACACTGGTGTCAATATAAACTCATGGACATTAATCTCAGAACTGCACTTAATATTTCTTTATAATCAATTAAATACCTCTAAGTGGTCCTCACTTCTATACTCCATATTTACTATAACAAGGTTTCTCCATATTCTCAAACTACAAACCTCAGACATATCTTTGCCTCCTATTTCAGTGAGAAAAAAAATAGAACTTACCTTACCTCATCACAACAAACTCTATTATAAAATCTTCAATATTAACATATTTTCTCTGTTCTTCTGTAACAATTAGAAGTTATATTTCTTTTTTGCTATAACCTTTCATCTCCCCACTGTACCACTAGTCTTTGATCACAGTCTCATTTTTCTATTTCAGAAACTTTGACTACTGTCCTTTCATGACCTATCATTTTCTCTGTCCTCAATCTCTCCATTAGATTATTATTAGTACATTTCTATCTGTATTACACTTATTGCCCATCCTATGTCATTTCAGCTACCTGACTTTCACAGATAACTTTTTGAAAGAGTTTTATATACTCTCCATTTTGTTATCTCCTATTAACCACTCAAACATGATGAATGGCTTTTTGCTCTCATTATTTTCCTTAAATGGACTGAGGTAAAATGTTACATTCATGCTATGTTGTCTTGTGGACATCTTTGCAGTTATCATATGGCTTCATCTTTCAGCTGTTTCCAATGTCTCCTTCCTTCTTTTCTTACTTGACTTATACCATGCTCTCTGGAGTATCTTCACAATCTTTATTTTTTTTTTTTCTAAATCATTACTAAATGTTGACACTTCTAATTGTCCTGAATTCCTTTCCTTCACTACTCTGTCCCTAGGATAAGATGATGATGATCCAACATTTACTGAGCATTCATTTATTGCCAGGCACTAGTCTATGTACTGAATGTACTTTAACTAATTAAATTCTCTCAATGTGCCCCTAAGTTTTCATTATCATTATTCCTATTTTTAAAATTAGGATACTAAGGCACAGAGGAGTTAACAAACTTAATCAAGATAATTCAGATCATACATGTCAGAGTCAAGATTCACATCTAGTCAGTCTAGTGCCAGAATTTATGTCTTACACTACTTTCTTAAAATAACATGATATAGAAACTGAGACCTCACCCATTTCCGGGGTTTCTGTTTTATCTAAGTATTGATTGTTTTTATTTCTACCTCTTTGGACTAGACACATTTATGAAGGTCTTTTGAATATTACATGACCAACTCAATGAAATGCATCCAAATCTTAATTCATGTCTCTACCCATACCTCTCAATATTCTTAATCTCTAACATTCTATTGTCTATACATGGCAGCTTCATTACCAGAAGGTCAAGATAAGTATCTAAGAGTTATTCTTGTCTTATTCTTTCCTCCAACTACTATTACCCAACAAATCAGCACATTCTGCTAATTTTACCTTCCCAGTGTTTTTTGAAAACATCCTTTTAATTCCATTCCTGCTGCCACATGTTCAAGCCAGGTATCTCTGTGGCTTATTGGAAGCTGCAGACTTATTGGAGTAGCCTCCCGAGATTTCAGTTTCTATCTTTGGTTTCTTATAATATTTTTTTCAAAGAAGCCAGAGTAATGTTTTTAATGTGGAAATATAGTAATGATATTGCCAGTTAAAACTTTTAATTATTCTATTTCCATCAGCAGTGGGTTGGACCACTCCTGGGCTCTGATTTATTACATGGCTTAACCCATTCTTTAGGAGGCAAAACTTTTTTTAAAAAGTATATAAATAGACAAAATATAATACCTATATTTCAGTTGGAAGTAGCAACTAATTATATATAATAAAAAAAGACAGATTATCATATAGACTTCAAAATTTGTTATGTTGATGTATATTCATTTGAAGTATTAATAGTCTAAAAAGTTGAATGCATAACTTAGATGCAATTAAAAGTACTGTATGAAAATTGGCATAGCATGTTTCAGACAAATGGAGAGTTTTACCATTAAAATATTACTCCATAAATCATTGTAATGGAATCATAAGAAAAGGCCAATCCAAGAACACGTTTTCTTTATAATTCTAACACTTAAAATTAAACAGGAACATTGTGTTACATAAGCTAATACTGGGTAATTTGTCTCTAACATAAAGAGCATTTCGACTCTGTAGAATAACTGGCCTAGAAATTCTAAATCCTCTTGAAAGCACTCTATATATGCAATGGAGGAATCGGGAAAAAGCTAACAATTTGTACTAAAATCAACAGACTTATAAGTCTAGGACCTGGAAGAAGTCCTAGAGGTCACTGCTTCCAAGATCTTCACATTGTAAGTGAAAATAATGAAATAGAGAAAACTTTCCTTCATCAAGATGTATTTCTGGCAAGTAGTGGAATTAGTTAGTGTCCCAGCCTATTGACTTATAAACTAATGTTCCTTTTTCACCACTAAACATTTGATGGAGCCAGATTTTAGCAATGATAGAATACACATTAATGTCTTATTTACATGTATAGAATGATGAACTATACATTTTATTGATTGATTTAGCAAATATATGGAGAATTTGTCAATTAGCAGTTTTACAAAGTATGATGTTTTATACAACATGAAGTGAATAGACGAGTAGATCTTAAGGGCATTCAGACACTGTAAACAATTTAAAAACATGGAAAATGTGACATTGAGAAACATGAAAGTACAAAAGAAATGTCTATGATTCATTCTGGACAAGCTGATGGGTAATAAGCAGTATGACTTGACTCTTTAGAGAGTAAGCAGAAAGGAAACTCATTACTTGTAATTTATTTTTAGAATTATTCTTTGAGGATGTGATATGTCAGAAAACATTTGAATCAAAGGGTACAAAATTTTTGGCCAACAGAGAAAGAGATTATAAACTATGACAATATTTTCTATTTGCCCCTTTAGGTCACACTCTTTAACCTCTCCCAAATTTTCCTCAACTATGGAAGAGTGAACTAAATTTATTACATCAGTGAGATCCCATACACTCCGGCTTCTCATTGTGTTAGGTCACCGGAAATACTGGAAGAAATCTAAGGGAGAGAAGAGAATGAGCATATTCGAGAATAAGGTATTTATTTCCCTAATTTTCATTAGGGAGGGTGGCTGGCTGCATCCATCAGCAGAAGTCCACTGCCTCTCCTGAGGTTACCTGACCAGCGTAATATTTTTCCTTTCTGGGTTCAGAAAAGCTCTCCTTCTATTGTTCCCTAGTGCCTAGGGTACTAGTATCTCTGCAGCTACTAGTCTTGTTTTCTTCATAATCCTTTATGGTTTCCCTGCTCTAACCTCTGTGAGTATATTCTTTGCAAATACCTTTTTCTTGATATATCTCAATTTTAATTATCCCGTTTATTTCCTACTGGGTCTCTGATTGATGCAGTAATTGTCGCTGGAAGTGATATCTAGAAATCGGTCTTTAAAATGAGATACTGCAGTTTTGTTTGTTATATATTTAAGGAGCACATGATGACTTCCTTGCCAGAGGAAAATGAGACACAGGTAATTCATTGCATGCAAAAAAACATAATTATTCAAATGCTCACTAAAGGGACATGGGATAAACTGCATGCAAAAAATGAGGTCTTGGAAGAAGAAGTGACTATGACAGTTATATGGGGTGCAGAAAAGAGAAATCATAACAGGCTTAAGATTTTTATCCTTAATAGGCTTGCTTGTAAGATTTGTTCTTGGCTGAAATGTGGTTTTTCTGATTTGAGGAATGAGTCTCACCATTCCCAGAGCTACTTAGAGTAGCTCATTATGATTATACTCTTTGTACACATAATGCATTTTATGTTGAACACTTGATTTCCTTTGGTAGTCTGAAATTTTGGTATGTGCTAGGAAGCAAGTACCTATGTGGCTAGCCCCCAGTTCAAACCCTGCAAACTGAGTATCTATTAAGCTCCCCGGTAGACATTTTATACTTGGTGTAACAAATCATGTGAGAGGAATTAAGCTGTTCCCTTGTGACTCTGCTGGCAAAGTGATCCTGGGAGCTTGTGCCTGGTTTCCCCTGCTCTTCACTTATTTTGCCCTTCTCTCTGCTTATTTATCTTTGTATCCTTTTGTTCTAATAAATCATATCAGAAATATGACTCTGTGCAAGTCCTAAACTTCTCCTAGTAAATCAATGAACTAGGGGATGATCTTAGAACTCTCCAACATACATAGTAACAGAATAGCTTATAGTAATTGTGGAATCTCCTGACTAATTCTTAACACGCTAGAGAACATAGATAGAAAAACAAAAAATAAATAAAAATAAAAAAATAAGAACAAAGAGAAATGAAAAACTATGACTATAAAATTAAGACCATGTATGAAGAACCAAAAGTTCTCCATGACAATTTTGAAATATTTTATTTCTTACAGTCACAGGGTAGATGCAGCTGACAATCAAGCATAGAATTGTAAAGGTCTCAAAGTCACAGCACAAATTAGACACTCTATCCCAACAAATTTCTTACACTAAAGTATTGACACTGATAGGGAAAGACTGAACCCTAAAACATTGGCTATGCATACTATTTCCCTTTAGTGCTCATGTTATAGGTGGCAAGCTATCCCCCTACATGAGGAATCCCAGTTCATCTCTGCATTAAAGCTCTCTTGCAATAATGGATTCCAAAGCTGATACCAATTCTCACCTTCGTCACTTTTTGCTTTCTACAGGGCTATGCTTGAGTTTGATCTCAACATAATCTATATTGACCGCGGGGTTACAGACATGAACCAGGAGATAAGAGTACATTAAGAGAATTACAAGATCCCCCCTCCCTCAGACTTCATCTGCAGAATCCCAAGGAGCACGTGTGAATGAAGAATCTATAGATATCTGGCAAAAGAAGAAGAAATGTACATTTTAAATAGCTCAAATTTATTGACAACTGTGAGCCTAATTTGGGCTCAAGATATGACGTATTGGCTCAAGTACATAGGAGTGGTAATGAAAGTATGCCAGAACAGTAGACACAACTCAACAATAGCCTGCACTTAATAAAATCAACATCCCTGACATGTTGGCATACTAAACAGGAAGAAACTGAAAACTCAGGAAATTGGGAATATTGGAATGGATCTTGTATGTGAGGGCTAATCAATCATGTTATTTCCACAATCCCATAATAAAAGTTAAAATGGATGATTTTATCAATGACTGGAAGAATATTAAAATTGATTATCTGACTACAAAGTGAGAGCTTTCATAGTGCAAATTAAAGCTCCCAAGCTTTCACCAGCAGAGATAGTGTACCAAAAGTAAAGTAATATCATATTCCTGAAAAAATGATAGAGACTAGGAACACTATCAAAGACTAAAGACACAAGGATGATAATTCCTAATATTTTCACTATACATCTCTGTTTGGTCAACAAAAAGAAACAAACGAACTCGCATGAATACAGTATGGAGAATTTCAGGTTTTCATGAACTAAATGAAAGTAATGATACAATTCACAGCCACAGTTATAGATGTGTTATTTTTACTGGCGCAATTAAACACAAATCCTTGTTCCGGTATTTAGCTATTGACTTGTTAAGTGCATTCTTCTCTATTCCAGTGGGTAAGCAAAATCAGAAATAATCTAGATGCACATAGCTTTAATCATACTGCATCTTTTTTTGTCTTGGCTCAGGACTATGCCCATTATTATTACTTTTTTATAAAATAGGAGGGTCCGTGACCAACTTAACATTGCTATCGGCAAAACATCCCATATGTCCACTACATTGATAGGTTTGTGCTGGTAGGATCAAGTGATCAAGAAGTAGCAAGTACCTTATGTCTTAGTAAGATATGTGAGCCATAGGGTTAAAAATAAACTCTGGGACAATTCAGAAACCTGACCTGTCAGTGAGGTTTGTAGATATCTGTAACATGATGCTTGTCAGATTTTCTCCTCTAAAGTATGAGATGAGAAGATGTGCTTTGCATATCCCATCCGAAGGAAAGCAACACAGTGCTTTGCAATCCTTTTGGGTTTAGGAAGAAATGTACACAGCTCACAGTTGGACATGTTGTTCCAGTTCTTTCATCAGATGACCTGTAAGGGTACAGTTTTCAGCAGATTCCAAAGTCAGAATGGACCCTGGAACAAGTTCAGATGAGAGTACAAGCTGCCCTGCTCTTCAGACTGTATGACTAAGCAGGATGCAGGATAAGAATACATGCTGAAAAACAGAGGTGGAACAGTGGGTCAGATAGTTTCCCACTCCACATTCAGGGTCTCTTCTTCTCCAACCTGCTCTCCCCCCCAGGTGCCTGACCTGTATCAATTACATCAGCAAGTTCCTATGAAGTCTGGCTTCTGTTTTGGTTAAAATAATGGGAAGCACTAGCATGAGGTAAGGATGAGGGATGGAGGAGGAGGGAAGAGGATGAGGTTAGGCCGTTTACTTCTCTGTTCCTTTCCTGAGTTTTGCCTTGGCCTGGCGGTATCCCTCAACTGAAGTCTCTGGTTCTCTCAAGCTGCCACATGACTCTCTTTCTTCCTCCTCTTCTTTGTGAGTCCTTAGGAATGGCGATAGCTCTGCTGCTGTTAACTACTATTTTCTTCTCTCTTTTTTGTGATTCCATCTTGCGTATTTTTGGGTAATTAGTCTCCTTGTAAATACAGACTGTTCAAATGATCTCAATTTTAGCATGCCATCACTTTACTGTTGGGACCCTAACAGCATAAAAACTGAAAGCATGTAGCCCGCCCTTCACCCAAGGAGGGAAATAATAGTGAGATAGCTGTTTCATTGGGGAGCTAAAGAAGAGCGTGAAATCAGCAGAAACAGAAGGCTTTTGGAGTAGAAAACAATGAAGAAATGTAGATGATTTGTATACATCTACATGAAAAAAGAAAAAACAAAGTAGATGGTGAGTAACTTGGTTTTTATTGAAGATGCAAGATTCTTCTATGAAAAAAACTAAGAAAAATGCAAGATAAATCTGGTTTAAGAAGAAAATGATATTGTTATATCACCTTCATATTCATCATTATTATCATCATCAGTAGCAGTATCCTTCATTAACATCATGGTGAAAACAAAAATAATAAAGCCAGTAGCTGTAATATTCTTAGTGAGAATGTTATAAATAGTAGCAGCAGTACTTATGTATTTTTGGACAAAACCACGTTGATAAGATTAGTGGTAAACTGATTCTGGAGATATAAATAAAAAATAAAGGGAATTTGACAGAAAAATAGCAAACATAATGTAGAATCATCAGTGATAGCAAAGATTTTGAAAGCTAATAAAAAGAGCGTTCATTCAGCCACAAATATTTATTGACTTCCTTTATATGCCAGGCACTCAGCTGAATTCTGAAACTGCACAAGTGAGCAAAACATATGAGGCCTCATTTTAAAACTACCTCTGTTCATGGTAATGTGAAGAGCTTTTGAATAGCGTTATTATTGTTATTACTTTACCTATTCTTGGTTATTCAGTAAAGTCAACTAAGAACTATTTTAAAATGCCAGTTTTCTCAGTCATATAGGGCCATTTTGTCAATCTCCATTTAGTCATCTAGGAAGTATTCTGCATTGATGTGGCCATATCTATTAAAGATAGATGGGAAAAGAAAAAAAGATACTCTTACTTATCAAGGTAAGAAAATTAAGTAGGAGAAGCAAAGTTGGGATGCAAACTGATACAGATATAACATTCTTCAGTTTTCTAAAGCTCATATTTATTCACAGTTCTTGCCTTACCATGTAAACAGAGAGCAGGTTTATAGTAGTTGCAATTAAAATGTACTTTCCTTTAGAAATGATCAATAGAGCTTATTTCATTCATTCTTTTTGTGGAAATTCCTAAATTCCCTTCCCTTTGTTACATCACATATTGGCCCCTTAAGTGATTTTTATTCTTGGAATGTAAAGACAATACTTAATAAATGAAATTAACTATAGTTTTAAATATGTAAGATTTTCTATATTTTCAAGCTGAGATGAAGGTAATCTTCTTAAGCTACAGTATTCGTCTTAATCTTTGGGACTGGTTTTCACATTCATTTGAAAAATAGTATTCATGAGAGGAAAAACTTAAAAATAAGAGTTGATGATGTGTGTCCATTTTTTTCTCTACCTACTAAAGAAATAAAATAAAACAAATTTACAATGAAGAGAATAGAAGAAAAGTTGTTAGAAGATGTGTTCCATCAAAATTAAGGAGAAAATTAAGAGAAAAATAGAAATAATCAGGAAATAATAGTGAGGGATGGACAGAATTTACAAGGTGTCAGCTGTGCGGCTAGCAAGAGAAGAGCAGTCCAGGTCAGAAAAGGAACATTGAGATCTAAAGGAAGAGGGTCTCCAGGAAAAATCATATAGCTGTTGTGTCTATGAGTGAGATAGTTTTTCTCCTTCCTTCCTTCTTTCCTTCCTTCCTTCCTTTCTTCCTTCCTTCTTTCCTTCCTTCCTTCCCTCCCTCCCCCTCTTCCTTCCTTCCCTCCCTCCCTCCCCCTCTTCCTTCCTTCCTTCCTTCTCTCCCTTTCTTTCCGTCCTTCCTTCTTCTTTCTTGTTTTTGTTTTGTTTTGTTTTGTTTTTGAGAGATGGTCTCGCCCTGTCATGCAGGATGGAGTGCAATGATGTGGTTATAATGATCATAACTCACTGCAGCCTCGAATTCTCAGGCTCAAGAGATTCTCCAGTTTCACTCTTCTGAGAAGTTGGGACTACAGACATGCACTGCTGTTCTTCACTAATTTTTTTTTTTCTAGTAGAGACAAGGTCTTGCTATGTTGCCCAGGCTGGTCTTAAACTCCTGGACTCAAACAATCTTCCTGCTTCAACCTCCCTAAGTGCTGAGATTACAGATGTGAGCCACCATGCCCAGTGGAAATAATTTCATATTTAATTTTTGGTTCTGGAGTATGAGGAATCACATACTTATGAGAATACTGATGAAATTAGCCAATAAACTCACCAAAGTATAATAGTTATTTCTAATATATATTAATTTTGGGGGTGTATGTACAAATATTCAACAGACATTTGGAAAATTTTTTAAAATAACAATTTTTAATATGGCAGAAACCTAACATTAATAGTAGAAAGGCCTAAAGATCAAATATCTTTTTAAATAAACTATGCAGAACTCTTTTAAATCAACTCTATTATTATTTCTCTATTTTTAAACTAAGCATCTGCATGAATATACATTCAAGGAAAAGTCTATTCTAGTAATTGTCTATTCCTAACATTAAAGTAGGGCATGTCTACATACAGCTTTCTTTCTCAACTTACTTGGGGCTAGTTACAACTCCAGTAATTAGAGGAACACAGAAAAGGGATATAAAAAGTAGCAAGCAGCAACAGTGGAACCCTAACTAAGGCAGATATGTGAGGTTCTTTCACCCAGTGAAGATCCTGACACAAGTTTAAGTACTTAAAAAATAACAACTGTATAAGTTTTCC
This sequence comes from Papio anubis, assembly GCF_008728515.1. NCBI lineage: Eukaryota > Metazoa > Chordata > Mammalia > Primates > Cercopithecidae > Papio > Papio anubis. Next base: position 26,660,280 of record NC_044978.1, read on the forward strand.
CCAACTCATGGCCTCTTTCTATCATCACCTATCCAGTGCTACTGGAAAAGCAGATTCTCACCCTGGCTGAGCTAGCCACTAACCACTAGGGTATAGAATAAGTTGTACTGAAGCTCCAGAGATAAGAAAAGTGTGACAATATTGAACTGTACCTGAGTTCTATGCTTCTGGAAAACAGTGATGATTAAGAAATGCTCTCACTCTTAGTGTTCCAGGAAAGGGCTTACTGCAGAGAATCACAGTGCTCCCATAAAACCTAGATAAGGCTCAGGGATAACCTTTTTGTTTCACCTTGTAGAAGGCTAGACACAGATGCTTCAAATTCCTATTTTTTGTCTTACAAACAACCAGCTGAACTGTTTTTGCCTACTGACCGATTGCTCATTAACTTGTCTTTATCAAATTTGAGTCAGGCTTCTTTATTTGGAGGGTCCCAAAATTTGACCCAACCTTGTACTTTAAGCAAGCATTGGGTGCTTAAGCAGATAATGGAAAGTACAGCAACCAACCTCACCCTCAGTGGCCTCTCCTGAGAACTGGCTGACGGCAAAGAAAGAGACTGCCTGCTCAACTATCCTATCACACCACCTGCTCATCCCACTCCCTACGCCTGATCATTTCTATCCTTGTTAACTCTTCCCAATAAAAGAATTTTCTGTCTGACGTTTGAGACATTTATAGGTCTCATGTTTGTAGCATTCTCTCTATTGCAGTCGTCATTCTTCTCCTATTCCAGTAGTCTTTTCAAATAAAGTCTCTCCTACAAGTCTGACTTTGTTTCTTCTTTAACAAGGGAATCTACAAGTCTGGAGCCTTTTTTATAAAATAAGGGCTTCTTCTATTTTTTTTCTTCTATTGTCTATCCTCTTCTCTGTCTTCCTCCTACACTCTTCTTTCTCATTTTAACGTGTCATGAAAGACACACCTCTGTTAATTTCAGGGCATTAGTTAATGCTAATTGTCCCAAGTGGCATTTGTTTGATAAAATTGTGAATTAAAATGTTAGCAGAATGTGATTTCTAATTTTTTTGATAATTTATTAAATGCCAGTGACTTAAGTATTTTATCCTATGTAATCTTCATCATAGCACTGTAGAGTAGATACTATTACTCAAGTCCATTTTACAAGTGAGGGAATTTTAAATGCATGAAGTTTAGGTAACTTAGCCAAGCCACTCAGTGCTCAGGCGCTATGTGGCAGAGCCAAGAGTGGACTCAAGTTTCCAAGTTAGTCCAAGGCCAGATTGCATATATTTATAATCGTGTTAAGCATGCCCTGAAATTAACAGAGGTATGTCTTCGATGGCACATTAAAATAAAACAAAGAGAGTGCAGTTTTATATACTTAATGCTAATTGTGCCAAGTGGAATTTGTTTGATAAAATTGTGGATTAAAATGTTAGCATCTTGTCTTTTTAATGACTCTGGCAAAGAATGTTATAGTGGAAGAGTAAGAGCAGATCTTAGTGTAAAAAAGGGTAAGGCAAGCAAGTGTGAACACAGAACATATATTACTCCACTTGAAAACAGGACTCTATGTGGAAGGGTAGATAGATATACTGGACTAGATGTGGGGAGATGCAGGTATAAGAAAACATAATTTTTTAATATCCATATTAAAATATCAGCATTCTTTATACAGAATTTAAGGACAAACTTAGAGGAAGATGGTGAGAATAATAATATAGGGAAGAGAAGCAATTTATGGAGTAAGTTCACTGTGTAGGCAGGAGGTAAAATTAAGAGCACATGTAGGGTGATTGGCTATTAGGAGATTAAAAAATTCAGAGGAAAAGAGAGAGTAGTGAAGTCAAATTAGAATGACTGTAAGAGATGGATTTGAGATTTCATATGTTATGAACAGTATTTTCTCAAAGAAGTCCAAGAAATGGTGATATGCTGAAAAATGGAGATCATAGGCAACTATACTGTTGAAGATTTGCAAGAATTACTGAGGAGAGTTGGAGATAATGCACCAGAGACTAGGAGATATTGACTGGGCCCTGGGTGACACTGAAGACCTTGAATTGGTTGGCACTTTCCTGTTATAGTTTCAGCTCCTGGTAAGAGATTTCTCATTTCATGAGCAACTATTTTTTCCATCACATACAATGGTAGTGAATATTTAATTTTGAATACAAATTCTAGTTCATTTGACTTTATTTTAGAAACTGGAAGTCAAATCTATTTGAAATGTGCAAGTTATTTAAATGCATGAAATTTTACATCCATATTCATTTAAAGTATAAAACTCTGTGTCCCCAGATTTGATAGAAATGTTAATTGAATGAAACTGTTTTTTTCATTTTGATGACTGTTCTGGGCCAAAAATCTAGTTACACGTTTTGATACACAGATTTAAAATTTAATTTGGCGTGTACTAAAAAAAAATTCTGGTTAATAAATCTTTTTGGTCTTAAATGTTTTTCTGAGCCAAAAGTGTATGAATGCTGGCCTTTGTCTCTAAAGCTATCATTACAGAAAGCTTTAAAGTCATTTTTACCCTTCCATTGTCTAAATAAAAATCAAGTTGAAAACAGCTGCATGTAATATCTTGTAATACACTGTATAAATATAATTTGCTTGCTTTTCTCTGCAGGTATCAAGTAAATGTTAACACTACTTCATTTCATACAGAGTAACCTACGCCAATCAAGTTTTATTTCAGATAAACTGTTAAAGTCCTAAAATAGAAGTATACAAGCTCCTTTTGAAATACAAATGCTTAAGTATTTGTAAGAATTATTTAACTTGAAGAGCTCTGAAGAACTATTTTAAATAAAATCTTTAGGGATTTAAAATATAATACACCATTTGTTAATTGTCAGGTGCACATAGCTTACATTATTTAACAATTTCAAAGTGTATTGATTCTATAGTTAAAATTTTCAGATGAATATACCCTAAGTTAACTGACTTTGGGAATTACACAGCTCATGCCTGTGGATATACTACTGGTATGTTTAAGAGATTCGTATTAAAGTTTCTAAAGTATGAGTGTTAATTTACTTAGTTTGCTATATTTAAATATAAGATATCTTGTGGCTAGCTCCTACACTAAATCTAGAGACAAATTCAAACTCATTTGTTTTGTCATTAAGTAAAATAGTAATAATAAAGCAGGGAGGCAAGCTATGAAGAATTATTTATAATATACACAGTTTGGGGGATTTTCTTCTAAATTATGGCTTTGCTTGTATTGAAGTTTGTTAACTGGACCATAAAAGTTGTTTTGTGCACTGATGTCATTGCTGATAATAGTAATACTAACATGTTACTTATGCTTTGCAGAGTGACTTTCGCCAGATAATTGCGTGTTACATAAAAAGCATGCCAAACAGCTGATGTTAAACAGCCTTAGTGCATGTTAAGGGGCCAAGGATTAACTATACCTATATAGTCCCTTGTGGGGAAATATGAAGGACAAAGAAGTTCCAAAGTCAGTGCTTTCTAACCATGATTGAAAGAGGAACTGGGCCTTGGCCATTTGCTGCTCAGAAGCCATCACTTAAGCACTGAGCTATCCATTTGCTAATATTGTGGAAAAGTGGACAGTGGATCCCAGAAAGTAAGCAGGGAACTGATGGCTGCATTACGTTATTTTGTCTAATCACCATAATCTAAATAAACATGTTACATTTAAAGAGCTTGTGGGTCAAATTTGAGTCATTTGAATATCTTACCAGTTGATTTACAGAGATAGGATAAGCTCTTTTTAGTCTTGATTTCTTCATTTTCTGTGGAGCTTGGTACAGTCTGTAGATAAAATAGTCCAGGGAATCAAAAGTGTTGGAACCTATGAGTCAGTTCGAAAATAGGGGCCACAAAAGTCCAAAATCTCTAGAGTCAATAGTTTTAGTTCAGAATAATTCTGACACAGTATAGCCCTTGATCTTGAACAATGAGCACAAAGGAAGACATCCAATGGTTGCATGTGGCTTACACATCATTAATCCAGGATTCACCACTACATGAAATGAAATATGTACCTTCTAATTAAAGAGTTCCTCAATTTTCAGTTTTATCCATCTAAATACAGTAATTATTATAAAACAGAGATTTTAAATCAAGAGATTTACTTATCATAAATAAGACTATTTAATATGGTAAATTTTAGGAAGGTACAGGCTAATTAATATATATAAGAACAGGTCTCTATTAATGTCCATGTCACTAAGCGTGCCTAACTTCACTGAATTTTATTGTATCTTAGTATGCCTTCTATTAAAATGTATTTTCTTTTCTCGAGATGAAACAGTCTCTGTAAACTTCTGAGTTTACATAGGTTGAGTTCCATATTCTAACTGTTGATATCTTAACGAGTTCCCAGGGGTGGCACTACAGCCATGTTAGAAATTAAAACAGCACACACACACAAAATCTATGACACCACTACTATGTATCAATGATATATATATGATATATCCACTCTAAAAAAATGCATCATTCACCCAAATTATTAATTCATTCATGCTTTTCAAAAATGAGATTTAGATGCCCAGTTGAAAATATTATTCTTGACCTTTGAGAACAATTTCAAATAACACAATTTCATCTTCACAGCTCTTTCTGATAGTCGTTTTGCTGAATAACCATATTATCTTAAATTGCACACAGAAAAACCTGTAAGAGGAGGATAATTTTGTCTTGGACTTAGAAGTAGATCAATGTTAAACCTGAAAAGCAGTCAAACTAAAGTAAACTAAACTATATTGTGTAGTTGCATTTTATGGAGAAAAGCTTAACCATATAAATCCTAATTGAATATTTTGTTAAATATTCGCCAAAGAAGGCTTTAATTGGCAGAACAGAAAATTAAATAGGTCAACATATCCTTCAGGACAATAGCAAAGTACGTTGATGATGTGGCTTCTACTGCTAGAACAAATCGATGATCTGCAGTGTAAATTAGGATTTTACTTGTGCGTATCTAACACATGTAGATCTGTTTTTGACATTGTATCTAGTTCCATTTTCCTGAACAGTTTCATTACCAGCAAATCTAAATCATAATCTGTATGTGATGTAACCATGGTCTCCTGGAAAACAGTTATGGTTATATTTTAGATGTGATAAACTTTGAAATTCTCCACAGGACTTACGTAGAGAAAAAAAGAAAAAAAAAAATTCCAGAAGCCAGCTGTTATAGGGTGAGTTGACCTAAGGTAAATTGAAGAAGGGTAGGCATCAATTTTTATAGTTGTTGGCTGCACTAAGCAATGCCAAAATAGACATTCTCACCACACAATGTAGGATAGATTCAGTGTTTCATAAAGAGGCATATCAAAAGCAGTTTAAAGAGCTTTCAGAGTGTCTATTAAAGACAGAAAATATTATTTTTATTCTATGTGATTGAGCCCCTGTGTGTATAGACAGACATATAGTAAATATATGTGTGTATATGTCATATATATAAATAAAATACACATATACACAGACACACATACATGCATATATACATAGAGACATAGAGAGTGTGTAACTGTATTAAATAAGAGAATAAAATTGTCCTTATTGAGATTATCTGTGGAGATTTTATCCCAAATAACTGTAACTTATAAAATGGACTAGCTTTTACCAGCTTTCAACTAACTTTAAACATCTTTCCATTTCTATAAATGATGTCAATAGTTTGAGCATTTAGCTGGTAAAAACGAGATGAAAGATTTTGACAGGAAATGCTATATGACTCATTGGACAGTTGGAGAAAATTAGTAAGACCGCCAGTTCATCACAGTGCCATTTTAGATAATACAAGAAGCAGTACGTTTTTAAACAATGGTGACAATGCTGGCAGATTCTAAATAAAAATTAATTAGGGTTCTGCAAATTTAATAAATATGATGACAGATGACATTTATATGATATATATAGCTGACTCTAAAAAAGCAGCTTTAGAGGATATATGTACAATACCACTATATAAAGAGATTTTATCATCAAATCTAATGAATTATTTTATTAACTGAATCAAGGACATCTAAATAATAGAAAACTACAGTACTAAACTGTACTGACTTTTTTTTAAAAAAAAAAAACAAGCTTTTATTGATTATCTCTGGGGTTGCTGGTGCCATGCTTCATGCTAGAATTATAACAAACAATAAGCAAGACAGACATGGTGCTTAACCTCAAGTTGCTTCTATCAGAGGATCAGATAAAGATGAATATCCAGGCAACTTCAACGTAACACATTTGGCTCTATGGTAGAGGATACATGTAATTCTGTGGGAGGAAAATAAGTGAATGACAGCTTACATACTTCCTTAAGGAACGGGCATTTTGGGGGAGATTTAAAGGATAGATTGGAGTGACCCAGGGTAAGAGAAGGGGAGTGCCTATTTGTGCCTTCCTTAGCATTGTGGCTGATCAGGTATTCTGAATAAACATCCAATTGTGGAACAATTGGACTCTGGATACGCTGTAACGTTTGTGTGCAGGGTATACAATTATGAAGGAAAGAGCAACTGTAAAGGCAACAGAATTCAGTGGTTTTCTCTGTTCAGTCGATGCTATGATTAAGAGGTAAATAAAAGCAGAAGACGATTGGCAGTGAGAAGCCAAGTATAAACATTAAAGCCCTCCTTGTTTGCCTATAAAGGGGCGCTCATATTTTATAGCAGAAAAGTAGGGAAAGCTCCAACAGAGGTTAAGCTCTCAATCAAGATAAGCTTGCTATGTAAAAGTCAGGGCCCTGCCTGTGAAAGAATGGGGAACTGATGCAGGTGTTGATGCATCAAATTATTGAACCCACACACTTCCCTGAACCCTGTAAGCCTGCAGAAGTAGCCCACTTCTCTATGCTAATGGCTGGAGCTCTGCTACTACCTTCAGATGATGCAGATGTCTCTCATCTGTAATAAAACATGCACTCCCTCAACGTCTGCCCACACACAACCAATAAATGGACTAAATCACAATGTCACTCATCTGGGGATGTGCTGGATCTGCAGAAGGAGAAAAGGGATTATAGTCTTAAAAAACTAAACAAAGAGAAATTTAACTTGATTTGGGATAAAAGATAGTTTATTGACATGAAAGGACACCCTCCAGATACAGGATTTAACACTCCCAGAAAGCACCCTGGGAAACTATTCAACCACACTGCTGGGCTATCCCAGAGACACATGGAAAAATCATGGTTCAGACTAAGTAAGATAAAAATGCCTGATTTAATGTTACAGACTGTGGAAGAAAATAATTGAGATGTGTATGTTGGTCCGTATGTGTTAAAGTAGTATGTTATGGAAGGTTGGAAAAACCCTCCAAAACTATGTTTCACTATGTCTCCTGAAGGACTCATTATTTTTCAAAGTGCTGATGCATTAGCTCTGAGAGGGGCACCAGCATCATTAAGTTCAATGGTGGCTCTGCTCTCCGGGACAGGCTGACAGAAAATGCCATTGAAAGCCTGGGCTACAAAAGCAAAGAAGTTGGTTGAAGCCTCACTCCCACCCCTTTCCCAGATAGAAGCCAGGTTTCAGCATTAACAGTGGAGGCAATAATTGCAATGAGTGGCAAGGTCAAAGTGGCAGCCAAAAGGATTTGACCTACGGAGACTTATGGAGATAGTGGAGATGGTTAATAGTACATTGTGTCTCTCAAGCAACAAACAGGGATATTGCTCAATCTGTACACTCAAAATTAAGGAAAGATAATCAGGTTGTTGAGGACAATCCCCCTAATTAAAAACAACAACAATGAAAAATAACCCCCACAATTCCTTTGCCCTCTTTCTGGACTTTTGGTTTTTGTTTTGTTTTGTTTTAATGTAGAGTCTATTGATTAAACTAGAGACAAGCTGGTTTCTCAATATATTTGTTTTAGATGCTTTCTGGTCAGTGTAGTAACAGGGGGCTTAAGATTTGGCTATATTTTCTTTATAAAGAGTACTAATTAATGCACATTTTAAACTCTGTCTCACCTTTATCTTCACTTCTGGTGAATCAACGCTCTGAGTCTCTGTATTTCAACATCATAGATTCTGTAACCCCAAACTGACTCCTGGCCATGGAATAGGAGTAGGTGAGATCGGCTACCTGAATGCTCTCAGTTTCGTACGGCGAGTGGGGCAAAGGGCCAATTAATCCTTTAGAGACTTTCAGCCTATACTCCCTTCCATTTTCCATACTGTGACTGGCTCCCCATCTCTGCTATACTTGCTGTCTCTGAGTTCTGAATCTCTCAGGTATCCCTAAGTGAAAGCCATCTCTCGTTCATCTCTGCACACGCTTCAGGCTGCAACTGCCTGCATGATAGTAAATGAGATCGCTTCCTCCATGTCTCCTCTCCTCTTCTCTTTGTTCTTGAGGACATACATATTGGACAAAATCCTCTAAAAGATTTCTTACACATTGGCCCTGTCCCACCAATTTTACAAAGATAAATATATTTGGAGAATTCGATTCAAATATATTTAAATAAATATCATATGCATTATTTTTTCAGACGATGCCAAGCTCCCAGTGACTTCACTCTGGGATATCTGGCTGACATTGGAACTTCCATCTTCAGGGCACAGTCATTACTAGGTTATCCCATGGTGCTCAAGCAGGGAAATCAAAGCTAGCTAGCCTTCCCTTCTAGAAATGTATGTGTGAAATATAGATAGTAAATAACAGGGTGAGTGAACTGCTTAGGGGCAGGAACCTGGTGCTCTCAAACCTTCAGTAGTGGCAAGAGACCTTCTGCTTGTACAAAAATGAGCCACCTTCTCAGAACTCAACTTGAGTTCTCATCATCTGACACTGAAACACTAGGTGATATGTCCAGAAGTCAAGCATGGAAAATTGTGGAAAGCATGGAAAATGGTATTGAGGGTAGAGGTAAATTTTGAATTGTGAAATGAAGGAGCAAATGTCAATCCCTAACTGAGGGCACTAGGAGATGCACCCAATATCTTATCAACCTAAAATGAGCAGTTGTGCCCTCTAAAGGCAATCTAGATAAATCGAGGGTTATCTCCAGGGTGTCTGTATTCTTTAAGGAAATTAATGCTTTTTCATGAGCATCCAAAGGGTTCCACTTGGAGGCAATTATGTAGGGCCATATTTTCTTTCTCCCCTTACTCTTCCATGTGTTGGGTATTTATTCATTCATACTCCAGTACAAGGGTCATTACAAGCTAGAATAATAAAAAGAGTTTTGCAATAAGATAGAAAATATACTAACCAATGCATCTCTGTATTTCCTATCTGTCATTCCAAAGCTGAACAGAGCAAGCTATTTTTCTTTTTCACTCCTTCTATGTGCAGACCCTCTGATTGGTCACACCACCAGTCTTCATCCAAGGGAAAACTGATGCAGTCTTTATATTGAAAGCCTAGACCAGTAGCTGAGGACAGAACAATGAGAAAGTCTTCAGTGTTGCAGAACAGTGGGATACAAAATCTAGGGAAACAGTGTGGAGGGAGACTGGGAGGAAGAGGAGTTGTGACAGAGAAAGAAGGTCTACCTGATACCATTTAAGAGAGATACAGATGTCAAGAGACAATGCACAAAAAAATTTTGCACCTTTATCTCTAGTGTGAATGTATTTAATCATGTAACTAAAAATATGTTTTTCTGCTAATGGACATTCTCTCATCTATCTTGCAAAGCTTAGGGGCATTTATAAAAGGATATAAAAATGAAGTTTAATAATATTAAAGCATTATAAGATAGGGCTCACTGCAAAAACCTAACCAACATTGACTACGACAGCAGGTGAGCATTGGTCTCATTTGCATTCTTCTCGTTCAAAAGTCTGGTCTACTTACTTTACTGGCATATATAGACAATCTTAGTTCAAATTTTTTCTTGGTAATGTAGATGATATATGCATTAAAGCAATGCCTTCATCTCTTGTAATACCTCAAAGCTGTATTTCAACATCATTTGAATTAAAATTCTTCATGTATTTTTACGATTTTATTATTTTTGTTACTACTGGCATGGACACTGCAAAAAGTCATTTAAATGATAGAAAGGACACATTTTAAATATGAATGCTTGGAAGTTATCTGTGCTTAATGCTTGTGCCTGTGAATATACTTTCCCAAATTATATTGAAATCTTAGTGAGATAACTTTAACATCTATGTTTCCTCCAAAACCAAAACTTGAGACAAAGGTTCATATGGGAAAGGATCAAAGGGAGCAGGGATGAGGGGGGGTGAAAGGAAAACTAGGAAAGGCCCTACCATGTTTGGTTGATTTGACCATCTCTCATGGCAGGCGCTGCTCAAACCCCAGGAGAGGGTGACGTTTGGATTCTCCCCCAACCCCGCCCACATCTCACTTGCCATTGCATTGTGTTGCTCCTTCTGCAGTGTTTCCTTCCCTTCATTTCCCAATTGGCTAACTCCTGTCTTCTTTAGAATTTCAGTTAATTAGTTTGAATGCCAATTACCATGGAGGATTTCTGTAACTTCCTTGTATTTTTTCTGTCACCTATTGATGCCTTCTTAGCAACTATTCTTTTCTTTGCAGCACTTGTCACACCTGTAATTGCTTGAACTTTTGGATAAATTATTGGTTTTATATTCACCTTACTAGGTTGAAAGTTGTTGAAAGCAGGCGCCATACGAGTTTCATATACTGCAGTTAGCACAGTTGTAGGTACATATTTGTCTAAGTATAGCTTTTACTGAGTGACAGAATGAATAAGTAACATACCTGTCAATGAATGTGATTATTAAAAATGAGATTATTGAAAGCAGTTTTCGATAAGATGCAACATTATTAACTCATAGCCATACTAGACTGACAGCTATATAAACAACATCTATAATGACAGGTAGTTTCATATCCTCCTCAAATTTAACATATATTGTCTATTTCTCACGATGTCTAATAAACCACATAAATCATTTTTATAGTGATGCCTATCTCATTGACTATCACATGTTCTGTTAGCTAGTTTTAGTGGTGTCTGCTTGCATGGATTGACACATTTTTTTTCTTTTTTCTTTTTTTTTTTTGGAGACAGAGTCTTTCTCTGTCACCCAGGCTGGAGTGTAGTACCATTATAGCTCACTGTAACCTCAAACTCCTGGGCTCAAGCAATTATCTCGCTTTAGCTTCCCAAGAAGCTAGAACTATAGGTATGCACTATCATACCTAATTTAAAAAATATATTTATATTTTTTGTAGAGATGAGGTCTCCCAATGTTGCTCAGGCTAATCTTGAACTCCTAACCTCAAGTGAGCCTCCCATCTTGGCCTCCCAAAGTGCTGGAATTTTAGGCCTGAGCAACTGGACCCAGTCAAGATTTTTAAGTTCAAATTTCCATGATAATATGTTTTTGCAAGAAGTTCAATGAACTTTTTTCCCCCATGTATGTAAAACCTAAAGACTAGATATAGGCAAATATTGGGATGGTATGAAAAGCTTGCCAATAAATCTATTAGGTGTTATTTATTTATATAATTCTATTATCAATTAAAATATCTACCAATTTAAATTGTCATCTCCCTATTCCTGCCTATCAGTAAAATATGTTGTGCTTAAAATTCATAAAAATGTGTGCATTTCAAGGCCTCTTATATTTACTATGGTGGCCAATTTTGGATGTCTTTCTTAGTGAACAATAATGAAGTGGAAATTCATATTTCTTATAGTTGAAGTATAAACATGTCTAACAGAATTCTTAATGTATTAGCCTCATTACAGAGTTTCCCAATCTGCTGATCATCAGAACTGTCTAAAGAGATTTCTTATATATTTAAATTCACTGGGCCAAATGGTGGATATTCTGAGCCAGCGTGGGTGGAACGGATCCTGAGATTCTGCATTTTAAAACATTTTGAAAATGATTCTGATTGTTAGCCAGAGTTGTGACCCCTGGAATAATACTTACATATACAGTTTGACCACATTATATATTTATGCAAGCAATATTTTCATAAGAGTACAAAGAAGAAAGAAAGAGATGTTGAGATGGTTATTATGAATAATTATCATTGCATAAACCCCTCAGTTATTTTAGTGAAGGAGCTAATACTCTCCAGACCTGATTATCTCTGTGGATAAAAGTACTGCAGATTGTATTTCTAGTTATGAAATATTAACTTTTCTTGTATTTACATAAAATATACTTTTTCCATGCTTTTACTTCTAATTGAGGAACACTGAAAGATTATATAAGGTTTATGTCAACATATTAAAATGAAGCTTAATGCTTTTTACTCAGTTAAATTACTTTAATATTTTGTCTTAAAAATTCCACTGTATTGTTACCTTTTAAGAGCTGCTCATTCAGTCTATATTTTATTTCAAAAATAAGTATTGTGGCATTTTTAGGAAACAAATATGATAGAAATTATATGAGCAACACTACTTATTTATTTGCAGTGGTAGTCTGCATTATTTCTGGGGTTTTTTAACTGTTGACTTTTAGAATAAACTCCTTTCCTGTACCAAATACAGCTAGATAATGAGAGAATATTCTTTGAAAATGTAGGAGTGAAAATCCAGGAGGAGGTTACTGCCATCAAGTACTGAAATAATGACTTTCAATCTGTAAATTTCTTTCAAAACTCATGATTTTACTCAGTTATTCTCCAGTTAAATTTAATACATAATATAACAGGGAAATTTTATTTCAGAGACATATGGAGAAGCCTTGGTGCTTATTTATTCTGTTGGGTGATTGTTGATAGAAGCAAGGTTTGTGAAGACAGACTTACTGCATTTCCTAATATGAACATAGAAACACTCACATACTCTCCTCTAAGGCTGAAATGGCATTGCAAGTAGACAAATAATATACCAATGTGGTGTTATTTCTAGAAAAGGCATAAAAACTTGTTTTCTTTTTTATCTCTTGCCTTTCCTGAAGCATTGTATTGTGTTTATTGATTGTACAGGTGCTGGAAAGGGCATTTGGGTTAAATTCTTAGTTCAACCATTAACTAGCTCTGGAAAGACTCTTCAATAAATTACTGAATCTCTATGGACTTTGTTTCTTCACGTGTTAATTATATCATCCTGAAAATGTGACTATTAATAGTATCTACCTCATAAGATTGTTACAAGGATGACACAAGTCAAAACAGTTAATACAGGTCAAGTATTTAAAGTAATACAGGTTGTATGGAGAGCTCAGTAAGAGCTAGCTTTATTTTTCTCCCCTAAACCTTTGCTACTTGCTGATTGATCCTTGGTTTTAAATTTCTCATCTGTTTAAATGCAAATGACACAATGAAGGGTTTGGCATGCTAAGTCCATTCAGTCATTTACACCTTGAGGCAAATGCACATATGAAAACTTTTCCTGAGAGTAGATTTGAGAAGGGATAAAGAGGACAATTAAATCACTGGACAGCCATTTTGAGAGATCCATTCATAGCTGTCAGCAAATAAGCAACATTGGGTTCAGAGGTGTCCAAGGAAACCTGAAGTCCATATAAAATGTTTGCACAGGACCACCTTGAGGAGAAACACAGGTATCATACAAATGGGTATTAAATATGTTTGTAACCTAAAAAAAAAAGAAAAAAAACTGGAGAACAGAAAGTCATGTCTGGAGAACGTGCCTTTAATTTATAGACAAATGGGTTTTTCTTGCAAATTCAACTTCCCATCCTCTGCTGGGAGATAATTCTCCATGGATCTCTCATGTTTCTCCATAACTCCATAAAAGCAAGAGGCATTGACAGCTTTGTTTGCTTTGTGCTGGACTATTTTTTTTTCTTTTTTTTAGAAGAATGTTAGCCTAGAAAAAAGCTTTGGAAGACAGACTCACAGTTCCTGATTTGTCAGTTTCTGAAATAAGTAAAAGAAAGCTTTACTAGCCTGCATACATCCAAGGTTTCTCTGCTGGCATTTGGATTAAGATTGCTTTCTATATTAACCTCTGAATCTGTGTTTTTGCTTTAAAGAGTGCTGGAGCAGAAAAATAGCCATTGGGGTACCTGTGATACCCAATCTTGCCACAAAATGTGTCAAGATTGTTTTTTCCTATGCATTTATTTTCCACAGTTACACTATCAGTACAGTATCAGATACATGTACTATATTTCAGTACATATCAGATACATGTACACCTTCTTACTTTGCTGTCTTTCAGATGGAAGAGCATTTCTCTGTTGGACACAATGCCCATACCTCCTTTCAGTTCACCTTCTACCACCTTCTTCTTTCTTTCACTTGCAATGCCAGACTTGCATTAAATGCCAAACTGCAGGTCCTAGGATCTGGCTTCTGGAGTGGTTAGCAAGATGAAGAAAGGGAAGTTAGCTTTCCATGGGATACATCTTGATTAATGAGAAATGTGACACATAAGGGTAAAAACGGACAAATCCCCTCTCCCTTTCCCCTTTCAGGGTGCAGATCTTTTCTGCAGCTCTTCTAAGAGAGTCCTTAGTCACCTACAACACATCTTTGCAGCTCACTGTAAAGCAGTAACCAGTGCAGTAAAGTACCACTTCTTTCAATTTGCTCTTTTCCTGGCCTCACTTATTTTATTCCATAACTTCACTGCCCTGGGCTTGTAATTCACAAAGAAAGAATTAACACTTTAATCCATTCTCAGGCATATTTTTCTAGAGAACCCTAAGATGCTTGACTGTAACTAGCAGAATAAATGAAACAAATCAGTTAGACCGTAAGTAGAGAAAGTAGAGGATTATTGCTTTTCATCTTAAGCCCTGTTTATAATGTAATTTTTAAAATTAGAAGCATGTAATATATATTACTTCAGAAATAATTAAAAAATAATAATTTAGAAAATTTCTCTTTATTGAGGACTTTTGAGACACAAAAGGAATTACAATTTGTAACCAATAACAGCATTTATAAATTTTTAGTCTCTTGTGATACAGATTGAACAGAGGCAGGTCCCACTGGGGGTTGGAGAAGAGTGATAGTGGCCAGGCAGTGGGGAATGGTTGCAGATTTAGCTTCCCAGTATCCATTGCCACTGCATTCCCCAACCTAAGTCTTCTGTGTTCCTCAACCTAACCGAATCTACGAGAACATCTATGCTTCTAAAAATGAGATCCAAAAATATGAGGATCAAAGACAGACAAAAGTACATTGTCATGCCTAACTGTATTCATATCCACTATCTATGTTCTGGTCCATATCTAAGGACTTCTTGCTTACTCATTATTTAAACTAGGAATGATTTCCCCCTTTAGAAGAAGGTAAAAGCAACCTTCTCAGAAAGTGTAGTATTCCTCAATGGCCACAACAAGAAACATTATATAAAACTGCAAAATAACAAAATGTATGCAAAGATATGTCCATGGAATAACCATGAGAGTGAGGGAAAAGGCTTACTAGGAGAAAGAAGTATTATCATCAGAAATGCACTTGGCTTGCTTCTCAGAGTTTTCTTTAATTTGGGGTATATATTTTCAGTACTCATCTAGGAAAATATATTCCAAACAAACATATTGGTATGTTTAAAAAAAAAAAAAACTGGCAAGATAGAGGGAGTTTTTTCCAAAAATAATAGCAACCCAACATACTCTATTTTTCTTTTTAATTGCAATGCATAAAGTAAGAAAAAAATGCTAATGGCAATCTCATTCTGGGTAACTTCAGGTAATTTTAACATTGAAGTTTTATTATTCTGCCTTGACAATGGTATAAATATTTTCAGTGGAGACAGCAGTCAATGTAATAGATCAAACTGTACAGTTCACTCACTCATTTTACAGCAGACAGAAACGTTCCCTTTCAGACTAGAGATTAAATTCCTTAACCTAGCATAGAAGACTTTTTAAAAAAATTTTCATTTTAATATGTTTTTCACTTTAAGTTCAGGGATACTAGTGCAGGTTTGTTACACAGGTAAACTTGTCGTGGGAGTTTGTTGTACAGATTATTTCATCATCCAGGTGTTAAGCCTAGTACTCATTAGTTATTTTTCCTGATCCTCTCCCTCCACCCACCCTCCACTCTCTGAAAGGCCCCAGAGTGTGTTGTTCCCCTCTACGTGTCCATGTGTTCTCATCATTTAGCTCCCACTTACAAGTGAGAACTCTTTAGGATCTGATTGCTTTTCATGTCTCTAGCACCCTCTCACACCTTACTTATTACTCCTACTGTACTCATTACTCCTACCAAATTCCTTCTGTCTTTCTGTGGCCTAGATAAGTTCCCTATTGTTTCCTGAGTTTTCTTTCTAGAATGGATTTTTATGTCTGCATTCCTAGCTAATTCCTGCACATCCTTAACAGTTTACCTGAAAGGTAACTACCTAGAGAAAAAAAAGAATTGCTGACATCTCTGCTTTCTAGCTTAGGCCCACTGGCTGAGTTCTTAGAGCACCCTGAGCTTCATCTATTAGAGATTATATGACAGTTGACAGCTACTACTTGTGTTAAGTTAAAAAATACATATATATGATATATACATTTCACATATATATATTTCATATATATGATATATATCCATTTCATACATATATTTCATACTTTATATATATATATATTTATATATGTGATATATGAAAGGGTTTAGCGATGCCCATCTCTCAAATAAACTGTTTCAATGAGATGAGTTTTTAGTCTCTTGTGATACAAATTGAACAGAGGCAGGTCCCACTGGGGGTTGGAGAAGAGTGATAGTGGCCAGGCAGTGGGGAATGGTTGCAGATTTAGCTTCCCAGTATCCACTGCCACTGCATTCCCCAACCTAATATTATTGTTACTCTCATATCCTTCCTTCATAGAAGTTCCAGATTCAACATTGGGCAGAAAAGAACAGGACTCATTAGAAAGGAAAATTAAATATTTAACTCATTTGGCAATAAGAAAAGTTTATTGGTAGAAAAATAAAAAAGGGATTCAATTAGTTAAAAATCCCTTTGGCAACAATAAGATGTTTGAAACAATAGTTGTTAGAAAAATTGTGTTGAAGGCAGGTCGTGATGAAAGTTTTCAGAAACAATGGGATTGCAGAGAATTAGAGTGATGAGTTTATAAATGCTGTTATTGGTTACAAATTGTAATTCCTTTTGTGTCTCAAAAGTCCTCAATAAAGAGAAATTTTCTAAATTATTATTTTTAAGTTTTTCTAAAGTAATATATATTACATGCTTCTAATTTTCAAAATTACATTATAAACAGGGCTTAAGATGAAAAGCAACAATCCTCTACTTTCTCTACTTACGGTCTAACTGATTTTGTTTCATTTATTCTGCTAGTTATAGTCAAGCATCTAAAAAATAGGCTAACTCGACTGTTTTAAAAATAATTTTTTCTAGACTGTATTAACAATTCTCAGTCTTTTTCTTTTCCAATTGAGGATAGTATTAAAAATTCACAGGAGATTTTGACTATATATATTTCAGAGGATGGTGTAGAGTAAGAGGCAAATCTTGCGCACTGGAACCATTGTCGTAGATGTCATTTTTGAAGTTTATTGTGTGACATTACACTTTCACTGACCCCCCAACTTTTTAAAACAATTTTCTTGGGTGGAATATGGAGAGTCTGAGATCCATGTTTACTTTCTTACTGTAATTAAAACTGATATTGAACATCAGAGAAAATAAGGAAAGTTTAAAGTTATATAATAGGTTGGCTGGCTTGCACTCTTAAAACATGACAGTGTCATGGAAATCAAACATGGCTGAAGAACAGTTCCGAATTAACAGGCACTAAAGGGACATCATACATTTAGACAATGTGAGGTTCTTGTTTGAGCCTAGATTTTAGAAAATGAAGCTATAAGGAATATTACTTGAGTAATCAGGGATATTTTAATTTAGACTATGTGTTAGGTAGTAGTATTATATTCGTGTTAAATTTCCTGAATTGATGCATACAATTTTACAATGTAGGAGAATGCCCTTATTCTTAGGAGACGCATGCTGAAGTATTTAGGGGTTAACTGCCTCCAAAATTGCAAGTAAATATAAATCTGATATGGCATGACACAGTAACACATTTTTAAACTCTGAGATTACAAGAGATATGGAGTTTGGAGGAAAAAACTCAAACAACAGCCACGTAGATTCAATTTATATATGTAGTACTTTGTGTTCTGAAAGGTGAAATGATGTTTTAACTGGGAAGCAAGAAGAATAATAACTACCTCTTGAGTTGTGAGATTACGGGAAAACTGTATGTGAAGTTAGTTTGTAAAAGACGAAGTGTTACGCAATGGTAGCTCTTTGCCCTCTTACTTCTTTTGCTTCCTTATCGTTGTCATCATCATCATCATCACTTGCAATTTGCTTTCACTAAGCTTAGTTAAGGCAAAGTCGGTCAAGAATTTAGGGTGGGAGAAATGGTATGAATAAATATGGGAGTGTTTGTGTGTCTTCTGAATGTGTTAGACTGCAGAAATAATATTTAAATTACTCACAATACCATATTATGTGAATCATGCTAGTTAAATTCCATTTTCTTCACCTAATGTTGATTAATAATTATATATATGTAGTGATTAATAATTAAGACCACCAAAAAACCCATGATGATTGTCCTTGGTATTTAATGGGATTAGGAAACACTGGTAATTTTTTCCAACTATAGAAGAGAGTGTCTTGATAATAAATGAAATAAGCCATGCTTGCAGAATGAGAGGCAAAGTGGAATTAAAAAAAACAAAAAGATCTCACTATCACTCCTAAAGCTCTTTTCAAAAATTTTTAAGAGGTCAACATGCTCTTTATAAAAAACAGTCACTACCTACAAAATTATAAAGTCTAATCTGATGACGATCAACATGACATTTTCAAAGGAAACTAGAAGATTGTAGTTTGTTATTGCGTAGGATGACAGATGGGCTGCAGAATGAGCAATGGGTAATTCTGTGTTACAATGTCAGCTCAAGTCAAGTGTGGCTCTATAATATCATTTCTAAATTCTAAATGAATCATACTTGTAGCTTCACAACTGATCTGATTGACAAAGTGGGGAGTACATCAGCAAAACTCTCAGATAATGAAGACTTATGAGAATTTACGCATCCCAGAGAGAAAATTATTAAAACAATGAATAAATGCAAGACTCGGAGCCAGGCCCCCTGTCATCTGGTCTTCTTTCTCTTCTCTGCAGCCTTGTGTGGGCGGGAGAAACAGGGGCCATGCAGGCAGAGGCCCATGCTTTCAGAGAGCTCGCATAGCACTACCTATCTCTTGATAATTTAAGAAGGCTTATTTTCTATCCATCTTCAAAGAACTACATATTTCCTTATGATACTCTTTATTTTAGGTCAGCAACATTGATGCTAGATAATAAACAGGAGAGTATAGATACAAGTTGAACTATTATTTTAGGGTAAGAAAGACAAATGTGTAAGAAATAAATGCAAGATGATGGGATATATGCAACATGGTGATGGAAAGCACTTAGGAAAGGGTAGAGGATTAACTATTTTATCAGGTAGAGCCAGAGGTAAGGAAAAGAATCACAGATTCAGAACTATCTAAGTTTAAAAGAATGAAATAAGTTTATTCAGCAGACTTGGTGGTGATGGTGACAAGGCTTTCTAGACAAAGGAACTACACACACATAGGTGAAGAGTTGCCCACTGCGTATCCAAATAAGGAGCCCAGGCTGGCTCCTAGTTATCATATTTGAAGGAAAGAGACAAGTAATGAGGCTGAAGCAGAATGTTAGAGGCGGAATACGGAAATAATGCCTCGAGACAAGAAAGAAGTATAATTTATGTATACATAGGTAACAGCATATTCAATATTAATAATGAAAACAACACTGACGAAGTTGAAAAAGTTGATTACAATGTTACATAATAAGTGCTTTGAGATTATCTGAATATCAGGCAATAAAGATTTCCCTCCGATTGTTTAATAGACTAATCTCATTCTATGTATTTTCCTTTTTGAACTCCTCTTTATTGTTCCATACTGTCTTTGGTCCTTCTATTATTTTCAATAATCTCCACAACTTATACTACATTGTGAAGACTCCAGGATAAAAAAGGAGAAGGGAGTCTGTAAATACAGGCACTCTATTGACATATTCTGTGAAATGATTTTGTATATAATTTATACCCAAATCATGTTTAGGGCTTCAAAAAAGAAATGTAAAGTATTAAATTGATCACAGAATGGTATTTATTGAAAAACATGATATTCTCTAAGGGGCAAGTTAGAAGCCTCTGTAGTTGAGCAGCTTTCTGAAGAACCTCAGTGACTAATCTACCAGCAAATTCTAACTCAATAAAACCCCACAATAACTATGCACATTTTTCCTAGGGCTAAACTGATTCTACAGAGAATTAGAAACTATTTTCTGGGAAAAGCCATAGCATAGAATTAATAGGAGTTGGCTGGGTGCGCTGGCTCAAGCCTGTAATCCCAGCACTTTAGGAGGCTGAGGTGGGTGGATCATCTGAGTCAGGAGTTCGAGACCAGCCTGGCCAACATGGCAAAAACCCATCTCTACGAAAAATACAAAAATTAGCTGGCCGTGATGGCTAGCACCTGTAATCTCAGCTACTCAGGAGGCTGAGGCAGGAGAATGGCTAGAACCTAGGAGGTGGAGATTGCAGTGAGTGGAGATCATACCACTGCACTTCAGTCTGGGTGACACAGCAAGACTCCATCTCAAAAAAAAAAAAAAAAAAAAAAAAAGAATAGGTGTTTCTGCTTTCTTCTTCTCATGGGAAAAATATTACTTATGACAAGGAATTTTGAAATTGAATATAGCTACAGTTAGTATAGTGATGTTCCTAATTTTTCTAAGACAAAGAACTCTGCCATTCTTATGTTGTAAGAAGGAGATATGTCCATATTTATTACAATCAATTGAAAGCAGACATCACTGACTTGTCCACAAAACTCGAATTCCCTCTCTACCCTCAAAATTAAAAATGTAGAGTGAAATATGTCTTTCTTATTCTCCCATGGTCTGGCCAGCCCTAAGACTTGATACTTTGGGATGAGCCCTGTAGTGATACTTTAGCTTCTGCTGCAGAAGCTGGAAGTCTGGAGCTGACATTCATTCCAAATGTCCAGCCTTGCTGTTACTGGCCCATCTCTATTCTCTTCTGTACCTCACTTGTCACCATTGCTATTGCTGTTGCCTCTGACCTCCACATTTCCACAAGGCAGGAAGGTAATTCACAGTAAGAGGCAGACACTTCAACTTGTTATGCTATGACCAGCTCCAGCATGACTGAGCCCTGGTGGCACAGCAGATCGAATGAACCCAATTAGCTTGTTCTTTATTACCTGTCACCTGTGGCCGGTTTGGAAGGAGTTCTGCTGTCAGTTCCTTTAGAATATAGGAAATCGAAGCACTCTGCCTTACTAGGTTTGGTCCTGATTACAAATGTCACCTGTCTAGTTTCTCCACACGTGAATAATCAACCTTCTCATCAGCTTCACATTGTCATAAATGACATTCTGGCCTTAGCAGAGCCAACTCAGTCTATTCTTTCCTCCTGATCCTTCTGCTCCTCCTCCATCTCCTCTACCTTTTCCTCCTCTTTTCCTTTTTTTCTTTTCAATGTCTTTCAATACAAACTTTCTGTTAGGAGAGGCAAAGGAGAAAGAAATCAGAGGTTTCTTTTCTGAACAGCAAGCTTCTGCACCCCCATGCAAATGTATAATTCTTCTTTAACCAGTAACTTCCAAGGCATAAATGCAAATTCAAGCCTGTTACAGCTAAAACATACTGGATGCAGAAAGGTATGTGTGTGGGAAAAGAGCAGTGTCCAAACATGCTAAAATATTTTAGACAATTATAATTATTTACTTCGGTTTCAAGTTACATAAAGAGGAATGTACACTTCAACCTCAGAGCACATTTCTCTAATATCCTTTCAAAAAAAAAATCTTGTATTTTCAACTCCACATTTTCTGAAGCCTTTTTGTTGCATCAGATGTTTCCATTCCCCTCACCCAATCTGCAAACATATCCTGTCTCCCCATAGCCTGGGAATTTTGTCCCTTCTCTTTTACCCTTTTTAGCCAGAATACATTCTCTCCATTTTCTTTCTTTCTCTTTCATATTATTAGGTAGACTGATAACCTCTGGTTCCATTTTTTTCCCACTTATCTGGTCCTTTTGCTGCCCATTATTTGATTATTTGCTAAAAAGATCTTTAAATTCTGGCCCCGCCATGGCCTGAACCTATTTCCTAGGTGTCTGACTCAGTCTACTCTACTCATCTGTAAAATATGAATATAGTAACAAACACACAGGGTAAACACTAAATGAATTAAAACACACAAATCATTTAGAGCAATGCACAACACATAATCATAACCAAATAATTGTCATCCTTCTTTTTAGGAAATGTATTAGGGTTCTCTTAGAGGGACAGAACTAATAGCATGTGTGTGTGTGTGTGTGTATATATATATGTGTGTGTGTGTGTGTATATATATATGAGTTTATTAACTTACATGATCACAAGGTCCCACAATAAGCTATCTGCAAGCTGAGGAGCAAGGAGGGCCAATCTGAGTCTAAAAACTGAAGAATATGGAATCCGAAGTTCCAGGGCAGGAAGCATCCAGCACTAGCGAAAGATGTAGGCTGGAAAGCTAGGCCTATCTCATCACTTCACAGTTTTTTGCCTGCTTTATATTCACTGGTGGTTGATTAGATGGTGCTCACCTGATTAAGGGTGGGTCTGCCTTCCTCAGTCCACTGACCCAAATGTTAATCTCCTTTGGCAACACCCTCACAGACACACCCAGGATCAACGCTTTGTATCCTTCAATCCAATCAAGCTGACACTCAGTATTGACAATCACAAATCTACCCCTTGTAAGCTTGAACCCATACATATCTCCTGAGATCATACATAATCTTCACATAATAAGGTCATAATTACACCTAACATAATACAACTATCCTTCATACAGTTGGAAACTCACCAATCCCCAACCCAAATACTATTACATAAAGTTAACAATACTTAAATGCAGATGTGAAGTCTATAAATCTTATTTCATATGATAAAAGAAAGAGAAATAAATTGAAGATATTTTCTTAGTACAAGTATATACATGCACAAACATGTTTTTAACAAAAGAAGGAAGAAATAATCATGACGATTACAGTCCTCGTTTCTGCAGCTGGTCACGTGGTTGTAGCTGGTATTGATGGCTACCTTCTTCAACTACTCATTCTGTATTCCTTTACCATTAGCAAGCACCTCATTCTTTTTTCCTGGTGCAGTGAACCAAACCTTCATTCCTGAAGGGTCTGGGTCATTTGTAGTCCTTCCTGGATTGGGCTGTTATAGTTTCCCATTGACCTTAATCACAGGGCATGGTAATACTAATAGATGCCTTAATGGATCTCCTGTATTCCATGCACACTTTTCCTTACTTCCGTTGTGGAATAGTAGACTGACTTCATCTTGATAGTTCGGGTCAATCACCCCAGCCAACACTGTAACTCTTTCATTAGCCTGTTGACTTAGTGGTAAGAAGATCCCAAAGTGTCCAGGTAGCAATCTTTACTTCCAGTTTAATGGAATCACTGTCATGTCTCCTGGTGGCAGTGTTCCTCCCTCTGGAACTAAGACCTCTAGGCCAGCAGAACATAATGTCTTGGGAACAGGAAGCAAAACTTTTGCTCGTGGATCACTAGGGGGTGATGGTGAGCGGTGCCACTTCCACTTCCTTTCCTTGATTTCTGGACCTGTGTATCCTGGCTATGGGAGAAACAGTACCATATATTGGATACTGATTCAGAGCATACACGGCTTTCTGGAGAACACTGCCCCAGCCCTGTAAAGTATTGTCACCTAGTTGGCACTGTCATTGTGACTTAAAAGGCCATTCCACCATTCTATCAGTCCAGCTGCTTCAAAATGATGGGGAACATGGTAAGACCACTGAATTCCATGAGCATGAGCCCACTGCCACACTTCTTTAGCCGTAAAGTAGTGCTTTGGTCAGAGGCAATGCTCTATGGAATACCATGATGGTGGATAAGGCACATGAGTCCATGGATGGTAGTCTTAGCAGAAGCATTGCTTGTGGGATAGGAAAACCTATATCTGGAGTGTCTGTTCCAGTGAGGACAAACCTCTGCCCTTTCCATGATGGAAGAGGTGCGATATAATCAACTTGCCACCAGGTAACTGGCTGATCATTCTGAGGAATGGTGCCATATTGAGGGCTCAGTATTGATCTCTGCTGCTGGCAAACTGGGCACTCAGCAGTGGCCATAGCCAGGTCAGCCTTGGTGAGTGGAAGTCCATGTTGCTTAAGCCCATGAGTAACGTCCATCCCTGTCACCATGGCCACTTGTTCATGGGCCCATTGGGCGATGACAGGGGTGGTTGGGGAAAGAGGCTGAGTGGTGTCCACAAAACGGGTCATCCTACCCACTTGATTAAACTCTTCCTCTCCTGAGGTCCCCAGTTGGTGAGCACTCACATGGGATACAAATAGCTTCAGTTTTTGACCACTCAGGGAAGACCATACACATACTTCTTCCCCAAATTTTTTGTCACCAATTTTCCAATCATGCTTCTTCCAAGTCCCTGACCATCCAGTCAAACCACTGGCTGCAGCCCATGAATCAGTATCTAATCGCGCATCTGATCATTTCTCCTTCCAGGCAAAATGCACAACCAGGTGTGCTGCTCAAAGTTCTGCCTACTGGGAAGATTTCCCTTCACTGCTGTCCTTCAGGGATGTCCTGGAAAGGGGCTGTAGTGCTGCAGCTATTCTCTTTCCGGTAGTGCCAGCATATCATGCAGCACCATCTGTGAGCCAGGCCCTAGTCTTCTCTTTCTCTGTCAACTGATCATAGGGACCTCCCCATGAGGCCATCAGTGTAGGCTGGGTGACAGAAGGCAGGGTGGCAGGGATGGAGACCATGGACATTTGAGCCACTTCCTCAGGTAACTTACTTGTGCCTTCAAGACCTGGTCAAGCCTGATCACATATATACCACTTCCACTTGATGATGGAATGCTGCTGTGCATGACCCACTTTATGGCCAGAGGAGTCAGAAAGCAGCCAGTTCATGATAGGCAGTTCAGGTCACATGATGACCTGATGACCCAGAGTCAAACATTCAGTTTCCACCAAATCCCAGTAACAGGCCAAGAGCTATCTCTAAAAATGAGAGTAGTTATCCGTAGAAGATGGCAGGGGCTTGTTCCAAAACCCTAGAGGCCTCCACTGTGATTCACCTATAGGATATGGGAGCCAGCCAAAAGCTCCAAATAGTATCCCTATCTGCCACTGACACCTCAAGCACCATTGGATCTTCTGGGTCATATGGCCCAAGTGGCAGAGCAGCTTGCACAGCAGCCTGGACCTGTTGCAGAGCCTTCTGTTCCAGAACCCGCTCAAAATTGGCAGCCTTTTGGGTCACTCAAAAAATGGACCAGAGAAACACACCCAAACTTGGAATGCGTTGCCTCCAAAATCCAAATAGGCCCACTAGGCATTGTGCTCCTTTCTTGGTTGTAGGAGGGGCCAAATACAGCAACTTACCCTTCACCTAAGAAGGAGTATCTCAACAGGCCCCACACCACTGGACCCCTAGAAATTTTTGTGAGATACAAGGTCTCTGAATTTTAGTGGTATTTATTTCCCATCCTCTGGCACGCAAATGTCTCACCAATAAGTCCAGTGTGTTTCCTACTTCTTGATCAATAGATTCGATAAGGATAATGTCATCAATGCAATGGACCAGTGTGATATCTGGCAGAAGCAAAAAGCAATCAATGTCCCTCTGATAAGATTATGACACAAAGCGGGAGAGCTGATATACCTCTGAGGTACGACAGTGAAGGTATATTGCCGGCCTTGCCTGCTGAAGGCAAATTGCTTCTGGCAGGCCTTGTGGACAGGAATGGAGAAAAAGGCATTTGTCAACTCAATGGCTGCACCCGAGGTAACAGGAGATGTGTTAATTTGCGCATATAATGAAACTACCTCTTGTACAGCAGTTGCAATTGGAGTCAGCACTTGCTTAAGCTTACGATAATCCACTGTCATTCTCGAAGATCTATCTGTCTTCTGCACAGGCCAAATGGGAAAGTTGAATGGGGATGGAAACTGTCCGGTGGAGTTGGGCACCCCTTCTCAAGGCAGGAGACAGGCACTAGGGCCAGGAATTATAACACTATAATGACAATCTAAGAGCAGGGGGTAAATCTGAATGTTTTATTTTAATAATTTGCTGAGAAAGGTGAGAGCTTGGCTGTATTCAAAAGCAATTAAGTCCCAGGTCCCTGCTCAGGTTAAGGTCCAGGTAAGTATATTTTGAAATCATACGGATTTCAATAATTTTTATAGGTATTATGACTACAAGCTCAAACTATATGAGTTGTTATTTAGTGATGAAAGTTCACTGAGGCACTGTTGTTAATTGGCAAAATTAATTAGTAATAATATATCAATAAAAAGAAACAGGAATATGGAACTTTCTTTTTGTTTTCTTAATGCAAAATTAGTTTATACACTGAAAAAATCAGAAAGCATTATTGCACACTAAAGTTGGAATCATAGCAAATGTTTCATTCATACCTTATGATGTATCAGAAAAATAGGAAAATATTGATGTTTTTAAAAAAGGAAACATAAAATATTTCTTTACAAATATATTGTGTACATAACAATACAATATGAATTTACAAATACTTTAAGCTGTTAGTAGAAATAAAAAATGAAATATGGAAATCTCAGTTGACATTTATGTGTTTTTTTTAGGAGTACCTTTATAATATTTTAGTAACATAGGTTGTATAAAATCTACATGCATTGTCATTGCTTTGATTTTATTTTGCCTTCAATTCTTTTAGGACTCAGGTTTTAAAAAATATGACCTTACAAGATCGAGAAAAAGTACCTTATTTAGATTTTAGATGGAGAAAAAACAATGAATAGTGATTCAAGTTGTAAATAATTTTCTACTACTGTGAAATATTTAATACAAAACAAAATTAACATAAATTTTAATTTAATATTTTAATACAAAAATATTTATGTAAGTTATTTTAATACCTAAAGCAAAATAGAATGAATACATACTTTTAATTCAATTTGTTTCTAATTATGAAGATAAAATAAAGAAAATTATTTACTTAGACTCCTTTGAAATATCTATAGTCAAGTGTCATTGACTGCTCAAAATATGGCAATTAATCCTCTCCATTTTGGCATCTTCAGTACCTTGTTTCAATCTCTTTTAACTTACAGCATTTGCAAAGTGGCATTTGGAGACATAAATATTATTTAGAATAATAGACTATCAAATAGTTCTTTGGTCAAGTTACCTAAATTAAGCTAAGCTCACTTGAATAATGATTTTTAATTTTTTTAAATTTTTAATTGACAAACAATAATTATATATACTTATGGGGTACAATGTGATGTTTTGATATTCATTGTGGAATGATCAAATCAGGCTACTTAACATATCCATTACCTCACATGCTTATTATTTATTTGTGATAAGAACATTAAAATCCACTCTTCTCACAATTTTTAAATATACATCATTATTAACTGTAGTCAACTTGCTGTATAATAGATCACCAGAGCTTATTCCTCCTGAGACTTTATACCCTTTGACAAACATTTTGTCCTCCCCGTATCACAGCCAGCCCCACCCTCAGTCTCTGGTAAATCATCTACTCTCTATTTTTATGAGTTTGAGTTTTTTAGATTCCACATGTAAGTAAGATGGAATATTTGTGTTTCTGTGCCTGACTTATTTCGCTTAAGCATGATGTCCTTTAGATTCATCCATGTTATCACAAATGACAGTATTTCATTATTTTTTTAAGGCTGAATAGTGTGCTATTGTGGATATGTACCAGGTGTTCTTTATCCATTTATCCATGGATAGGCACTGAAGTTGTTTCCGTATCTTGGTTATTATGAATAATACTGCCACGAACATGGAAATGCAAACATCCCTGACATACTAATTTTATTTCCTTTGGATATATTTAGATATATACCCAGAGGTGGGACTACTGTATCATATGGTAGTTTTTGTTTTTTTGACAGAGTCTTGCTCTGTCATCCAGGCTGGAGTGCAGTGGTACGGTCTCGGCTCACTGCAAGCTCTGCCTCTGGGGTACACACCATTCTCCTGCCTCAGCCTCCTGAGTAACTGGCACTACAGGTACCCGCCACCACGCCTGGCTGTTTTTGTATTTTTAGTAGAGACAGGGTTTCACCGTGTTGGCCAGCATGGTCTCGATCTCCTGACCTCATGATCCACCCACTTTGGCCTCCCAAAGTGCTAGGATTACAGGCATGAGCCACTGTGCCCGGCTGCTTGTATGGTAGTTTTATTTTTAGTTTCTTGAAGAACCTCCATACTGTTTTCCAAAATGGCTATACTAATTTACATTCCTATCAATAGTGTGTAAGGATTATCTTTTCTCTACAACATCCCCAGTACTTATCTTTTATCTTTTTGATAATAGTCATCCTAACAAGTGTGAAGTTGTATCTCATTGTGGTTTTAATTTGCATGTTGTGATGATTAGCAATGGTGAGCAATTTTCATATGTCTATCTGTTGCCAATTTGTATGTCTTCTTTTGAGAAATATCTTGAATAATTATTTTTTAAATACATCCTAAACAATTTCTCACTGGCATAATTAGAAATAATTAGAATCAATTTACCTTCTAAATCATCTGAACCTTCTAAGGAGAGAAAACCGACGAATTCTGAGTTTCAAAAAAAAGGAGATGAATTTAATGGGATGGATGAGAACTCATAAATTATTTGAGATAAATAATATTGAGTAATTCTAGTCACCATCAGTAACACTGAACCCTCATACTTCATAATAACACAGTTAATGTGTCTGATATTAATTTCTGCATTAGTCAGCTACTATTATAAATCATTTGGGATAAATAACCAGACAAGAGTGAAACGAGAAATGAAATGCAATTTATTTATTTATTTATTTTGAGACGGAGTCTCACTCTTGTCACCTAGGCTGGAGTGCTGTGGTGCAATCTCGGCTCACTGCAATCTCTGTCTCCTGGGTTCAAGCTATTCTTCTGCCTCAGCCTGCTAAGTAGCTTGGATTAGACACCCGCCACCATGCCCGGCTAATTTTTGTACTTTTAGTAGAGATGGGGTTTCGCCATGTTGGCCAGGCTGGTCTCAAACACCTGACCTCAGGTGATCCGTCCGGCTCGGCCTCCCGAAGTGCTGGGATTACAGGCGTGAGCCACTGTGCCCGGTTTAAATGCAAATTTTAACAAATTCTACAACTTATCTTATTTTAAATTCCTGGTTCACTTTTGTAAAGAGATTTTTATCTGTTCTAAGACATTCATTGTCCTCTTTTGACTCCTGAAAAGTTATAGCTCAGAAAGAATTATTTTACAATTCAGAGTGTTTTTAACACTCCAGTGAAAGCACAAGGCTGTAGACAGTCTAAAGACATTTAGCCATCTGGAGGGGAAAGAGAACCGTTACTTCTTTTTAGGTAACTGCTTTGAAAATTGAACCTCACTTAATGCTTCTCAATGTTTATGAGTAAGCAAAAACCTCTGAGACCATCTTGAAAAATTGGCAGTGAGCATAGGTTACAATAGAAGGTTTGAAATGAGTTATAACCATGATATCCAGATATCCTCTAGCATAGAACTGGGGTCTCTAACACATCCTGGCTCACGGACATATATCTAAACATTTTTTTTTCCTTTGACTAGATAAAACATTCCTTTTTCTTCATGCAGCTAATTTCTACATTTTCATCAAACCTCTTCTCGTTTAAAAGAGAAGGAACTCATTTAAAACTTTTCTTAATGTTTAATCAGATTTAAATGTTATTTAATATGTTCCATATGCCTGTATGCACAGATGTATCAGGGCATTCAACAGTAGTTTCATACTCATTATTTATTTGCTATTTCAATAAGTTCAGGAACCATGTTTTACTTGACCAGGTATCTAGTATGGTTCTTAGAATATAGTAGGTGCTAAATAAATGGGTCTTTTCCCATCACGCCTAAAAAGTAGATGGAATAATTGATGAATGAATGGAAAGGCTTAGGGAAGTGTAAGGCTCAAGGTGCCATTGACTAAAATAGGAAATGGAAAAAATATAATGAATTTGGTCTGAGATATGTGTGAGATGCTTGGGACAGATCTAGTTACACATACCTATATATTTATCAGGTAGTTACTCATAGAGAATACATATAAAAAGAAGAAAGGAAGATCAAGGGTGCAGACTTGGAAAAAAAAATAACACATTATCTTGAGAAGTCTGAAATGGTAAGAAGTAAACCAAGAAGCCAAGGTAGACAAAGATAACTAACTTCAGGAGAGGACATGAGGATTCCCTAAAAGACAGTGGCTTGCATAAGACAGGCTTTCAAACTTCCCAAATTTTCCCCTTGATCCTTTTTGAATACTGGTTGAAATGACCAAGAGGAATTAAACATATATGTTAACATATTTTGCTAGATCTGGGGCCTAGCTTTGAGATTATTTATAGGCATATTTATGTCTCCCCACTCACCACTTTGTTTCTCGTAGATCTATTAGAATTCATAATAGACTGGAGGGAGGAGGGCTGACAAACTGAAGCCTAACTATGCATCCCATCGGTTAGACAAATATTTATTTAGGCAGCACCACTGAGTGCCTACTCTGTTCCAAGCACTGCACTAAGAGCAGGGGATGCTGTGGTGATTATGAAAGACATGATTCCTGCTCTTATGATATTGGGGAGAAGGCTTGAGAGAATGAACACATAAGCAAATTAGTAACATTCCTGGAGCTGTGCACATTTCCTGAGGTAACAAGATGGTTACCTTCACAAGATGGTCTTTACTAAGCTTTTATTACAGCAATGGATGAAGATGTATCCAAGAAGACAATTACTAAGATCAAATAAATCAGATCCCATACCATTTCCTCACACCAAAACTGGAGGGAAGTGCTGACCTCAAAATCCATTCCAACTCAGAAACTCAACGCTATGGAGGAAAGGGTTTGGTGAAAATGACAGATTGTTTGTGAGTTGAAACATGATACCACCTAACACCTGGGCCCAGGCAGTTTTCTCCATTGCGTGGTCATGTGCAATACGGAAGGGAACTCACCTCACAGAGTCATCTTTGCCTCATGGAATTATCAGATGTTAACCATGAAATCAATTTGAATACACTTACATCTAGCAAAAATCCCACCACACAGATGGGTTTTAGGTTTAGAATGCTGGAGGGGTCACAGGTATCTAAGTTTTCTTTTGGCAGTTTAGTGATTGCGGTCACTGAGATTTACAGTGTACATCATGTGTGTTTGTGTGTATGTGACAGCAAGTATACAGCTGTGGTGACAGAAAGTCAAAAATACAAAAATTGTGCAGAGACGAGGACCCACAACAGAAAAACACACAGTTCTAGCTTCTTGCAACCTCCATCAGGTTGCTGATACTAAATATAAAAATAAATGTTCTAACCATCACAATTGTATAGTATGATGCTAAGCAGAATGTTGCCCCAAAATATGGAAGACACCCATGCAAATTTCCCTGATTTTGGGGGGACACAGAAGACCAGAGTAATCTTGATTTAAAATTATCTAACAGGATTAAAAAAAATTAAATTTACTTAGGAAACATCTTGCAATAAAATGAGCATGTACTAGCATATAAAACTAATTAAAAATAAGCATATTTAAGGCACCAATTTCCCCAAATAGAAAATTCTAACCAATTACTTGACAGTCTTCAGAAAATACTTATGAAATCATAATCTCTCTCTCACACATATATAATATATATAACATGTATAAAGTATATATAATAGCAACAAATACAACAAAAGTGTAAGCCTACTGAGATAAAAAGCTCTTACAAGAGCTTAAAAAAAAAAAGACAATGCAATTAGTAGAAACCCAAATGGCTGAGACTTTTCCAGAATTGAATAAATGAAGGTGTTAGGTTCTATACAGAACAGGAAAAATAAAAATACACTTAAATAGGAAATGAAAAAATTAAAAGATTCTAGAAAAAGAGATTATCTACAAAGGGAAAACAATAAGACCAAAAGGAAAATTTTCATCAGTAGCAATAAATGCCAGACTACCAGAAAGTAATATCTTCAATCCACTTCAATCCTCACTAATCTCAACCTAGTATTCTATTCCAGTAACATCTTAAAAAGTCATTCAAGATTGATGATAAAATTGTCTTTCAGACATAAAAGACTAACACTCACATCCACTATTTAAAAGAAAAACTTTATCCCCAAAGAAAAATGGTGTAGGTCTATGAACAGGGAGAGTCAGGGAAGTCATAAACTACATTAGTGTTTATGTATTGACTATTAAAATAATGTTTTTTAAAATTTTACATTAGTAATAATGGAAAATCTGCCTGAATTAAAAACTTGGAACACAGAAACATAAAAAAAGCAAGAAAATAAATCAATAAATATAAAATGAATTCTAAAATATACAGTAATGATGTTTTACATTTAATATTATTTGAAGAATAATTATTTGAAGAATATAAATAACATAAATCTCAATATCTGTATTTAAGGTATAGAGAAAATACCACAGGCATATATTCTTGCTCATAATTTAAAAAGAAGTTTATATTGACTTGAAAAGGCACAGGGGTCAGCTATTTCTTAGATCAATAAAGTGCATTAACGAATTAAAGATAACCATGTGTTTGGCAATCTGGAGATGACTTATTGTTACCTTTGAAATATTGTGAATGAAGGGATGGAGTAGATTGCAGCGGCATGAAATGAATGAGATGGCAGTAGGTCCCTCCAAGAGAGAAAGAGTTAAGAGTAATGAGGGGGAAATCTTAACTTGTTTAAAACTGATTCCCTACTGGCTTGTCTCCTATAAAAGAGTCACCTTCCTGAAAACCTTCGTAAAACCTAACTACAGGCCAGTGCTTCAGAAAATCAGTCCTAGTCAACTGCAATCTTTGGATCCAAGTCCAAGTACACCATAGACGGAGTTTGGCACTTCTCTAAACATGAACACAGGCAGGAAAGGTGTTGTCACTGCTTTACTCTGCCATTGGGCTGCACGTGGAAGCCTCACACACTGGCTTGTAGGCCTAATAGTGAAGCTGTTTCAACCAAACAGGAAATGTGAGATTGTAGGATAGGGCTAAATCAAAGACATTTTTCCATTTCATATTGTGATTGTGCCCTGTACTTAATTTCACCATGGAAAGAGATAGTGTTCACTTAGTTACGCCCTTTAAAAACTCAATAGTCAAGGGTTAGGTTTTTATGCCAGAGTCTAATGTCTCTGGTTGCCTGTGTAGTGCTGCAGAATGCACGGTACATCCTATTGCTTCTGTCTCTGATTTCTTCACAATTAATGTTGTTGTAGGAATTCTACATAAGTAGTTAGAGCACATTTCTATGACAGTGAAGTAATCAAACCACAGAGAAGAGTTTTGTTTGCTGGTATCTTACTCTCAGAATTTCTCAGTCCAGAATTCCATCCCCTCCCCTCTCCTCTTCCTGTCCCATTACTCTCTCCTTAAATTGAGGATTCTCCTATTTCCTCTAAAGCACCCAAATATGAATGAATTTTGACAGACACTTTTAAATATTTAGTTAACATTCAGTTATATATACTGTAAACTTACTTTGTAGAATATCATAGTCATCTTTATTTCTAAATATTTATTTCAAATTTCTGGCAAAAATGTTTTACTAGAGGTCATGCCTTTCTTAAAAGGAATATTTACTATTAGATTCCTTTATTTGCTAGAATATCAGGAATAAGCATTTATAATATCTTATTTTATTAAAGAAGAAAAAAGAGAGGACAAACACTGTGGCTCATGCCTGTAATTCTAACACTTCGAGAGACTGAGGTGGGAAGCTTACTTGAGGCCAGGTCAGCAGTTCAAGACCAGCTTGAGCAACACAGTGATATCTCATCTCCACATTTTTCTTTTAAATTAGCCAGGTGTGGTGGTGCGTGCCTGTAATCTCAAGTGCCAGGATGCTTGAGCCCAGGAGTTGGAGGCTGCAGTAAGCTATGATTGTGCCACAGCACTCCAGCCTGAGTGACAGAGTGAGATCTCGTCTCAAAAAAAAAAAAAAAAGAAAAAGAAATTAAAATGATTATTAGTACTCAAAATAATATCCAGTCAAGAGCAATTTAGTCTCTTGTTTTTCTATTCTTGTTTCTAAAATGAATATGAAGTAATATCTTAAGTCTTATGTTTTTAAAATTCATTTAACTTTACATTCCTGTCTGACTTTTGGAATGGTTTTGAGAGCCTTTCTAGGCAATGAAGGTAAGAGTTATGAAGATGAGGAAATGAGTAGTGAGATAAGATGGGAAACATTGAACTGGTATGAAACAGACTTAAGATCAGAATAAATGAGATAGTTGGAGACAAGAAGAGGAACAGCTGAGAGAACATGTGGTTGCACATCTAAAGTGATACTGGTTATGGAGAAAGCAGATAAAAACTGATCAGCAAATGACAAAATTTAACCTAGCTTCATATCAAGAATTTAGCATACAAGAGAGGCTTGCAGAATTAAGGAAGCTGTTAAGTTCAATTGTAGAATTTGCAGAAGCAAACATGAAAACATTTTAAAAGCTCGTTTTCAAAGATAACAAAACTAGAAATAATTGGGGAAAACATACTGAGAGGTTCTCAACATAACATAGACACAGGAAAGCAGAGCTGAAAGGAACACTAGAATTACAGTATACAACCACGCATTTATTTGGATTGACTGATTGATTGATTTTATTATTATTTTTTGAGATGGAGTCTCACTCTGTCGCCTAGGCTGGAGAGCAGTGGAGTGATCTCGGCTCACTGCAACCTCTGCCTCCCAGGTTCAAGCGATTCTTCTGCCTCAACCTCCTGAGCAGCTGGGATTACAGGTGCGCACCACCAGGCCCAGCTAATTTTTGTGTTTTTAGTAGAGATGGAGTTTCACCATGTTGGTCAGGCTGGTCTCGAACTCCTGATCTTGTGATCTGCCCATGTCGGCCTCCCAAAGTGCTGGGATTATAGGCGTGAGCCAATGCACCTGGCCCCATGCATTTCTTTATTACACATTCACGTATGGTCTTCTACAGGCCATGCTTAATTTATTTATGTACTTTAGATAGTTGACTTAAATTAATCTTGTACTTTGTACTTTGGCTAGCTGACTCAAAGAATTGATGATATCCTTAGGGAGACAATTTATAAACAGGTAGTTTCAAACAGTTGGAAAGATTAACCAATTGAAAAATATACAAGAAACACAGAGGAAGGGATGGCTTGTGAAGGAGTGGTGAATATATTGACAGGGAGTTATTAAACAATAGTTTACATTTTTCTTGAAAATTATTTATTATTGCGTAAAAGCCAGTATGATATGAGAAGACAAATGGTTCAATGTTCTCACTCTGAGAATAAATTACCTATATCTGAATTCTAGCGACAACATTGATGAGCTCTGTGACCCTGAGTAAATGACAAGGTATCTCTATGCCTCAGTTTCCTCAAACGGAATAACAACTATCTACTTACAGGATTGTTTTGAAGATGAAATATTGCTAGTGACCTAGAGTAACATATGATGCCTTTAACATAGTATTGTATAATTATAAATGCTTATTATTATTAGCTATAAAACAGACCACATGCTGTATATAATTTCTTTTATAGCAGAATTATTACTCATAAATTAGTGCTCTCACTCGCTGTCTCTATTACACACACATACTACTATAATCCATCAGGGGTTTCCAGCTCCATCTAAGTAGGAACTAGCTTTAGCTTTCTTGGAAGTTTGAAAGGAATACCATAATAATTTTATTGACAGGAATTTTACAAAGATTTAAGAGGTTTTGGCTTCTATGCTTATTGAATTATCATTCATTCAATCAGACAGATCTGAGACATCATTTGCCTTAGTATAATAATATAAGTTTCCCTCCATACTCTTGTGTTTAATAATATGTTATCCCTCCATACTCCTGTGTTTAATTGTATATCAAACCATTAACTCTATCTTTAACCTTATATTCTAAAAAAATGCAAATTTCAGGATTGTATAATCCATTCATTTCCCTCATTCAATTACCTGAAATTACGTTCATTTGTTTTCTGTTAATATATGGTATTTTGTCAACATAGCACTTAAAAATATGTTTGGATGATATGACTAAAAACTTGTATAGCATTGTTTTAAATAATTAGAATTTTCTTTTCCTTTTATTTTCTTTCTTTTTCTTTTTTTTCTTCTTTTTTTTTCTTTTTTTGAGATGGAGTCTTGAACTGTGGCCCAGGCTGGAGTGCAGTGGCGTGGTATCAGCTAACTGCAATATCTGCCTCCCAGGTTCAAGCAATTCTCCTGCCTCAGCCTCCCGAGTAGCTGAGATTACAGGTGCGTGCCACCATGCCTGGCTAATTTTTGTATTTTTAGCAGAGATAGGGTTTCACTATGTTGGCCAGGCTGGTCTTGAACTCCTCACCTCATGATCCATCTCCCTTGGTCTCCCAAAGTGCTGGGATTACAGGCATGAGCCACCACCCCCGGCTATTTTTCTCTCATTTAAGAGCAGTTAAGATACTGGTGGCTTAGGGTTATTATGGCAGTTCCAGTGGCCATCAAGATTTCAGGCTTTCTGTTTCACCATCCTAGCTCAGCATGTTTCTTCCACCGCCAACATGAACTCATTAGTGCAAACCATCGTGCAAGTTCACACCATCATGTCCACTTTCAGATGGAGAAAAGGAAAAGAGCAAGAGCAAGAGAATTTACTTATATAACTGAGTCAGCTCCTTTAAAGAGCTTTTCTGAAAATACCACCAATTACTCCTATTCTTACTCTATTAGCTACCTCTCTTGCAAGGTAGGCCAGAAAATGTAGTTTTTGCTAAGATCATTCATGACCTTAATACATAAGTTGTGTGTAAAAGACATGGAGTGAAGGGTTGCTTTCTGTGCATCTAGCCACTACCAACAGAGGTTTACTATTTTGATTCACTTTTAAATGTCTGACCTGAGTTTGATTTCAAGTATATTATGTAAGAGGTGACAAACTGAAACACTGATCTAAGTATATTGAGATAAGGGTTGAGAAAATGGTTACAATACAAATCAACAAACTTTTTCTATGTCAAGTCAATAAGCCAACTATTGACAAGTCAATTTTGACAACTGACGGGAAATCAATTTTAAATATTTAAAACTGGAAAGTCATGACATAGAAATACAAATTACTAATTACATGAGAAGTGCTAAAAAATAACTAAAAGCATAAACAAAGGAAGCATAGCTCTCTGAGAAGGAAAACAAGGCATTGAGAAAGCTGAGACAGAAGATGTTTTTCTTTATAAACTTACTTTTATACATACTACTGTGTCCGCAATTAGTGGGTTCTTGGTCTCGCTGACTTCAAGAAGGAAACCGCACACCCTCACGGTGAGTGTTGCGGCTTTTAAAGATGGTAGTCCGGAGTTTATTCCTTCAAATGTTCAGATTTGTCCGCAGTTTCTTCCTTCTGGTGGGTTCGTGGTCTCGCTGACTTCAGGAGTGAAGCTGCAGACCTTCACGGTGAATGTTACAGCTCATAAACGCAGTGTGGACCCA
This sequence comes from Papio anubis, assembly GCF_008728515.1. NCBI lineage: Eukaryota > Metazoa > Chordata > Mammalia > Primates > Cercopithecidae > Papio > Papio anubis. The sequence continues at coordinate 26,697,757 of NC_044978.1, forward strand.
AAGAGCGGGATGCAGCAAGAGTTACCTCAAAGAACAAAAGAACAAAAGAACAAAGCTTCCACACGCTGGAAGAGTAACAAAGCCAGTTGACTTTGGCTGGTTCTGGCAGCCTGCTTTTATTCCCTTATCCGACCCCACCCACATCCTGCGGATGGGTCCATTTTACAGAGAGCTGATTGGTCCATTTTACAGAGAGCTGATTGGACTGTTTTGACAGGGTGCTGATTGGTGCATTTCCAGTCCCCCACGCTAAACACAGAGTGCTGATTGGTGCATTTACAATCTTCTAGCTAGACATAAAAGTTCTCCAAGCCCCTACTAGATGCAGGAGCCCAGCTGGCTTCACCTACTGGATCCCCCACTGGGGCTGCAGGCGGCACCCCTCAGCCCGTGGACAGCCAATGGGACTGGGCGCCACGGAGCGGGGGAGGGGGCCGGTCAGGGCTGCGGGTCCCGAGTCCTGCTCCACGGGGAGGTGGCTGAGGCCTGGCGAGAATGCAAACGCGGTACATGCCGGCCAGCAGTGCTGGGGGACCCAGCGCAATCTCCGCAGCTGCTGGCCCGGATGCTAAGCCTTTACCTCACTGCCCTAGGCCAGCAGCGTTGGCTGCCACTCCTTGTGCAGAGCCTGCCTAGCCCGCACCCGCCGGAACTCGCGCTGGCCTGTGAGCACCGCTTGCAGCCTCTCCCTCCACACCTCCCCTCTAGCAGAGGGAGCCGGCTCCGGGCTCAGCCAGCCCACAGAGTGGGTCCCACAGTGCTGTGGCGAGCTGAAGCGAGGGCTGCTAGCATGTTGTCACCTCTCACTGCTTACAGTATAGTATTTTATAGTGTATTCTTTTTGTTTGTTTATATTTTGTTTTTAGTTCTAGATTTCTTTGGTGTGTTCAGATATTACTTTGCTCAAATTTATTTTGTAAATCCACAGAATTTACCAAGACTTTTGTCTTAAAGCACATGCATTTTACATTTCTCAGATACACACTGAAGGCATTGTATTAGGTTGGTGGAAAAGTAATTGTGGTTTTTACATTAAATTGCAAAAACTGCAATTACTTTTGCACCAACCTTATATTAGACTGAGCAAAGGATTATAAAGGTCATTAAGTATTTTTCTATTATGAAGGAGAATAAAATTTAAGGTGGAGGCTAAGATGTGCATACAAATACGTATATATAATGCAAAGCAAAAATAAAAAACATGCTGCAAAAATTGCAATAGAAATTTAGGAAAGGAACAAATTCATTATTGAATATATCACAGAAGGCGGTAGGATTTACCTTTTTACAACAAAAATTATGCAACATCTTTTGTTTTTATTGTCTTTACACGCTTGTTAAGATTACAATCAGAAATTTGGGCAGTGATTTTACAAATGCTAATTCAAATTAGAGTGGAAGTTTGAGAAGCAATAGAAGAAAACCCACCCAGAGCCAAGTGATTTGGCCATAAAGAAGGAGCCAGCTGCAAAGAGTAAGGATGAACTCAGAAGAGATCACTGTGTTTGGAAATAGCCGGATTACCATCAGAGTAATTTATACGAATGAGAATGCCTAGCCAAGCAAGCTTTGCTGACATCAATGACCCATGGAAGTATCTGTACTCCAGTATTAGAAAATAACCATTGTTAGTGAAAAAGATTCTTAACAAATACAAAAAAGACTTTCAATAAGCTTTATTTACTAAAAACAGAAATAGGTATCTTTAACATCCTTCCTAATGTGTGAAAATAACAGATATATAAATGTTTTAAATTTAGAAATAGACTAAATCGTATGCTAATGAAATGCCACGCTACCTTTAAAAACACCAGCCAGAAAATGAGAGAAGTTAGAAACAGTTTGCGTTCACCACCATATCAGTTCACTTACTGTAGCTTTGTTGTATTACTTCATAATCAGAGGGAAATTAGAGATGGTGGGTCTTCTCAAACTGGTCTCCATCATTACATCTCAAACTGCCTGGGGTACCTTCATCTGGATCTTCAAATAAAAGTGAATGGAATGTTTTCTCTTTTCTTGTTTCAGTTTGTCTTCTGATATAGACAGGGAGAAATTTTCCTCATGAACACATACCACTTTTATGTTTAACTGAAGTAGAGAATATGGCTTTAAAAATAGCTAGCAGTTGCCCACAGGCATACTTTTCAATTCTGTGGTGATTAAATCAACAGTTACTTAGTATACGCTGAAAGGAAATAGGTCAGGAAGTGAGCTTTAACTATGGGAAGAATTGATAGTGCTCTTTAAGGAAACTACTAAATAAATTGCTCTATAAAACGATACCTAGTCTCTGTGAACCTGAGTGTGAAATCAGAGAATAGTTTCCATTGTATTTGTAATTTCTGTGCTGGCCTTCAATTTCAACAGTCCTCACTAATGGACTTAGTAATTTTCTGTGTGACAAATGGTCTTACCCCCAAAAGTTACATAGAAAATAAAAGAAGTATCTCTACCATACATCCCTCTATGTATGTTACAGAAAATGAAGACTCAGATTTTTGGCTCAAAGGACAAAACCCTTTTGCTTTTGATGGAGGGATGTTTGAGAGCAAACTTCTCATTCTCAGGTGGTCAGAGAGAAGTTCCCCTCTGCAGGAGTCTATGTGAAAGCTGTGTGTAAACTGTCCCCTTTTGTTGTGGTTTGCTCAAGATATTACCTCCAAACTGGAATAAACCTGATGTATAATCTGATACCTAGACACCTATTTTATTCATTCCATCTTGGTCCCTCACCAAGGTAGGAATCTCACTTTCATCAGTCATTTTTGGGTTATTCCAATTCTCCTTTATATTCCTTGAGCCCCTGCTTAGACAGATGGAGTATTGTTTGGTCACTGTCTTGACTTCTAAGTTATGAATAATATTTTAGCTAAATTATTCCTTATTACCTTAAACAGATTATAATGTATATTTTATAAATACATACAATGTTGATATATCACATATTCCCTTTTCTCTTTTGATACAGATACGGTATAATTGAGAGATGAAGTCAGCTGGGCTTCTGGGTCAGGTGGGGACTTGGAGAACTTTTCTGTCTATCTAAAAGATTGTAAATGCACCAATCACTACTCTGTGTCTAGCTAAAGGTTTGTAAACACATCAATCAGCACTCTAAAAACGCACCAATCAGCACTCTGCATCTAGCTAATCGGGTGGGGACCTGGAGAACTTTTCTGTCTAGCTAAAGGGATTGTAAATGCACCAATCAGCACTCTGTGTCTAGCTAAAAGTTTATAGACACACCAATCAGCACTCTGTAAAAATGGACCAATCAGCACTCTATAAAATGGACCAATCAGCAGGATGTGGGCAGGGCAAAATAAGGGAATAAAAGCTGCGGCAGCAACCGCTTCTGGTACCGTTCCATGCTGTAGAAGCTTTGTTCTGTTGCAGTTTGCAATAGATCTTGCTGCTGCTCACTCTCTGGGTCCACATCACCTTTATAAGCTGTAACACTGGCTAGGAAGGTCTGAAGCTTCACTCCTGAAGTCAGCAAGACCACGAACCCACCAGAAGGAAGAAACTCCCAACACGTCCGAACATCAGAAGGAACAAACTTCGGACACACCATCTTTAAAAACAGTAACACTCACTGCCAGGGTCCACGGCTTCATTCTTGAAGTCAGCGAGAGGAAGAACCTACCAATTCCGGACACAAAATGACATGGAGTTTTGCATAGAATAGGTAAGAGGGAAGATAAGAGGGCCTGACGATTTCCCCCAAACCCATTTTTTTCAGGGAATTGTCCTGCCAGACAAATACCTCATTTCTCGGAAGCGGTCTAGACAGTTGTATTCATTTGTGTGTATGAATAGAATTTCTAGTAAGTTACTTCACTAAGGGCTTTAGTACCTGGGCAAAATTTTCAGAATAGCATTGCCCTTTGGATAAAAATACTTTTTTTTTCTAGATTTGAGATAAATCTTTCTGACTCTTCTCATATAAAGAAACTTTAGATGAAAAAGATGGGTTTTTTTTTTCTTATGAAACACAGAAAGGTTTTTTCAGAGCTTTTTGGGCAAGTAGAATGGAACATTTAAGAATTTAAGTAAGGTAGTTTTTTAAAATAAATTTTTTTTTCCTCTACAATCTTGTACATTGAGGTCATAATATTAACATTCAGAAGTCTGTATCAGCTACCTGAAAGTGATGTAAAACCAGAAAGTTACTAAAATACACAAAGTCTAAGTCATCTTGGGAAAATGCTATTCAAGTTTTAATACAGTTATTCCAGCACGAAGTTTATACATGGTAAATATATGCGTACATACATCAGTTTCCCTCTCATGATAATGTACTACATTTAGTAACATTATTCTCTATAGGGGCAGAGTAGTACAAGTAGTTTCACAGATATAGCAATTATTAGCCAGCGACTGTTTTTAAAGGTATTATGACAACTTCTTTCTTATATTTGTACAAGGCTTCCCTGAAATAGCCTGCCTCGGGAATGAGAATGAAGAAGAAAAGTCACAGACCCTTCCACAGGTTCTTGTCAGTGAAAGATTTCTGCCATGGGGCAGTTATTGGTCATCTAAAAGCCTAATAAGAGCAGCTGAAATTTCATATATATGAGGATGTGACAGATGTACAACCTATGGTATACTAAAACTAGGAATATTAAGGCAGTGTTTCATTTGATAGAAAAGCAAAATACAGTTACCTTTGGGAAAGTTTCTTTAAATTTCACTGCTTTTATGTCCTAATTTTTAAATGGTTTATTTTTATTATTATTGTTTTTTTCTTAGTTTTTGAGAGGGAGTCTCGCTCTGTCACCCAGGCTGGAGGGCAGTGGCATGATCTCGGATCACTGCAACCTCCACCTCCTGGGTTTAACCGATTCTCCTGGCTCAGTCTGCTGAGTAGCTGAGACTGCAGGCATGCACCATCACGCCCAGCTAATCTTTTTATGCTTAGTAGACATGGGGTTTCACCATGTTGATCAGGCCGGTCTCGGACTCCTGACCTCAAATGATCCACCTGCCTTGGCCTCCCAAAGTGCCGGGATTACAGGTGTGAGCCACCGGGCCCAGCCCTTAACTGTTCTTATACTGACTCTTGCTACATAAATGTATCTGCGGATAGTTCTGTTTGGAAATAAGTAAAAGTTTTGAAAATTTTCGTCAAGCATACAATATTAACGTTTTTAGCTAGTGTTTGTATGGTGTCTGCCTCAGTAATGAATGTCTGTTGTGTGTGTGAGAGTTTTGGTTTGACAACTTTGTTTACTCAGGTTATTAATGGCTATGGCATGTGAAATTAAATGTAAGTAAGGTGTTAAACATCCCTAAGTTCTGATAGATTTAAACAATCAAATATATTTTCACACAATTCAATGTATTGTTCTAGGTATTATGAGGTGAAGAGGAAGTGGTGCAAAAATTTATAAACCATGTTCCCGCCTAAATAGTTTATGGTAAAGACATACAAATAATATATATGATACAGGTTTTTGGATACTCGTGATAGAGGCACATAATAAAAAGCTGTAGGTGTTTAGAAGAAAGGAATCATATGCAGTGAACATTGTCAGGAACAACTTGAGTGATTTTCTTTTTTTTTTTCAATTTGGGCCTAGTAACATGATTGCTTAAGAACAGAGGTTGGAATAAAGAAATGTAGAAAAGCACAGGATTTGAAGGAAATAGCCATAATACGTCTTTCAGGATAGGGCATTTATCTAAGATATAAAGAGGCTATAAAGTTGAAAACAAATTAAGTTCCTATAGTATAAATCTGTATGTTCCAAGTTTCATAATTTATATTTAATATGTTGGCCTTTAGAAAGGGATCTACTGGAGGAGCAGAGGACCTCAAGTTAAAATAAAATATTATTCAGACGGCCGGGCGCGGTGGCTCAAGCCTGTAATCCCAGCACTTTGGGAGGCCGAGACGGGCGGATCACGAGGTCAGGAGATCGAGACCATCCTGGCTAACACGGTGAAACCCCGTCTCTACTAAAAAATACAAAAAAAAAAAAAAAAAAAAATATTATTCAGACATTGGCATAAGGCTTTTTTTTTTTTTTTAGGAAAAAAAACGATATTTCTGTATACTAGAAAGGGTAGAATGGTCCATGAGCTCTCAAACTGGGAAAATGCTTTCTCCTTTTACTTTCCATCCATTCAATGCCTGTATGGCATTATGCAATAACTAAATAATAAATATTTGCATACACTATATTCTCTTTTTATTTTAGATATGAATGCTGCCCATGAAAAATGCTGGGATATTCATTCCTATTTATCTTGAAAATTTAGGTTTGTCAGTCTTTTGAGAGTATTTTTCTCTAGCAGATAAGATTATTAATTGTGACTACGCAGAAAAGTTGCCAAAGAATTTCATTAGTGTTACGAAGGAGAAAACCATGTTTTTCGTTTTTGTTTTTGTAGTGAGCACACCCTTATCTCTATGACATTATTACCTGTTATAATGACCTTTCAATTCTCTTATTTACATAAAAATTCCCATATAAAAAGATGAAATGTCAGTTCATATTAGTGCACACACACATATATACATAAAAATACATATGCAGATACATGACTGTGTTAGTCAAAGTTCTTTAGAGGGACAGAACTAACTAGTATACATAAATATATAAAAAGGGGAGTTTATTAAGTATTACACAATAACACGGTCCCACAACAGGCTGTCTGCAAGCTGAGGAGCTAGGAGAGCCAGTCCCAGTCCCAAAACTGAAGAACCTGGGTCCAATGTTCAAGGGCAGGAATCATCCAGCATGAGAAAAAGATGTAGGCCAGGAGGCTAGACCACTCTCTCTCTCCACATTTTTCTGCCTGCTTATATTCTAGCCACGCTGGCATCTGAATAGATTGTGCCCACCCAGATTACAAGTGGGTCTGAGACAAAGATCTGGACAAACATCTGAACACAATTCCCTATACCTCCTACTGGAAGGTGAGCGTTTCAAGTTTTTAAATTTCTCTACACACGAGCCCTTCCATCTTAATATAACAAGCTTTATTGGCTGAGAGTCCTCAGAGAAACTGATATCCTAACTATACTATGGAAGAAACTCTATGGACTAGTAACTAGACTAGCTGTCACTACATAAAATGAGAAGTACCTTTACAGAAATTTTCTACTCCAAAGAAATTCTGATAATTCTGAAAAGTATTATTTTTTAATTTAGAAGGTTAATTTTAACTTATTCCCTTTGCTTTCCAGTTATCTTAGCAAACTGAATTTCCCCACCTATCCACAATGCTAAGATAAGTGGATGCCTAAGGTTAGCGTTAGCTCATTCATGTACCTGAAAATGCAGAGAAAAGTGCATCAATAAAAACCAAGTATCATATATACTACAAATATTCACGCTTTTAATTTTTTAACAAATATTTATCAATTGCTAGCAATGCTTTAGGCAATATGTGTACAATATTTCATGTATATTAATTATTTTAATAATTTGTAACAGATGGAGGTATCCTACTATTCTGTTGCATACTGGTTTTCAGCACTCCTTTGCTGTCACAGCATTTTTCTCGCATTTTCTCATTTGCAATTCATAACTCTAAGAATTAGAGTGCTTATTCTTAGCTGCAAGTATTGAAGCTCAGAGATGTATAAGATTATAGAACTATTACCAGGAAAAAAATTTTTAAAATCTCAGATTTGTAGCACCTAATGTAGGATTCTTTACTTATATCCCTAGAGAAAGAGCATGTAATACTGCCTTTAAAAACAGTGTTATCTTAGGCATCTCATACAATCTCTAAGACTGAGTTTTGTAATATATATCCTAAACAAAAACTAGGGGTAGAGAACTTTCTTTCTTGGGGTTCTTAAAGAATTAAGTAACAGATTACTTGAATCTTGAATGACTTTTGTAAAAATTGAAGTGAAATAAAGTAATCGTGTGTTATAGGTGCCTTTTTTTTTTTTTTTGCAGAGAATGCTAGCTGACTAGCCCAATGTGCATTTTTGCCTTGTTTTTACATAATATAATTTTATATTTTAACTGTTTTGAGTAAATGCTACCTTTCTCAGATCCCGTTGCCACTGGAGGTATGCATTTGACTAATATCTGGCCAATGAGCCATAAGGGAGGTAGCATGGGTTTTCAGGAAACCTCTCTTAAAAGACTGCTAGTGAATTCAATCTCCCCACCCCTTTTTCACCTTCTCTTCTGAACCAAGTAGAAATACTTACTGATTGAAAGCACACATCATTTATATATTCAGAATTCCTACAGCTTATGTTTAACAAAATATGAACTATCAATAAAAATTATGAATGTGTGATATAACAAGGTTCCGTAAGGTTGTGAGCAAAACAACAAATATGACATTTGGACCTACAAACAGAAAAACATTAAGGTGAATGTATTCAGTGTTTAAAATAGAAATTATAAAAGCCAACACAGCCATCTGCTGATGTGGAAAGGGTAAAAACCCTTTGCATACCAAGAGTTCTGCACCAACATGAAGCAAAGATCATCTACAGTCAAGAGAAGGGACGGGAAACTTGCTCCAATACCAGAGCACTCCCCAAAACACTCCACTGACTCAAAGCAGATTTCAGCCACTATGGGGAAGTGTCAGAAACACTGAGGAAGCCCCTCTCTTGAGCCAAGAATACAAGTGGCCTCTCTAAGACTATGGCTGGCGCAGAGCTGCACAACCCTATCTGGTCCTAATCATGAGCTTTGAGTTAAGTAACAAACAATAGCCGCTGATTTCCTAGGTTGTGTCTAACTACCGCATCTGTGTCATACAGGTGCGGGGCCTCAGGAAAAGCTGAGGGTGCAGCAAAAACACTGATAGAAACTCTCAGTTTATTAAAAACTCACACTAAACACCAAGTAGCAGCATTTCATCTTGAGTAACTGGAAATCTGTGGTGCACCAAGCCCAGCTCAACTCATTCAATGGCTTCAACCACACCTATTTGCAATCTGACATAAAAAGAGGTGTGCGTTGAAACTACTTCAGTCTCTACTATTCTGTAGATGGTACTCATTATTTAATGAAAACTATGACACACCAAAACACATGAGAAAACTAATTGTCAAGAGAAAAGCAATCCACAGAACCAGACTCAGATTTCACCTACATGCCAAGACTGTTAGAATTTAAGATAACTATGATTAATATGTTATGGTCTAATTCCACAGAAAAGAATTCTTTCGAGTGACTTTGAGACACAGCAATATATGCAGCATAGACAGTAGAATATAGCTTAAGGTTGTAAAAAAACAAACATTGGCAGTGCGTGGTGGCTCACACCTGTAATCCCAGCACTTTGGGAGGCAAAGGCAGGTGGATTAAGAGGTCAGGAGATGGAGACCATCTGGGCTAATGTGATGAAACCCCGTCTCTACTAAAAATACAAAAAAATTAGCCTGGTGTGGTGGCAGGCACCTGTAGTCCCAGCTACTTGGGAGGCTGAGGCAGTAGAATGGCACGAACCAGGGAGGCAGAGCTTGCAGTGAGCCAAGATGGCACCACTGCACCCCAGCCTGGACGACAGAGACTCCATCTCAAAAAAAAAAAAAAAAAAAAACCAAAAAACAAAACCAATCTGTTTTCAATACTATTATTAGTAATAATACTGGAATCACTCTTTTCAATTTTATATATTACATACGAACCAAAATATGTAGTTTTAAAAATAATGTATGATGTATTTTAAATACCAATATAAAATGATATGTGGATGAAACAAATATTTACATTTAAGTATTTACATTTAAGTTATTGGAAACCACAAACATAAGTGTAGAAAAAACAAAAACTTAGCAAAAATACCATCTTAAATTTGAGTTAGCAATATCAGTGAATGTAGTGTATTTTCTCTAAATAGGTCTAGGAAAAACGATCACCCAGTAATAATGAGCATCCCATGCTCTCATACAGTGTCCTGTAAATGCCATTTTCTACTAAAAAGGAGCGGACAGCAGAAATACATAACTTCAATCTGAAATAGGAAATATACAAGATGAGCCTGAAGTAGAAAAAGACAAAAAGCAAATATTTCTGGGGTCATATCAAAAGATATCTGAGCCATATTGAAGGGGCTCCCATGAGCAAAATATGGGCTAATTTAAACAATGGAAAGAATAAAAACTACAGTCAAATGAAAGATAATAAATATGTTAAAATCTATGAGTTATTAATGACAGTGAACAAAAACATTCTAACGAAGCTGTTCACATTTGAATTTGCTTACAAACCACCTCGTTATTCTGAAAACTGCTAAGAAAAGTCATTAAATATTTAACCTTTCCCACTAGATCTATAAATTACAGAAACCTAATAGGTGATAAGGAAATGTTACTCTTTACAGAAGAATTTCAGAAAATAAATGCAGAAAGATTATATAGAGTTAGAATATCATCAGTTTGTAAACCCTAATGAAATAGTAAATCAAGGCAATGATCTTCAAGGGCTGCCTTTTATGTGAAAGGTTGCTGGGAAATTTTATATTGAAAGGAAGAGGGTGATAACACCTGAGTCAGTATTAACATCTCGAAAGAGACAACCAGAAGCGCATTTGATGTGATGCCTTTAAGATATATATGGCATTACCTATGAATAAGTAGTACTCTTTTAAAAAATCAAACCTAGATTTGATCTATCTGTAAGTGTAGAGGGAATATAGACCATAGGAAAGGGGCACTTTTGGGGTGCAATTTACAAAATCTATGATATGAAAAATCTTACAAAACAAACTATACACTTTTTAAACAGTATTTTTTTTTCAAAAAGTACTTTTGTTTATTTTTTAAGCCACATGAAACATATAGATTAAACACATAGACTTAATTAGTATATTAATCAAATACAACGCATGCACCTTGTTTTGATTCTGAATTGAACATTGAAAATTGGAGAAATTTGAAAGTAAATGAATATTTGATAAGATTAGGTGATAATTACTCACTTTTACTTTAGCTAGATATATACTGAAGCAACAACAGGTTAGAAAGTATGATGTATGCTTTGGCTTTATCTTTGAGATAAATGATAAATATTTAAAAATATATAAAATATAATGTATACTCCAAAATGTAATCTATGTGAATCTATAAAGTATAATATCTGTATTATAATCTATAATATAAAATATAATCTATATATGTATAACACCAAATGTAAAGTGTGGGCCTTGTTTTGATTCTGAATTGAAAAACTGAAAATCAGAGAAATTTGAAAGTAATTGAATATTTGATAACATTAGGTGATAATTGCTAACTTTTACTTTAGCTATGTATATACTGAAGCAACTATAGATTACAAAACATGATGTATGCTTTTGCTGTATCTTTGAGGTAAATGATAAATATTTTAAAATATAGTATATGAGTGAGGTTGTGAGGTGAGAGTAATTGGAGTAAAAGAAGAAAATATGACCTTAAATTATTAGCTGTTTCAGTTCATTATTGGGTACATAGGGGTTTACTATTTATCTCCTTATTATATATTTGAAATTTTTCTTAATGAAAATTAAGCTCCAAAAGGAAAGAAAAGCTAATATGTCTTCAATTATTTAAATTGGATTTTTAAAATTATTTATTGGTCAAATAGTATTTGTAACTAAAAGAAAAGGAAAATATTAATGTAAATCTTGTGGATATAATATGTGAAGGAAATTTAAGTCACAGATATTTATAATAAGCAAACAAAAACATGAAAAATTAGGAAATAAGGTTCTAACTGAATTAGAAAAATAATAAATTCAGACAATGAGAATAATGAAAGTAAAAATAAAATTAAGAAAATGATAATGCAATAAATATCAAGATCATATAAGCATCAGTAGATTATTATAATTTTTGGAAAATTAGGAATAAAAGGAGATTTCTTTAGTCTGATAATGTGAATCTGTCAAAAACCTACATTAAGCATAAATCTTAATATGAAACATTAGAAGTGGTCCTGTCAAAATCAGGAACCAATTTACAGACAATACTGAGTTTGAAGGTCTTAGCTATGCTGGTAATGAAAATAAATAGATGAAAAAAGTAAGTATTTAAAGGGAAGAAACTCAACTGTCATTATTAACAGTTACACTTATCTATAAAAATACTTCAAATTACATATAAAAAATATTTAAAGTAATAATAGAGTTTATAATGCTATTTAGATATTCAGATCACACTATAAAAATATGATTACTAAAATTAACTTCTAACTGTAGGGCTTATAGATTAGTGCAATGATCTGGAAATGAAAGTGAAGTTTACCAGTTTTTCTCAATCCACATGAGATCAAATATTGAAGTTGAACTTGGTTCACACTAAATGTAGCTCTCCCCCTGTAATATTTAAAACAAGAGATAACACTGGCTGCACATTGGAATCACCTGGAGAGCTTTCAAAATTTTCAATACACTGGTAACACCCCCAGCAAGGCGTGGTGGCTCATGCCTGTAATCCCAGCACATTGAGAAGTCAAGGTGGGATCCCAGCTACTCGGGAGACTGAGGCAGGGGAATCACTTGAGCCCAGGAGGCAAAGGTTGCAGTGAGGCAAAGGTTGCAGTGAGCCAAGATGGCGCCACTGCACTCCAACCTGGGCAACAGAGCGAGACCCAGTTCTCCAAAATTCATATGCTGAAATCTTAACCCCAAGGTGAAGGGTTTGGAAGGAGAGGCCTTTGGAAGATGATTTGGTCATGAGGGTGGAATCCTCATGAATGGGATTAGTGCCCTTATGAAAAGTCCTAAGAGAGCTTGTTTGTCCTTACCACCTTGAGAGGATACAGTGAGAAGAGACAGCTGCCTCACCAGATGGAATCTTCCGGCTCCTTCATCTTGGATCTCTCAGGCTCTAGTACTGTGAGCAATAAGTTTCTGTTGGTGATAACCCACCCAGTTTGTGTTATTTTGTTATAACAGCCCAAATGAACCGAGATACGCCTCCTCTCAACCCAGGATTCCTGCCTAGGGATCTTGGCTTGTAATGCTCATCTTCATATTATTCTCCAAAAATTACATACATAATGAATGATTCAATTTACCTAAGTTGTAATGACTTCAGCTTTGTTGTTTGCATTTTCACCAGATTGTTGTAGTTTATTTGTTCCTTAATGCAGAATGTCCATTAAACCACTGATGATTAGGATCACGTAGGGATATTTATTAAAAATACAAATTTATAGACATTTCCCAGACACTCTAAAGATTGGAGGTGTTTGGGGAGGTGCATTTTAAACAAAAGTCCCAACTTACTCTTATAATCAAGTAATTTAAAGAAACGCTGTGTAAATGAAACAATTAGCTCTATTTAAGTTTTATATTTTACCATCTTATATATCTGTTTTATTGGTAAAAGACCAATACAAAACTTTTCTATGGTCAGGAAACATATTTACATTATTTCATAATATATGTAAGAAGACAGGGTCCGTGCTTGTTTTGTGATGTTCTCCAAGGAAAGGACAGTCTTAGGCTCATTATAAGCTGCTTCACCTGGACAACAAGAAGCATGATGTCACCATCATGACCTTGGCTAAACAACAGCTTTAAATCATGGGTGTCATAAATATTATCATGTTAAAGCAAAATGTTCCAGAAATAGTTGATTTAAATGGTCTCTTCTTTAAACAATATTCTAATATGAATTATAACCTTAGCAACAGGAAGAATCAGAAAACTGTGACCTACTTTAAACATTTTATTTTAGGAGAGCCTAAAGTTGGCTGGCTTCAACTACAAAAGAAAAAAAACAACCAGCCAACTGCTGTTAGAGCAAGTGATTATCCAGACTCTGCTGATACAGATTTCAATTACATTGAACTGTTCTCAATCTGCACAGTTAGAACAATATAAAATTCATTAGTCCAAAAGCAAGTGAATGTGAGTTCGCATTTCAAAGCATTTGATTTGAGAATGCTTCATTTTAACTGAATTTTGTTATAGCTTGTATGCTAGAAAATAATGTCTACATGAACGTTTTAGCTAACATGTAAATCTCATAATGTGCAAAAATGATATAAGAGTTAAGAAGGAATTACTGAGGCAGACAGCAAGGGCATGGGAATTGGTAAGACTTTTCTTTTTAATGAAAAGCAGCCCCAAATCATTTTCTCACGAAGAGCAGACTGCAAGTGGGGAGCTTGCACGGTGAATGCCAGTAGGAACTAAGGACTAGACATTTTCAAAATGGTGGCTCCATCTTCCCTTCTCTGCCAGCCACCTATATTGTAAGGAGCAAATAAGATGGCTCAGATCATTTGGAAAACCCATTTGCATAAGAACAGTAGAGTGGGGTGACCAGCCTTTCCTATGCACTATTTAACCATCATATCTGATCAAACCAATCTGTGAGCCCTATGTAAATGAGACACCGCCCCCTCAAACTGGACTATAAAACTCAGTGCATTGGCCACCAGCCAGTCCTTTCCAGTCTGGAGACCCCTTCCTCTATACAGGGAGCTGTTTCTCTTCTACCGATTAAACCTCTGCTTCGGCGGGCCTGGTGGCTCACGCCTGTAATCCAAACACTTGGGGAGGCCCAGGTGGGGCCCAGGTAGACCTCTCATGAGGTCAAGAGATCAAGACCATCTTGGTCAACATGATGAAACCCTGTCTCTACTAAAAATACAAAAAAATTTAGCTGGGTGTGGTGGCGTGTGCTTGTAGTCCCAGATACTCAGGAGGCTGAGGCAGGAGAATCACTTTAACCCGGAAGGCGGAGGTTGCAGTGACCTGAGATCACGCCACTCCACTCCAGCCTGGGTGACAGAGCGAGGCTCCATCTCAAAACACACACACACATACACACACACACACCGCTCTGCTCCTAAACTACTCAGGTCCTAAATTTTCCTGGTATGTAACTCAGGCTTTATCCTCCAGACAACATAGGTGCTTCAAAAATACCTCACAACAATTTTCAGAACACCAAATACCCTTGAACTAAATAAGTTTCAATTATGAGTAATTGTAGCAGGTCAGTCATATAGGTCTTGAATAGTACAACGTCTCTGGTCTCTTCAAAATAGCTTATATATCCCCAAAAAATTTTGAATAGGGTGAAAATACTATCCAAGATGTTCAAAATTAGTATTGCTTTTTCAGAGATAAATGTCTATTTTATTAGGTATTGTGAGAACTATCTAATAAAATAGGTCATTAGGATATGATCTGAAACAAGTCTAATTCATTCATGAAACTCTTAATAAACTGGATTAAATTATAGATTATAATAGTTTCATTCTTTAATCTATTAATTATAGATTCAATTTATTATATCTGGATTAAATGTGTTGAGTAAGAGGAAATTTAGGTGAAATGATTTTTCTACCAAGTAAAGTATATTGTGAAGATTCGGGAACTGTTTAGACAATTCTGTTAATGCAAAAATCTCCTTCAAAAAATAATTATAAATTAAGAGTGAAAGGAAATGTTTCACCAAACTTTTAAATAATTGTTTTTAATATTGGAAAAGAACTTAACATATAAAAGCAACTGGACTGGGCGCGGTGGCTCATGCCTCTAATCTCAGCACTTTGGGAAGTTGAGGCGGGTGGATCACATAAGGTCAGGAGTTTGAGACCAGCCTGGCCAGAATGGTGAAACCCCGTCTCTACTAAAAAATACTAAAATTAGGCAGGCATGCTGGTGCATGCCTGTAATCCCAGCTACTCAAGAGGCTGAAGCAGCAGAATCGCTTGAACCTGGGAGGTGGAGGTTGTAGTGGGCCGAGATCGTGCCGTTGCACTCCAGGCTGAGGAGGCACAAGACGACTCTGTCAAAAAATAAAAAATTAAAAAAAGCAAATGAATCATGAAGTCAAGAGCAGTAGCCTTGTTTCCAGTTCTTACACTGTGTTATCTTTTTGGCTTTTTGGCTTTGATGGCAACGCTTTTAAGTTGGAAAAGTCAGCCATTTCTATGAGTTTGATTTTTTAAAAAATTTCCTTAAGGTCAATTAGATTGTTTGCAGAGAAAAAATGAGCTATCAATATTTGCATCTTGATAAGTAATGAATATGTGAAAGGCTGGGGCTGAAGTTTTTAAAAAATTATCTGTAATTTGAGAATTAAAAAACACAAAGATTAAACTCAATGACTAATTGCCCCTGAGTTTACATCGGTTTACTTTGTACAGAGTATTTCATTCATTCGCATTGTAAACTTGTGCTAAGTATAAGAAAAATATATATTATTTTATTTGTATGCACATATGTCAATGCTACTTTTAGAGAAAATCTATGGCAGTGCCATTTTAAAAACTATAACACATGTCAAAGGCCCTTTTCTTAACAAAATGTATTTTGAAATTAGGTACTTTTAAGCTATATTCACCTTTTAGAATGAGGGCCATAATTTATTATAACACAGGAGTGCATAATGCTTTATTGGCTAATATTTTACTTTGTATCTCATGCTACAATTTTAAATACATAAAAGATAATTTTATTTCTAAAATAATGATGTAAAGGAGAGTAATAGTTTTATGTAATAGTTATTGGCTTTTTCTCATGAGAATGAAATAAAATAGGCAGTCAAGTAAAGACTAATTCACAATCAAAGACTACTGAGCTAACTTCTGGTTTTCAAGTGTTTGTGATAACAGGAATATATATATATGTTTGTCATAAGAGGAACCTTGTGAAACTCTGGCTATTCAAACTTGTTGCTACAACTAAAGAGAAAAAAAGAATCAAAACTCACACTCTACTACTGATATCTTAGCACTCACCATTTTGGGACTAAGAATGGCATTCATGCCTAGAACGAAGGGATGAATTGCTAGGAAAAACAGCAGGCATAAGGAATACTGCTGTGTTCCAGAACAGAAATCTGTGTATCAGGATAAACAGATGGGGGCTGGGCTCCCATGGAAGGAAACAATGTGAGAAAGAAAGTATAGAAAAATGAGAAGTAATAACAGTGTAATTAATGTGATGATAGATGCCAAAAAGAAAGTGGTTAAGACAAAATGTACATTTATTTAAAAAGAAGATAAAGCATAATCAATAATTTATTCAATTTTTATGAGGAATAAATAGTTGTTTTAATTTTAAAGGGACAAATACAGAATACAACTTACCTGGATATATCATCTGAAGCTATGTTATTGAGATTAATATGGATTACTAAATAATTTTGACATCATAGGTTTATTAGTTTAGTTGGACAACAAATCTTATATTTGAGAATAGATTTGCTCTGCTTCATAGATATTCTGTTAATGCTATTATGCTGTTAATATGTGGTGAACCATGATTATTCATCCTTTAAGTTTAAGAAAGACACAATGTAACGAAAAGATTGAAGTGCTTGGCACAAGAAGAGCAGGCTCTGAAAACCTTGATACTACACTTTAATCAGTAAGCATCAAGCAATTGCCTCTGTATACTTTATATCAGGAACAGGATTCAGTGTTGGAATTTAAATGCAATGATTTGTTTACATATATATAGTTGAGTGAATCTTTATGGGTGCCCTGAACTAGTGCAATGATCTTTTAATTGATTGGCAAATCATCAGATTTCACTCCCCAAATTCTGTTCTTTTAGTTTATGCATGACAGAGACTGTTTCCATCATCAGGTACATTTACTGATGTGCTTTTGCAATCATTTTTATTTCTAAACTTTGGAATTCTTATTATGTCTAACAATTAAGCTAAAAATCTTAACTTACATTGTTCTTTAAAATGAAAATTTAAGTTGTTGCATTCAAGAAGCTACCATACTATATTAAGACCATTAAAAGAAGAGTAAATAATTGAGAATGAAGAAACAAAACAAACATAAGAATCTTACTGTAATGAAATTTTTAAGTAAGGAAATGAGTTGAAACCCAAGAGATAAATATTTTCCTTAATTTAAAAAAGTCTTTAGTGTTACATTTAAAGCAAAATAAACAACTAAGAACGAGTCAATCCACTGAATTAGAACAAGGTGTAAGATTTTTTAAAAGGCCAACTCCTGTCTTGTTTCCATCTTCTAAATATAAGAGAATTAATCTTAACATTTGGAAATATACTACAAAGAATTCAAAAGGAGAATGCCTCTCTGAAATGTGTTGAGTCATTAGGAGGAACACAGGTGTTGTTAAAGCTAACTCACCTTGTAGACTTGCATAATTTCCATTACATGCTACTGAAATAATGTACTAACATTACTCAGTCACTGTTTAACACCCTTGAGAATTAATGAACAGAAAAAGAGGTTCTCAACATAGGAAGTTTGACTACCTTGATTTTAAAAACCTTATAGGTTGGATTTTCAGAAGTATAGAGAAGTGAATTTGATGTAAACTTGTAAAATGTAGTGACATTTGCTTTTTTTTTTTCCTTTTTTAATTGTCAGATTCTTATAGTTTGGATTATGTGAAGTATTCTGCTTATGCATTCTCTTCACACCATTTTTCTCATATTCTAGGCACATCACTATTTTTATTTCTTCAAACCAAATATGTGTTCATTCACATTGCCATCCCCGTTTTATAAAGTATTTATTAAGGAATAATGAGTATAGAACAAAATGTACAAATAAGTTGTATAACTTGATCAATTTTTAAAACTGTAGATGGTCATGTAAGTATAATAGAATAATAAACCATGTTGTCATCACCCCAGAAGCATGCCCTTCAGTTTCTGTTCTCCCAAAAGAGTCACCAGTAGCATGACTTTTGCCACCAAGGTGTTGTTTCAGCTATTTCTAAACTTTTTATAATATAATCTCTTCCGTATCTAGCATTTATTATTCAACATTTTTGTTGCGAGGTTCATCAATATTGAAGCAGGAAGTTGGAGTTTTAATAATTTCCTCGCTGTATCACATTCTGATCTGTGAATATATTAGTTTATATATCCATTTTTGATGGACATCTGGGAAGTTTAATATTTAGTACTATTAGTAGTCGTTCTGCTGTAAACATTCTAATCTAACGTGTTTATCTGTTAAAAGTGTATATGCATTTCAGTTGGTTATACATCTGGAAATGGAATTACTGGGTAATAAAGTATGCACGTTATACTTTATTAGATATTAGATGATCAAAGTAATTGTACTCTGACAGTATATGAGCTTTTAAATAGCTCAAATTTTTGCCCACACTTTGGTTTATTCCATAATTATTTAAATTAACTATTTGGGGGGAGTTACGTAGTGGTATTTCACTGTCATTTTGTTTTTCGTATCTCTAAATTTAGTCTTAACTCAGGTGAGCCACTTTTCAATTGTTTGGTGTCCATTTGAATTTACTTTATTGCAGACATCCTGGGTAAGTCTTTTGTCCATCATTCTAATGATTTTCTTCTTTTTTCCTTTGGATTCACATGAGTTCTTTATACATTTTTCACTTAACCCACAGAAAATCTTCGGAGACAGTTTTCTTAACAATGATTTTTCCTATTCATGAGCATGGTATAATCCCTTCGTGTATCTAGACTTACAGTTTCTCAACAATGTTTTGCAGTTTTCAGTATAGATTTCTCAAATATTTTCACTCAACGTATTCCAACATATGTGATGTTTTCAATGCTATTGAAATTCTAGTTTTAAATTTCTTAATGTATTTGTTGTAGGTACATAGAAATTTTCCTGTTTTCATATATTTACATTATGCCAACCTTTTATTTAGATTTTACTAAATTTACTTAGTAATTCTAATGGTTTTTCCACAGATTCTTTTTGATTTTCTAAAAGCACAATAATATCCTCTGCAAATAATAACAATTTTATTACTTCTATACCCGTCCTTAAGTCTTTTATTTTCATTTGTAGGCCTGTGGCATGTATTAAAAACTCCAATACTATGTTGAATATAATTGGTAAAGGGAATATCCTTGACTCATTCAAAAAATCAAGGGTAAAGATTCTGTATTTCATAATTAAGCCTGATGTTTAATTTTTTGTGGATTTTACTATAGGATTTTTTGTGGCCGTTGTTTTAGTTTTTAATTTGTTAAGTTATTTTTTCTTAATGGTGATTGAATTTTATCAAAAGCTTTTCTGGATCCCTAGATATGATCATTTTTTTCCATTTATTTTTATCAATGGGCTAATTTAGATTGATTTTTACCAGCTTTTTTGAGATATAGTTCACATACTCTACATATAAACAATTATTTGGTTTTTAATATTAATATATTTACAGTTGTGTAATCATCTCCACCATCCATTTTACAACACTTCTCATTTTAAAAGAAACCCTGTACTCATTAGCAGTCACTCTCCAGCCTGTCTCTGTTCTGAAACCACAACCTCCAAGCCTTAGATCTAGATAACCTTTAGAATAATTTGTGTCTATAGATTTCACTATTTTGGATATTTTATATAAATAGAATAATACAACGTATGTTCTTTGTGAATGGCTTGTTTTACTTAGCATGGTGTTTTTAAGGTTGAACAATGTTGTTGCATGTATTGATACTTTACTCATTTTTAATGCTGAATAATATTCCATTTTATGGATATAGCACACTTTTTATCTATCAGCAGATGGACATGTGGGTGTTTTCCACTTGTCTATTATGAACATTTGTGTACTAGTCTTTATGAGGATGTATGTTTTCATTTCATTTGAGCATGTATCTAGGAATTACTTGGTCATGTGGTAACGGTATGTTTAACATTTTGGGAGCTGCCAGGGCAACTGTATCATGTTAAATTCCCACAACAGATGGATGAAGGTTTCACACTCTCCATGTACTTGCCAGCACTTAATCTTATCTGTCATTTCAAATATAGCCATCTTAGAGGGTGAGGAATACTATCATTGTGGTTTTGATTTATATTTTCCTAGTGATTCGTGATGCTGGGTTTTTTTTTTTCCAGGTGTTTATTGTGACTTTTATATCCTCTTTTAAGAAATTTCTTTTGAGATTATTTACACATTTTAAAATTTGTTTTATTTTTTTGTTGTTGGGTTGTAAGAGGTCGTTATATACTCTTGGTGCAATCCTTTATTAGATAAGTAATTTGAGAATATTTTCTCTCATTCAGTGGGATATATTTTTACATTCTTGATATTGTACTTTGACACACAAAACTTTTTAGTTTGATAAAATCTAATTTATCTCTTTTTGTTACTTGTGCTTCTGTGTGATAGGTAAGAAGACTTTGTCTAACCCAAGCTTATGAAAATTTACACTTAGCATTTGGTCTATCCTGAATAATATTCCATTTGTACTTGCATTTTTTTGCTTAAATATATTCTTAATTTCTTTATTTTTGATACTATTGTAAGTGCAATTTTATTAATTTCATTTTCATATTGTTCATTGCTAGTACACAGAAATACAACTGATATATGTACGTTAATATTATATCCTGCAACTTTGCTGAATTCATTTATTAGCTCAAATAGTTTTGGTCCTTATGGCTTTTTATATGTGGTATTATGCCTTATGCTAAGAGATATAAATTTATTTATAAATTAATGTCTTTTTTTTTGTTGCCAAATTTCCCTGGGTAGAACATCCATACAATGTTGACTGAGAGTCTTATCTTGTTCTTTATCTACGTGGAACAATTTGTGTTCTTTTGCCATTTAGTCTGATGCTAGCTATGGGTTTATCAGGTTGAAGAAGTTTCCTTCTATTTGCATTTCAAGTGATTTTATCATAAAATGGTATAGGATTTTTGTTAAGTGCTATTACTGCATCTAAACAAATGAGTGTGGTTTTTTCTTCTTTATTCTATCAATATGGTATACTGCACGAATCGATTTTTCTCACTTTGAGCTAGCATTGCGTTCTTGAGATAAATCCTACTTAGTCATGTTGATGTATTGCTGGGCTGAACTGGCTATTATATTTCGAGGATTTTTTGGATCTATATTCATAAAGGATATTGGTCTGTAGTTTTCTTGTGATGTCTGTGTTTTGATTTTGATGTCAGGGTAATGTTGATCTTACAGAATAAGGTAGGAAGTTCTTCCCTCATTTCTATTGATGTTGAGTGATTGAAAAGAATTGGTGGTAATTCTTCTTTAAAATGTGGGTAGAATTCACCAATGAAGCCATCTCGTTGTGGGATTTTCTTTATTGGAAATTATTTAATTAACTCAATCTGTACTCATATTAAGTCTGTTAAGATTTCTATTTTTTCTTCTTTTGTCAGTGTACAAGTTTCTAGAAATATTTTTTTATTTCATTTGGGTTATCCAGTTTATTAGCATGCATTTATTCATAGTATTTTCTAAAAATACTTCATTTCTGTAAAATTGAAAGTGACATCCCATGTTTCAATGCTGATTTTAGTCATTTGCATCTTTTTTTTTTCTTGTTCAGTCTATCTAAATGTTTGTCAATTTTGTCAGTCATTTCAAAGAACAAACTTTTGGTTTTACGAATTTTTCTCTATTGATTTTGTATTCTTTATTTCCATCCTAATTTTTATTAATTCCTTCTTTGCTTTGAATTTTGCTTACTCTTCTCTTTCTAGTTTCTTAAGATGGAAGATTAGGGTAATAATTAGAGGCATTTATTCTTATTAATATATGCATTTATAGGTGTAAATCTACTTCAAGCACAGCTTTTGCTGCATTTCATAAGTTTTGGTATGTTGTGTTTTCATTTTGTTCTTCTCAAAGTATTTCGTAAATTTCTTTTTGATTAATTCTCTGGCCAACTGGTTATTTAGGACTGTGTTTGCTTAATTTTTATATGTGTGTGAATTTTTCAGAATTCCTTCTTTCATTGATTTTTAATACCATTTTTGTGATTAGAGAACATATTCTGTATAATTTTAGTTCTTATAAATTCACTGAGACACATTTTATGGCTTAACATATGTCTATTCTGAAGAATGTTCCATGTGTGTTTAAGAAGAATGTATATTCTGCTGTTCATTGGTGGAGTGTTCTATAAATATGTCTAGCTGGTTTATAGTGTAGCTCAATTCTTCTACTTCATTGTTAATCTATTTGGTTTTCCCATCCATTATTGAAAGTGGGTATTGAAATCTCTAAATATTACTATTTAATTGTCTTTTTCTACCTGAGGTCAATTTTTGCTTTATGTATTTTAGGGCTCTGTTGTTAAGTGCACGTATGGTTATAATTGTTATATCTTGTTAGGGGATTTAGTCCTTTAAAATTGCAAAATATCCTTCTTTGTCTTAAAATCTATTTTGTCTGACATTAATATAACCACTTTGGTTCTCTTTGTTATTTGCACAAAAATAATTCTTTTGTACAACAAAAATATCTTTTTTCACCCTTTCAGAGAGGTAGCATATAATTAAATTATGATTTAAAAAAAATCCATTCTGCCAATCTCTATTTTTCAATTAGAGAGTTTACTCTGTGAGTGAAAACAACTCAAAGAATTATGCTTATTGTCATTTATTCACAAATGCATTATATTAAATAGAACTAAACAACTAATATGTATATTACCTCAAATTCCACAAATATATACACAATTATATGTATATATTTCAAGTAAATATATCTTTTCTATTAATTTATTGATTTATAAAATATTTATTTGTTCAAAATGTTCTCAGTTCTGCTCTGACATCAGGAATATAAAAATAAATAAGGGAGGTCAGAGATTTACCCTCCCCTCAGGAAGTTTGCACTCCAGTAGTGGACATAATAAAAAGTTATACATTAATAAAATATTTCAAATCTTTAAGTCTTATAAAGACGATTAACAGAGTGATGTGCTAGAACATTTCTAGAACATAGGGAATAGCTACTTTAGCCAAATTTACCAGAAAAGACTTTTCTGAGGAGTTGATACTTGAACTGAGGCTAAAAGAAATAGCTAGGTGACAGTCCGGGGAAACAACATCCAAGTAAATGAAAGACTTAAATATAAAATCTCAGACATTACTCCAGGAGAATATGTTTCTGACCTAAAGATGAGAAATAAGGCCATTCCAGCTGGAGTATAGTGTTGGAAAAAAGAGATTAAAGATGATGGTGAAGACACTGAAAAAAGAGATGTGTGCCAATTATAGAAATAAATTATGAATAATTCAACAATAATTACACTAAGAAATCTACTTCTGTAATTGATAAGAGCTGTCATCAAAGTACTGTGTTGAGAATGTTGAAGCTGATTCAAGGGTTTCCGAAGAAGAGTACTGTGGTCATGTGGAAATATTTGTGCACGTCTTGTGTGGAGAAGTGATTATCCATAAATATTTAAATATATATGTGTGTGTCATATAGATCTTACGTAAAATTGTATATGTATAAATATATATATATATATCTTATATTCTGTTTATCTACCTATCCATCTCGGGTACACAGTAAATTACATTAGCTATTTTGCAATTGTATTGGTCACAGTGAAGTATATATTTGGTCAGTAC
Organism: Papio anubis; assembly: GCF_008728515.1. Lineage (NCBI taxonomy): Eukaryota > Metazoa > Chordata > Mammalia > Primates > Cercopithecidae > Papio > Papio anubis. Next base: position 26,722,020 of record NC_044978.1, read on the forward strand.
CTAATAAATTTTATTATATACTATGGGTAGCTGCATTATAGTATATCTGGGCTAAAGACTTTGAAATCAGAAAAACCTAAGTTTGAAGCCTGGATCTATCAATTAAAATCTGAATGCTGGAGCTAGCATATTGTGTGTTTTGAAACTACTTTGGTTAGAAAATGGTCACTGCTGGTATTTTAAACCTATGCTTGATAATTCTAATTAATATAAATGTTTTTCATCAGTGAAGTGATCTATAAATATGCGCTGTGAACTGAAAATTTTGAAAACAGAATAAATAGACAACCTCTTTTGCTCTTCTAAATGATTCATTTACTATGAATGGTTTTAAATGCACCGCAGAAAAGGTACCTTTGATAACTTTTATATTAGCGGCCAAAAGAGCACAATTCATGAAAATTTTGCCTCTTGAAATAGTTTTTTAAGCTAGTCTTTAAATAATTGTAGTTTTTAAAAATCTTTTTATTTTGAGAGTACATTTTAAAGGACATGCCAAAATTTATTTACTTTTTAAAATTTACTTTTAAATTTGAGATTCATGGGTCATATGTGCAGATTTGTTACAGGGGTATATTGAGTAATGCTGAATGTATGTACACCATCTTTTAATCATCCCATTGTCACTCAAATAGCAAACATAGTATTCAATAAGTCAGTTTTCAACCCTTGCTCCCCTCCATCCTTTCCCCACCATTTGAAACCTCCATTGTCTACTGTTCTTATCTTTGTGTCCATGTGTACCCAATGTTTAGCTCCTACTTATAAGTGAGAACATATGGTATTTGGTTTTCTGTTTCTGTGCCTATTCACTTAGCATAACGGCCTCCAGCTGCATCCACGTTCCTGCAAAGGACATGATTTCATTCTTTTGTGTGACTGTGTAGTATTCCATGATGTGTGGCTCTGTGGCTGTGTGGTATTCCATCGTGTTTATGTACCACATTTTCTTTATCCAATCCACCATTGATGATCATCTGAGTTAATTTCACATCTTTGCTATTGTGAATAGTGCTGCAATAAACATATGACTGCTGGTGACTTTTTGGTAGAATAATTCATTTTCTTTTGCATTGTAAACCAAAAGTACCTGAAACAGATATTTTTATCTATCAGTCAAGAGTACAACTTGGTTTTATACATTTTAGGGAGACGTGAGACATCAATCAGTACATGTAAGATGTACATTGGTTTGGTCCAGAAAGGCAGGACAACTTGCAGTGGGAACCTCCAGGTCATAGGTAGATTTTGCAATTTTCTGGTTGTCAATTGGTTGAAAGACTTATTATCAACAGAAAGGAATACCTGGGTTGCAATAAGGGGTTGTGGAGATCAATGATTTATCATGTAGATGAAGTCTCCAGGGAGCAGGCTTCAGAGAGAATAGACTGTAAATGTTTCTTATCAGACTTAAAGAGCCTGTTCTATCAGTAATTCCAAAAGGGAGGTGTATATAATGAGGCATGTCTGGCTTCTCCTTCCCATCATGGCTTGAACTACTTTTTCAGTTAACTTTGGAATGCCCTTGGCCAGGAGGATGGGTCTATTCAGATGGTTGGGGGACCTTAGAATTTTATTTTTGGTTTGTGGGGTATGTACACAGTGATAGGATTGCTGGATCAAATAGTAATTCTATTTTTAGTTCTTTGAGAAATCTTCAAATTTCTTTCCACAGGGGCTGAATTAATTTGTATTTCCGCCAACAGTATATGTGTTCCCTTCTGTCTACAATGTTGCCCACACTTGTTATTTGTTGATTTTTTTAATAATAGATGCTCTGATTGGTGTGAGATGGTGTCTCACTGTGGTTTTGATTTGCATTTCTCTGGTGATTAGTGATGTTAAACATTTTTTCACGATTGTTGGCTCCTTGTATATCTTCTTTTGAGAAGTGTCTGTTCATGACCTTTGCTCTCTTTTTAATGGGGTTGTTATTTTCTTGTTGATTTGTTTTTTATAGATTCAAGATATTAGTCCTTTATCTGATGTGTAGGTTGCCATGTCAAATTTAGAAAGAGACTTTTACCCTTTATTTTTACAACATATATAATTTTTATAAACTGCTTATTTTGTGATTTTAATGAAAGGGTAACCTTTTTTGCAAGAGTTATATATATAGACTTAAATTTCTTTTTAACTCTTGAAATGTACTGTAAATGGCATAAAGGGTTAATGAATAATTGATTACCATTTGAAAATAAGTGAATTGAGAAAGCACAACAGTTGTCAAAATTGATTGTTTTTATAAACCCTTTGTCATGGCAATCAATACAATGGATAAGAAGAGAAGTGAGAAATTTCAAGTGTGTCTTTTCATTGCTATATATAAATTATTAAATATTTTGCAGATGAAAACGGCAGGTTTCTTTTTCACCATAGTTTCTCTAATAAGCAAGTTGTCTTAATCCTTTCTCTTCTAAGTAAAATTTGCAAAGTTCACTAAATGTAGGAGTTTTCAGAAATTACCATGTGGGCTTATTATGACTATATGCAATTTCAAGATTGTACATGATTTCTGGAAAGTTTGATTTATCTCTGCCTTATCAATTATGTGCTATTTTATAATATAAATTTCATTTGGTTCAAATTGATCAATGTGTCCGTAACTGCTCCTGAAATTAAGCCTGTGAAGAAACATATACCCAAGAATCACAAATTTGTAAGATCCTAAAAGAAGAATGAACACATGCTAATCTAGTTAGTATCTTTGAAGAAAAAAGAAAATTTCAGTTTATTAAAATATCACGTTATTTCTCTTCAGTATTACAGGATTCTTGACAGAGAAAATCCTAACTTAGGGAATTGTAAAATCCCATCTATTACCAAGTAAATTAGTCCAAGGAGATTGTAGATGTTGCTTGGCTGCGTTACCAACTGGTCTTAGCATCCTATGGAACTCTTTTTTTCTGAAGAAAAGGCATTTTTGAGGTCTCAGAACATCCTTTCTCTACTTCCAATTAAATGCCTCTTTCTTTATAGAGATCTTGACCAAGAAAATATCACTGATCAAGTTAAATATCTAGACAACAACAAATATCTTGGAAAAATATGAAGAGACAATTGTACTGTTCTCCCCTTATATTAGGAAGAAATAGTAATCATTTCTATGGGCACAACCATGTCTATTCTTTTAAAGAATTTCTTAAAGCTATGACTCAGACTGCTCTTCAGACACATGAAAATGAGAAAAAAAGTCATCATGTTTATAAACCTCCAAGTACTGCAATGGAAACTGAGAGTAGTGACTTTGTACCATTCGGTACAAGCTAGCACAAACATGTTTGAATTCTTGGGTCTAATTTTCTAAACACTGTTGTCCTAAATAAGACAAAGCATAAATTGGTTACTGTTTCTAGGAGTGGGGCTTCTAACTGGAAGAAAATTGGGGAAAATAAATCACTGCTTCTGATTCAGTCTTGAGAGAAACAGAATGAGTAGAAAGTCTAGCCTCAATACAAGAAAAAGTACAAGGGGTGGGCTTACTGTAGGCAGCACTGTGAATTAGCATCCGCTATGCCTGAGATATCTTGTGAGCGTAAGACTTTGAGTACCAACCAGGTATCTTTTATTTTCTCCGTATTGGAAATCTATAGCAACTCTTAATGTTAAGGTTCACTGCAAGAAACAGAAAAAGACAACAGTGGCTTTAAAAAAAGTTTTTTCTTTTCTTTTTTTTTTTGAGATGGAGTCTCTCTTTGTTGCCAGGCTGGAGTGCAGTGGCGCAATCTCAGCTCACTACAACCCAGCTCACAATTCGCTTTCTGGGTTCAAGTGATTCTCCTGCCTCAGCCTCCCAAGTAGCTGGGACTACAGGCGCATGTCACCTTGCCCAGCTAATTTTTGTATTTTTAGTAGAGACGGGGTTTGACCATGTTGGCCAGAATGGTCTTGATCTCCTGACCTTGCAATCCACCCGCCTTGGCCTCCCAAAGTTCTAGGATTACAGGCCTGAGCCACCGCATCCAGCCTAAAATGTTTTTTTCTAATAAAATGGAATCTAAGGCAAACAACTAAGATTAGCATTATTTGTCTCAATTGTCAAGGACTGAAGATTCTGTGTTGTACTGCTCCATCATCCCCTTACCTTACCCTTTCATATCCTGCACTGTGGCATTTTGAAATTAGTGCCAACTTAATTTCAACAGTATATCAGAACTTTGCTCCATTCTCTCTAACTCATGTTATTATCACAAATTATGCCTGTATAACTTTTGTGCCTGCCTATATAGATTTATAATTATAGCTTTATGCAATTTTCTTTTAAATAAGAGAAGAAAAAAAGTGAAATATTGAAAATATATTTATAATGTCTTATATCCTGTTTGTGGCTTTTAGGACTAGGAAAACTCTGAGATCTAATAAAGATAAACCTTTTGCACAGCTTTGCCAAGGAACCATGAGACATGTAAGATCATAATTATTTGTGAATTAGGTCTGTTCTGCTCCGTCCAGTACTAGGAATGGAGACTATTATTTTCATTACTACCGCTAAGCTAGGAAGCAGGAAATGAAAGTAGAGTAAGTTAAAACTGCCAAAAAGCTCACTTTTTGTTATTACTAACATTCAGCCATTTTTCTCACATAAATGTTTCCCAGGTTGCTGAAAACTTTCGGTTAATTTCTAGAGTTCAAAAAAAGTTTATGCTGACAATATTTGCCAGTTTTTTTTCACTACTTTTATTTATGAGCAAATATTCAGAGATCTTATTACTATATCATTTTTGCAGATGTCACCCAGCCATGTCATGTTGATGTACCAAGAAAGAAGAAGCACAAAAGGGTATGGTCTCTTCTAAGAACATTTCCAACACGTTACACACAATACTTTTTCTTCTATATCATTAGACAAAATTTATTACATGCCACATCTAGCTACAAGGCAGGCTGGAGAAACATTTATTCATAGTGGCCAAATATCCTGTTAAAAATTAGGGTCCTGTTATTAGGCAACCATATGATAATGGATATTATGGCAGAAAAAAAGGCAGCTGCATTATTTTTAAAAATACAACCCACTTCCTCTTCCCTAAAAAAGCCATCTAATTCTATTTTTGTAACCAACCTCATAATTCTACCCAGCTACCTTATCCAGCCCAATGCTAAAGATAACTGTGTGCTACGCTTTCCTGTCTATCCAGCTCAAGTGTAGCTTTTTACTGTGTAGCAATGTAAAAATATCAGAAAATATGGATAAAAAAGAAATTCATTAATGATTTATTATAGCCATAATCAAACACCACTTGGCAGGAATTGCACAGATTACCTGACTTCTCAGAGGAGGGTTTCTTATTTAGGCTAACTGAAAGACCCTGTGTCTCCACCTGTCTTTCTGTATTTTCTTTCATAGAATTAATGTTTTAAAATTTAAAAATAGAGAAAGAAAGAGAAATAAAAAAACGACAAAAACTGCAAAATGGAGACAGAAAAAAATTAAATTATATTTTTCATCTGCTTTCCTTGTCACAGTAACCTTAATTACCATGTTAATTTGCCTTCTATGTACTGCATGAAATATCAGGATTAATATTTTTTCCCTCTGAAAAACAGGGTACTAGGTTTTCATCCTTCAATATCTGAGTTCCTAAAATCGACTTCTATTGCGATCTGGGAAAGAGAAATACATAGCACAACTCTTCTGGATCCAGAATAAAATTATTTCTGCTGCCATTTGCACCAGCATGATTCATGGCCTATATCTACCTCTTGACATAAACAACACTAAAAATAAGACAGCCCCCTGCTTCAGCTGCCATGGGGGAAAACATATCCACTGCCATCCTTGTCATAGAAATAGTAGTCTCTAAATTGAAGGGGTTTACTTTTGCCTTCCCAAATCTCCTGTGGATATGTCTGCTAAGTAAAAAACAAAGTCAACATGTAAAACCATACCTGTAAGTTTATCTGGAAAAGGAAGTATCTGTCCTCCAGACTTTAGCATGTATTAAAGATTGCTGTACAGGGTTGAAATACCATTCTGTGACTCTATTTTTAATATCTGCCCCAAATCCCAAGGCAGTCAAGTCATGGTACAGTAAAGGACACTGCATCCACTGACAGCTACAGCTAAAGTGCAAGCAGTGGAGGCAGGGGATGCCAGGGGAGGTCAAATGACCAGAAGAATATTGTGTTTTGGGGAAAGAGAAATGGAAAAGTGAGAGAATAAAGAATTACTGAAATATATTTAATGAGTCCAAATTATCCATTGCAAAAAAAGAGAAAGTCATATATTTTTCTTTCAGCCTTTCTTCTTTCTTAAAACCCTCATTCTTTTATTCAGTTTTTATTCTTTTTCTTTTATTCTTATCTTTTTAAAAAATAATACATGCACTACTCCCTTTATGTGAACTTACACATTTTAAAAGCTCTACGATAATGTTTCCAATGATTCATTGAACAAGCCACATGCAAAGAATGATAAATTTGTAATTAGTTACTGAGTAATGCTAAACCAGTAGTAAACTTTAGTCTTAACTCTTAATCATTCTGTTTATTTGCTTGCTTGTTTGTTTTACTTTTTAGTGTTTTACATCACATTAAACTCTTTGTGGCTTCCTCAGATAATGGTTACCCATTGGGACCTCATAAATACTGGCTTACTGACTGTTTCTTTTCTCAGTTTAATTGAGGTATAATTGACAAATAAAACTTACATACATTTAATGTACATGATGTGATGTTTTGATATACATGTACATTGTGAAATAATCACCACAATCAAGCTAATTAACATATCCATGACCTCACAGTTATGTGTGTGTGGTGAGAACACATAAGATCTACTGCCATGGCAAATTTCAAGTATACAGTACGGTAATGTTAACTATAATCACTATGCTATACATTAGATCTCCAGAACTTATTTATTGTATATAATTAAAATTTTGTACCCTTTGACAAAAATTTTCACATTTTCCTAACCCTCCAACCCTTGGAAACTACAATTCTACTCTGCTTCTATGAGCTCATCCCTTTTAGATTCCACATATAAATAAGATCATGCAGTATTTGTCTTTCTGTACCTGGCTTATTTCACTTAATATAATGTCCTCCAAGTTCATTCATGTCTCAAATAACAGTAGTTACATCTTTCTTAAGGTGGAATAATATTCCATTGTGTGTGTGTGTGTGTACACACACACCAAAATTCCCTTTCTTTCATCTGTTGATGAGCACTTAGGTTGGTTTCATAACTTACGCAATGAACATGGGAATGCAGGTATCTCTTCAAGACACTGATTTTAATTTCTTTGAATATATCCAAAAATGGGATTGCTGGATTATACAATAGCTCTATGTTTCTATTTTTAATTTTTCAAAAAACCCTCAAACTATTTGCCATCATGGCTGTACTACCTGACACCTTCAGTGACAGTGGACAGGGATTCCCTTTTCTCCACATCCTTGCCAACACTTACCTTTCATCTTTTTGATCAAAGCCACTCTAACAGGTGTGAGGTAATATTGTGGATTGATTTGCATTTTCTTAATGATTAATGAGATTAAAAATTTTTAAAAATATACCTATTGGCCGTTTGTATGTCTTTTTGAAAGATGTCTATTCATATCCTTTGCCCATTTTGGAATCAAGTTGTTTATTTTGTTGCTGTTGTTTGAGTTCCTTATTTATTGTGAATTCCAATCCCTTATTAGATATATGGTTTACAAATATTTTTTTCCATCACTTAAGTTGTCTCTTCATTCTGCTCAGTTTTTCCTTTGCAATTCAGAAGTCTTTTACTTTGATGTAGCCCATTTGTCTATTTTTGCTTCTGTTGTCTGTGTTCTGAGTGTCTCATTCAAAAAATCATTGCCTAGACTGATGTCATAGAGCTTTTTCCCCACGTTTTCTTCTAGTAGTTTTATAAGTTCAGTTCTTAAATTTAAGTCTTTAATCTATCTTGAGTTGATTTTCATTGTGTGAGATAAGGGTTCAGTCTCTCTCTTTTGCATATGGGTATCCAGTTTTATCTTCAACATTTGTGGAAGAGACTGTCCTTTCCCCACTATATGTTCTTGGAATCTTTGCCTGAGACCAATTGAACATAAATATATAGATTTGCTTCTCAGCTCCATATTTTGTTTCATTGGTCTATATGTACGTTTTTATGCCTGTAATATATTGTTTTGTCTACTAGAGTTTTGGAGTTTATTTTGAAATCAGGTAGTGCAGTGCCTGTAGCTTTGGTCTTGTTCAAGATTTCTTTGGTTATTCAAGGTCTTTTGTGGTTTCATACTGGCTTTTATCTTGAAAGTTTCTGATATCTACTCTTTCTTTTATTTCTTTGTTATGTTTTGGTTTTCTTTTCCTTTATTTTAGAGAAATTCTGAAAATTAGAAAAGGGAAAGCTCTTCTTTAGTATACCAAGAGATACCTGAAAAAGTCATTCAACTGCTGAGGATCTTCAATTAAGAAAAGCATCATAGTCTTTAGTAAAGGCTCTCTAATGCAAATCATTGTGGTCTTATTCTGAATAATCAAATGTATGTCAAGCATTTCTTAGTTCCTAAAACATTTTCAAAAAGTAAATCTTTTGAAATGAAGACTATATAATTTAGCTTCAGTAATGATTCTTGAAAGAGACTTCTTGAATTTCGTTATTTATTTTAGTTTAAAACATGTTTTTGACCCTTTTGACCTAAAGCTATTGTCTTCTCAGGCACATGTCTCAGACACATGTCACTTGGCAAACAAAGTCGGCCCTGTAAAAATTTTCTGTTTTATAAATTTATTTTCCTTTTGCATTCTTTTTAAACTTTTTGTGCTCAGACACAAAAGACTGAGCAATGACATAAAATAATATATTATTCTCTAGAGAATTACTCATTATCCATTAGACATTCATCAAACGCTATTAAGCATTAAAAAATGTAAAAAGCATAGCTAGTTAATGACAAAAACATTCATATAATTAGTAGAATGAATATAATGACTTGAAAAAAGTCTCAACAAAAAGCAAGGTGAAAATTTTTGAGAAAATGTAAAAGACTGAAAGAAGTATAATTACCTTATTTATTCTCTCAACCATCTTGTTTTGAACAAAGTGGCGGTTAAAATAAATCCCAGTTGGATCATATTGAAACACTAATATATCAAAGTGTCGTCTTCTAGACAGTGACAGTCATTGTGGTACAGAAAGTCTGGGTTGGAAAAACATCAGTTTTTGAAGTGAATAGTTTTTAGCTATAATATCAAATTATTATAAGAATAACACAGTAAGTTTGTGTTTGAGGTGAGGCCAGAATGAGAAAGTAAAGCAATAAATGCACCATGTGATAGAGAAAGAAATAAAGGTAAGAAAAGACTGTTTTTTCAAGATATAGCAGTGTTTTTTAAAAATAATACTAAAGGTTTTACTTAACTATTTTTTTTTTCAGGGTAGTCTTTGAGATATCCTATTGCAGTCCTTTTTTTAGTGTTGTGACATTTCACAATGATGTGCCTTAGTTAGGTTTATTTGTGCACACATTGTCCCTCAAGAGATCCAAATTACACGGGGATATTCTATTTTCTTTCTCTATGTATTTCTTTTAACAGATGGATATAACCAATAAAAAAGAAACAGACGTATAGTTTCAGATAGCTTGGGGCACTGTGACATTTGTTTTGCATAATCTAGGGGTAAAACCCAGGTTTGGAGACAGAAAATATTTGAATTAAATCATACTTTATTTCTTACTGCCTGTGTAACATTTGCAAATTGCCTATGATTGGGTCTGTGACAGTTCAGTTAAAATGAAAATTATCAGTTAAAATGGAGATCATGATATCTGAGTTTCAAAGTTGCATTAATGGTTAAAGGTGTTAGTATAGGGAAAAGTGCTTAACTAAACGAAAGAATAATATGTTCTCAATGAAAATAGTTTTCTTATTTCATTTTTGTATCCCTTAGTATTTTATTTTTCAAAATCATTTAGAGCAGTGATTCACAGAGTTAAATAATAAATTATTCTTTTTTTGGAAGGGGGAATTCAAGAGGCAAATTCTTAAGAAGAAAATATTTTCCAATGAAAAATGTCTTTAAAATGTCTATAACTACAAAAACGCATATTTATATAAATGAAGTTGGACGGATAATGAAGCATTATAAAGAGATGTCTGTGTAGTCATTTACAGCTCTAAGTATGCAAAACAAGACATCAACAAGACGGCTAACTAGAGGTGCAGAACATTCACTTCTTCCACAAAGGAAGATCAATATAACAAGAAGACAGTCACATGTCAAACAGAGCATTTAGGCAAGAACAATAGAATTTATAAAGGAAGTGCAAAGTCCCTCTGAGGCATGGGAACTCAGAATGCCATCACAGACAGAACAGCAAAACCCCAGACAGTATCAGCTAGGACACAAGAGGACCTCCCCATTATGGGGAAAAGATGAGTAGGAGATCACCAGAAGTTCACATTTTTCTTACTAACACTGCAATTTTAATGGCAGGAGAGCCCCACAGTCCTCACAGGTCCTAAACCCAGTATAGGCAGTTGCCTGGAGTCCACATGACTACATTGGTCCAGAGAGTGAACTAACACGGGGACCCCCACATTCCCCAGAATGCAGGCTGCTGCAGCATAGTTCCCTTTGGAGAATGAAGCCACTGCCAGAGTGCATCCAGCCCAGGGGCCCAGTAACTCCTGCATGACCACATTCCTGGGGCCTCACAATCAACCTACCACATCTGCCTGGAGGGCCATGAACCCACCTAGACCCAGCAGCATAGCCACGAACCCAGTATCTGAGCCCGTGCAATATTTGGCGCTTCAAAGAGTAGGTGGTTCAGCACAGCCGGGAGGCCATCCTCAAGACAGAGGAAGCCTGAGAGCCAATATCCAGTGGTCAACCTCCACCAGCAACTCTGCCCTCTCCAGCAGCAGAGCTTATATACACCTCACTCCTAAAAGCTTGATTGAGGACCAAACCACCCGGGCTTTCTACGACCAGTGACCCCCTCCTGCACCAGCACTAGAACTGCTGCTCACCTGTACACCCCCGTAAGGGGCCCAAGGACCAGTGTACAAGGGTCCATCACTGTCAGTAACCCTGCCTACTCCAGTAGCAAAGCAGCCAAATGCCCACATACCCACACATGGGTGTAAGGACCAGTCTGATTGGGGCTTGTTGCAGCAGCTTCCTCCACTCAGTCTAGTGGCTGGGATGCCACATGACCAATCCAGAGGCCCATGAGCAGCCCAACTAGTGCCCACTGCCACTGGTTCCCACACTGTTCCAGCAGCAGAGCCTCCAGGGGCTCAAACACCCCCAGAAGTCTGAAGAGTGGCCTCTCCAGGGTCAATCACTGCCAGTGACCTGGCCCACTCCAGTTGCAAAGTTACTGCACACCCCCCACCAACACCAAGGGCCCAATGACCAGCTCATTTCAGGCCCACTGCCATTAGCAACCTCACCAATTTAACCAGTGGAGTTGCCATGTGCTAGCATAACACTTGCAATAGAGACCCAAGAGCCAGTCCTCCTGGTAGCCCTTTCACTTAGCAAAGTCAAAACATAACTGCCACAGACACCTGCAGCCTAACCCAATGAGGCATTCACAGACACCACTAATGTTGAAAATAGCCAAATAAATCACATGTGAACTACACTGTTGCACCCACCCAGAACCAAAGCCAAAATACCTACTCTACTGACACTATAGGACACATCTATAGAAAACATCTTTCCTACAAAAGCTACTACATAAAATTAGAAGATGTGAGTATTCAGATATTAGTGTAGTGACATAAACATGAAAAAACAAACATAGCACCTGTATTAGTCCATTTTCACACTGCTATGAAGACCTACCTGAGGCTGGGTAACTTATAAAAGAAAGAGGTTAAATGACTCACAGTTCAGCATGGCTGGGGAGGCTGCAGAAAACTTACAATCATGGCAGAAGGTGATGGGGAAGCCAGGCAGCTTCTTTGGAAGGCAGCAGGAAGGAGAACAAGAAGCAGTGGAAATGTCAGATGCTTATAAAACCATCAGATCTCGTGAGAACTCACTCTCATGAGAACAGCATGGGAGAAACTGTCCCCATGATCCAATTACAGAAGCTGGTCCCACCCTGACACATGTGAATTATGGAGATTACAATTAAAAGTGAGATTTTGGGTGGGGACACAGCCAAACAGTATCAACACCTCTAAACTTAACAAAACAATTCTCCAGTAACAGACCTCAAAAAAAGAAAATTTATAAAATTCCTTAAAAATAATTAAAAATAATGATCTTAACAAAACTCAGTGAAACACAAGTGAATACAGATAGATAATTCCATGAAATCAGAAAAAAAAATTGTGAGCTGAATGGGAAATTCAACAGAGATCAATATTATATAAAAAAATAAATCTTGAATTAAATAATTGAATGAATAAAATTTTAAAAACTATTCAGAGTTTCAGCAATAGAAAATGAAGAATTTATGAAGAATCCTTCATGAAAAAGAATTTTTGAACTCGAAAATGGTTTTTTTATATAACCCAGTCAGACCAAAAAAAATGCAGAAAGCCTATGAAACTAATGGGACAACACTAAATAAAGAAATGTTTACATTATGGGAATTTCAAAGGGGAAAGAAATGGGAAAGAATATGGAAAACCTGTTTGATAACAACTGAAAACTTTCCAAGTCTTGGAAAAGATGTGAACATTCAGATTTAGGAAGCCCAATAATCCACAAATAGATTCAACCCCAAAAGATCTCTTCAAAGGGACATTGTAGAGTCAGAAGCAAAGAGAGGATTTGAAAAAGAGAGAAAAAAGAAAAAAAAAATCAAGTCACATATAAAGGAATTCCCACCTCACTAATGGCAAATTTCTCAGCTGAAACCCTAAAGGCCACGAAAAAATGAGACAATATATTCCAAGTGTTGAAAAGAAAACCCTGCCAACCAATAATGCTACTACCAAAGCTATCATTCAGAAATGAAGGAGAAATAGTTTTTTCCAGACAAACAAAGACTGAGAAAATTTATCACCACTAGTCCTACAATAAATGCTTAATGCAGTTCTACATCTGGAAGTGAAAGAATAAAAACTAAAAACACATAAAAGAATAGAACTCACTAGCAGAGGAAATACACAATGAGAAAAAGAAACGGATCAAATCTTATGACTGCAGAAAACCACCAAACAACAAAAATAAACAATAAGAGAGACAGAAAGAAACAATATACAAAACAACTAGAAAACAGTCAACCAAATTACAGGAGTAAGTCAATGCCTATCAACATGAATCTTGAATGTAAACAATTTTAATTCCCTAATTAAAAGTTATAAAATGGCTGAATGGATTAAAACAAACAAGACCCAGTGATGTGCTTCCTACAAGTAACTCTTCTTGTCTGTACAGACACACATAAACTGAAAGTAAAAGGATGAAAAAACATACTTCACACAAATAGAAAACAAGAACAAGCATGAATAGCAGCACTTCTATCAGATAAAATAAACTTTACATAAAAAACCTAAAAAAGATATAAAGGAGGTCATTATATAATGATAAAGGGTTCAATTCAGCAAAAAGATATAACTATTGTAAATATATATGCCCCCAACACTGGAGCACCTAGATATATAAAGCAAATATTGTGACCCAATATTTAGAGCTCAATATGTTGATACTTAGGAACATCAACACCCCACTCTCAGTATTTTACATGTCATCTAGACAGAAAATAAACAAAGGAACTTTGAATTTTAATATAACTATAGACTCAATGGACATAACAGACATTTACAGAACATTTTATCCAACAGATGCAGAATATACACTCTCCTCATCAGCACATGGAACACTTTTTAGAATAAACCACATATTAGGCCAGAAAACAAGTCTCAAGAGGATTTTAAAAATTGAAATTATATCAAGTATATATTCAGATCTAATGTAATAAAACTAGATCAATAACAAATGAAACTTTGGAAAACTTTACAATCAACATACTCCTGAAAGACCAATGGGTCAATGAAGAAATTAAGAAAAACAAAAAATTTCTTGAAACAAATAAAAATAGAGACACATCATACCAAATCTTATGAGATATAGTAATAGCAGTACTAAACGGGAAGTTCACAGCCATAAACATATATATCAAAAAAGTAGAAATAATTCAGACAAACAACTTAATGATGCACCTTAAGGTACATCAAAATAAACCCAAACCCAAAATTAGTAAAAAGGAAGAAATAATAAAGATCAGAAACGAATACAATTGAGATTTAAAAAATGCAGAGGATCAGTGAAATGAAAATTGGGTGTTTAAAATAAGATAAACTCAGAAATGTAAAAGGAGACATTACAACAGAACCACAGAAGTACGAAGGACTGTCAGAAACTATCACAACCAACCACATACCAAAAAATTATAAATTCACATGAAATGGATTCATTCCTGGACATATATAACCCCCTGTGATAGTTAATACTGAGTGTCAACTTGATTGGACTGAAGGAAACAAAGTATTGATCCTTGATGTGTCTGTGAAGGTGTTGCCAAAGGAGATTAACATTTGAGTCAGTGGGCTCAGAAAGGCAGACCAACCCTTAATCTGGGTGGGCACAATCTAATCGGGGCAATATGGCTAGAATGCAAGCAGGCAGAAAAATGTGAAAAGAGAGACTGGTGTAGCCTTCCAGCCCACATCTTTCTCCCGTGCTGGATATTTCCTGTCCTCAAACATTGGACACCAAGTTCTTCAGTTTTGGAACTCAGACTGGCTATCTTTGCTCCTCGGCCTGCAGATGGCCTATTGTGGGACCTTTTGAAAGTGTGAGTTAATACTTAATAAACTCCCCATTATATCTGAAAAAATATTACATGACAATTAAAAATAAACTAAATATAGGTATACATATATTGTTATGTTAAATGTCAATAATAACCTCCACTTTTAGAACTATGAACATAAGCATTTTTCAGCATGAGGAAAACTGCATGTGACTCCTCCCATTGTTTCCATCATACAGATTTTCAGTCCTTCTGCCTGAGGAAGTTCCTCCCCGTATTTGTTTGATACAACTGTTTCTCCTTAGGACTTAGACAACTATATATTTGCTAAAACTAATACTTGTGTGGTTTGTTACTTATCTGCAGTCTAATCACTTTAATAAGAACCTGTATTTATAACTGATAAAATATTTGCATTACCATTGACATTATGATGCAAAGTAAAATTTATATTCTCTCTTAGTCTGGTTTTTTTTCTGTTATAATACCACAGACTAGTTAATTTATAATGAACAAAATTTTTTGCTTTCTATCAACATATACAAAGATTTTCAGTCCTTCTGCCTGAGGAAGTTCCTCCCCGTATTTGTTTGATACAACTGTTTCTCCTTAGGACTTAGACAACTATATATTTGCTAAAACTAATACTTGTGTGGTTTGTTACTTATCTGCAGTCTAATCACTTTAATAAGAACCTGTATTTATAACTGATAAAATATTTGCATTACCATTGACATTATGATGCAAAGTAAAATTTATATTCTCTCTTAGTCTGGTTTTTTTTCTGTTATAATACCACAGACTAGTTAATTTATAATGAACAAAATTTTTTGCTTTCTATCAACATATACAAAAATAAAATCAAAATGGATTAAAGATTCAAATCTAAGACCTCAATCTATGAAACTACTACAAGAAAACATTGGGGAAAATATCCAGGACATTGGTCTGGGCAAAGAATTCTTGAGCAATACCCCACAAGCATACACAATCAAAGCAAACATGAACAAATGGGATCACAAGTTAAAAAGCTTCTGCACATCAAATGATACAACCAACAAAGTGAAAAGACAACCCACGGAATGGGAGAAAATATTTGCAAACTTCTCATCTGATATGGTTAGGCTTTGTGCCCCACCCAAATCTCATCTTGAATTGTAATCTCCAAGTGCTGAGGAGGATATCTAGAGGGAGGTGATTGAATCATGAAGACAGTTTCCCTCATGCTGTTCTCATGATAGTGAGGAAGTTCTCACAAGATCCAATGGTTATATAAATAGCAGTTTCCACTGGACTTTTCACCCATTCTCTCACCTGCTGCCAAGTAAGATGTGCCTGCTTCCCCTTCTGCCATGATTGTAAGTTTCTGAGGCCTCCCAAGTCAGGCAAAATTGTGAGTCAATTAAGCATCTTTTCTTTATAAATTACCCACTCTCAGATAGTATCTTTATAGTAGTGTGAAAATGGACTAAAACACCATATCACAAGGGATTAACAACCAGAATATATATGAAGCTCAAAGGAAACTGTATAGGAAAAATTCTAATTTTTAAATCTGATTTAAAAAATTGGCAAAAGAATTGAATAGACATTCTTCAAAAGAAGAAATACAAATTGCAAGAGGGCATATGAAAAGGCGTTCAACACCATTGATCATCAGATAAATGCAAATCATCTCATTATATTGAGATACTGTCTCACCCCAGTTGAAATGACTTATGTCCAAAAGACAGACAATAACAAATGTTGGTAAGGATGTGGAAGAAAGGGTGTATATTGTTGGTGGGACTGTAAATTAGTACTACTACTACTACTGAGAACAGTTTGGAGACTTCTCAGAAAATTAAAAATAGAGGTACAGTATGATCCAGCAATCCCACCACTGGGTATATACCCAAAAGAAAGGAAGTCAGTGTATCGAAGAGTTATCTGCACTCCTATGTTTGCTGCAGCACTCTTTACAAGAGCTAAGATTTGGAAGCAACCTTAGTGTCCATCAACAAATGAATGGATAAAGAAAATGTGGTACATACACACAATGGAGTACTATTCAGCCATACAAAAGAATGAAATGCAGTCATTTGCAACAATATGGATGGAAATGGACATCATTATATTAAGTAAAATAAGCCAGGCACAGAAAGACAAACATTACATGTTTTCAATTATATGTGGGATCTAAAAATCAAAAAAATTGGACTCATGGACATAGAGAGTAGAAGAATGGTTACCAAAGGCTGGGAAGAGTAGTGAGAGGCTAGAGGACAGGTGGGGAGAATCAACAGGTAAAAAAATAATATAATGATTACGACCTACTATTTGATAGCACAACAGGGTGACTATAGACAATACTAATTGAATTGTACATGTTGACATAACTTAAAGAGTATAATTGGATTGTTTGTAACTCAAAGGATAAATGCTTGAAGGGATGGACACCCCATTCCTCATGATGTGCTTTTCTCACATTGCATGCCTGTATCAAAACATCTCATTTTGTGTGTGTGTTTGTGTGTGTGTGTGTGCGCGTGTGTGTGGCGCTCATGGTTCTGGAGGCTGGGAAATCCAAAGATCAAGTGAGTAGTATCTGACAATGGACTTTTTACCACATCATTCCATGGTGGTAGTGCAAATAGAGGGAAAGAGAGTAAGAGGGGGGCCAAAATCCCTCTTTTATAAAAAATTCACTCCTAGGATAAGAAGATATTGCCATAATAATGACAATAATCCATTCTCTCTGCCTTCGTGGTCTAAGTACCTTTCATTAGTCCCCAGTGCCCAACACTGTTGTACTAGGGTTTTAGTTTCCAACACATGCTTTGGGGAGATATATGAAAATCACAGTAGACTCTCTTCCAGCCCCTTCATTATTCTGAATCCAGGAATCTTCAGAACTTTAGTCTACTACTGGGAATATTTATTTGAGAAACGATGTTTTTGACCAGTGATTTTTAACCTATTGAGAAACATAAGAATGACTCTCACCCTGAACTTTATTATGCATTGTCTGAGATAAGGTTGAACATATGACTTACTAATATGGTCTATTCTTAGGATGACTTGTATTGTCTGGTGTATGTCGAAAAACTATTCAAATTTATACAAGCATCCTCTAATTTGAAATAAAGGTTCATGTCTGACCAAATGGCTTCAAATTTAATGTTTCCACTACTTTCTCAGATTTGATACTTCACTAGATTTAATACTTCACTAGAATGACTCACATGACTCATGAAAGCACTATACTTATACTACGTTTTTATTATGAAAGATTCAGATCATAACCAGACAAAAGAAGACTCATAGTGCAAGGTCTGGAAAGGTTCTGAATGCAGAACTGCTATGTTCTCTTCCTATGAACTCAGAACACACCACCCACCAAGCATATTGATGTGTTCACCAACTAGGAAGCTCACCAAGGCCTCAGGATCACATTCTGATCTTTTATTTTATTTCATTTTATTTTTGCTTTTTTTATATAGGAATAATTTTTTTTTTTTTTTTTTTTTGAAACAGATTCTCGCTCTGTCGCCCAAGCTGGAGTGCAGTGGCTCGATCTCAGCTCACTGCAACTGCCAGCTCCCGGGTTCAAGCAGCTCTTCTCCTGCCTCAGCCTCCCGAGTAGAATTGGTTGTGTAATTGAACTGTAATTGATCATCTTTCTTGTATGGGGGACAATTCTTTCTTGCTTGGGGAAGGCTAGTCTTTTTGTTCTATTCAGACCTTTAACTGATTAGATGAGGCCCATTCACATTATTTAGGACAATTTGCTTTACTCAAAAGTCACCAATTTAAATATTAGTCTTATCCAAAAATACTATCTCAGAAACAACAAAAATAATGTTTTACTAAATATTTAGGTTTCCCATGACCCAGCGAAGTTGCCAAATGAAATTGACTATCACAGAATTTAAATAGGTGCCATGACATGTGTACTATGTTTTCTAGAACAAAATGGGTATTAGTGTACCTATTTTAAAGATAAATAATGATCATACTTATCTTTAATGGATCCAACCTGCCTCTCTAGCTGACAGATTTTGGACTTTTCAGCTACCATAGTCATGTGACCCAGCTACTTCTAATAAGTATATTTTATTTATTGTGCATATATGTATAGATTTTATCTTGTATACACACACATACATATACATACATGCTATTGTCTTTCTTTGCAGAACCCCAATTAATACAAACACCTTTTAATATTACCTATTTACAATTGCTATTTTACCAAGAGATACTCACCTCTTAGCCTTTGGTCATTGATCCAGGATTAAACATCTGGCTGAAAAGATGCTGATTTTTAGATCAGCTAGAGTTCTATAATTTCTATCATATGTGGAATTATGTATCTTTAAATATATGAGATGACACTCATTCCTCTGTTTAAAAACTCTCCAGTGTTTTTTCATTGTTCATTTTTCTCTTTAATTTTAGAACAATTAACAAAGATTGTATATGTGTAAGATGTACAACATGATGTTATATGTATACATTGTGTAATAATTACCATAAAAAATCTAACGCAACATCACTACTCATACTGGATATAAGAACCCAAGAACTTGTTCAACATATAGCTGAAAATTGGTATCATTTGACCAATATCGCACTGTTTCTCCCATCCCTCAGCAGTCCCTGAAACCACTGTTTTACCCTCTGCTTTTGTGTATTTGAGTATTCTGGATTCCTCATGTCAGTAAGATCACACGGTATTTGTCTTTCTGTGATTAACTTAACCTAGCATGTCCTCTAGGCCCACCCATGTTGTCACAAATGGCAGAATTTGCATCTATATTTGACTGAATAAGATTTCATTGTATTAATTTTATATATATATATATATATATATATATATGTAAATAAAACAATTGTTTTAGTCATCAATCTGTTGACGGGCACGTAGGTTGGTTTCATTCCTTGGCTATTATAAATGATTCTGTGATGAACCCATGGGAGCATGGGTTATTTCTTTGAGATGCTGATTTCATTTCCTTTACGTATCTACCCAGATTTTTATTTGCTGGATTATACGATAGTTCTGTTTTTAATTATTTGAAGAAACTCCGTAATGTTTTCCATAATTGCTGTATCAATTTACATTCCTGCCAACAGTGTCCCAGAGAGCCCTCTTCTCCACATTGTTGTCAACACGTTATTGCTCATCTTTTTGATAATAGTCATTCTCACAGGTGTGGGGTGATAGCTCATGGTGTTTTTGGTTTGTATTTTCCTGATGATTAGCAATGTCAAGCACCTTTTAATATACCTATTAGCCATGTAGATGTCTTCTTTGAAAAATGATGATGAGGCCTGATGTGAGCTGAACCCACCTGTTCATCTACATTGTCTTGTACTTTATGCACACTAATCACTGCATACCAACCGCACTGGAAGTTGCTTCCTGTTCCATGAGCATTTATTCACACCCAGGGCTTTCACACTTGTAGTTCCCACTGCCTAAAATGTTCTGCCCATTTTTGATGAATCCCACTTATCCTTACTTAAAAGATCTCAGTTTACATGACACTTTTAAGACAGGCCTTTACTGAACACATTTTCTAAAGACCCCTCTGGCTATTCCTTATCATATGTCCTTGCTTGATTTCCTTCACAGCAAGTATCTGTAATTATTCTCTTAAATTTGTTTATTGCTTATTGTCTCTCTCTGCCTCTAAAATATAAGCTCTATGAAAGCAGGAACTATTCTTATCATGTTTCTTTTATCCTTGAATTGTACTTGATAAATACTAGGGCCTCAATAAATGAACATGTAGTAAAAATGGTGTATAGCACAAAATTTCTATCAAAAATAATGATTTAGTAATTTATAGAATATAGATGAAATAAAATATCATGCAGCAAAGGTCTGCAGGCTGAAATTACAAATTTGAAATCTCCTTGGGGAAAATGACTTTTTTTTGCTTCGTTCGAGTATTGATGTTCCTCATTCTCAATTTACAAAGTATTTTTTAAGAGAAAATGCATACCTGTTAACTAAGAGGAAAAATATCATTCAATGGTTATTCTTAACATAATACATGGAAAAGGAGAGTGCTGATTACGGTGTTTACGTGGTCCAAGTCTGTTCAAAAGTTGAATAAAAAGCTATGCGTACATGAATGTATGTGGGTTCATCTTATCTGCAAAAAATCTCCATTGTATTCTTAAATTTGAATGGAATGTCTGACATAGAAATGTTTATGATCTACAGATAGGGAAAAGAAGTGTTTTCTCTAGCAAATTATTTTTAAAATTTGATTTTTATACAAGTCTAAATGTGTTCACTGATAAGGTTACGAGTTGGTAACATCTTCAAAAGTAAATTACATGTTTTGTCACCTTCGTAGGTTTTTAGAATGTTAAATTACTAACGTTTGTTTTACAAAGATGTAAATCTTAAATCACAAGTCTGTTCACAGAAATTCAGCCGTTTTGTATTTTTTATTTCTAGATATTTTAATCAATGCCTTAACTCTGTTCAGAAGATAAAATTACAAAATACTCATGTTCTAGAGAATATAAATAGTCATTGAGATGGCTTCATTTCTAAATGTATGTGACTTCTCTTAAATTAGTTTGACATCGCCCTACTTCTACGCAAACTTCTTTAAACAGACCTCTGAAACTACCGCTTTTTTTGTAATCTTCAGCATTGTTGGCTTAAATATTTTCTCCATTTCTAGGAAATTTATTTTTTCATGCTTGGTATGAAGGTCAATGATCTGTTTCTTAATGGCTACATAATTGTCAGCTGGTTATTATCTTTGTAGAGCTATGATTATATTTAAATGTCATTATAAATAGCTATATGTTTCAACTAGTATCATTCTTGGTATTAGCTTATTCAACAGATTATGTGGACTTTTAAAGGTTTTGTAATATTATTAATAAGGTGTCCTGAAGAGCTTTTCTGTACTTCTTACGTGGGGCAGACTGCTTTGGTCTTAATTTTCATAACTTGTACTCTAAAAATCATAGTTAAAACTATAGCTCTTTCTACGTATATTTTTTTAAACTATTTTATATTATCTTACCAAAAAGAGCAATTATCCCAATAAATAGAATAATTTACTAATATAGTGGATGTATATTGTTAGGTGATCTATTCTCTGAAATCATAATTGAATCTAAAATAATATTAATTCTCGATTATCTGCAAGTAGGTTAATAGTAACTAATTCTCATCAGGGACCTGAGACGCTCATGATACTTTAAGTAGAGTATTAATTTGGTAGTCAGTATCATCCCTTTCAGAGGAATGTAGGAGCCAAACCAGTAGCCTGGCCCACTCTCCAAATTGATTTTAAGAACCGATGAGAGATGAGTCTCCCTCTCATGACAAAAACTTCAAGTACAGGTTAGAAAGTCTTTGTCTTCTGATCAGCCTTAAATCTTGTTAACTTGCCAAGCAAAGATTCTAATGCAAGATTATCAAGGTTACTAATATTCCTAAAGAAAGCAGGCTATTGACTAGCTTTCTTTCTCAAAGTTTACCTAATTATTTTCTTTGATAATAACAAACTACTCATAACTAAACTTTCTTAAAACAGTACAATTTAGTTTAATAAGGTTAGCACATTTTTTTAACTTTTTAATATAAAATAATTATAGCTTCGTAGGAAAAATTTAAAAAACGTACAAAGAGATCCCATGTACTATTAACCAATTTTCCCCCAATGATTAGCATCCTGCATAACTATAGTACAAAACCAGGAAATCAACATTAATACAATCTACAGAGCTTACACAGATTTCATGTTTTACGTGCACCTTGTGTGTTTTTGTGTCCATATGTGTGATTCTATGCAGTTTTATCATAAAATACATTTTCAAACATTTTCTTTTCTTTGAGACCGAGTTCACTCTGTCACTCAGGCTGGAGTGCAGTGTGGTGCAATCTCAGCTCACTGTAACCTCCACCTCCCAGGTTCAAGTGATTCTCCTGCCTCAGCCTTCTGAGTAACTGGGATTACAGGCACGCGCCACTACTCCCAGCTAATTTTTATATTTTTAGTAGAGATGGGGTTTCACATGTTGGCCAGGCTGGTCTTGAACTCCTGACCTCGTGATCAGCCTGCCTCAGACCCCCAAAGTGCTGGTATTACAGGTGTCAGCCACCTTGCCTGTCCATTTCAAACTATTTTCTCCGTTAACACACAATCCAGTAACACACAATGTTTTATGCTATTTCATAATTTTCTATTGCTACTTAAAGTTTTAAAGTTAGAGAAAGCTATTAACTTTCTCCTAAAAATGATCCAGATTTTGTTTTATAAACAAGCAGGTTTGCAGATAAATCAAACTGTTAATAATAAGAAAAAGCAAAATACAGCTGGGTGCAGTGGCTCACATTTGTAATCCCAGCACTCCCAGCACTTTGGGAGACTGAGGCAGGCAGATCACTTGAGGTCAGGAGTTTGAGACCAGCCTGGCAAACATGGTGAAATCCTATCTCTACTAACAATGCAAAAATTAGCTGGGCGTGATGGCGCATACCTGTAATCCCAGCTGCTTGGGAGGCTGAGGTCCCAGAATCACTTGAACACAGGAGGCAGAGAATGCAGTGAGCTGAGATCCTGCAACTGCACTCCAGCCTGGGCAACATAACGAGACTCTGTCTCAAAAAAAAAAAAAAAAAAAAAAGAAAAATTCACTAAGTTCTTGTAAGGTTAAATGAATTTCCATCAGATCCATGCTGACCTCATTCAGGTTTGGAAATCACATTCAGGTTTGGAAATTTTTAATTCTTAAAAAACATAATTTATACGCAAATTTTATAAACTTGTATTACAACAACACCTTTTAAGATCTAGAATCTTACAGAAACACAATATGTAACTAGGAAAATTTACAACAGTATTATATTGGTATCAAAAAAATCTGCTTTCACAATAGCAATCAATAATAACAAACTATTATTACAAAAGAAGTGTTGAAAAAGTTCAAGTCCAGCCAGAGGACAAGCTTGACTCATCCCTTGATTCTAATTTAATGTCAGGCAATAAACATCAGAACAGTGGGCTTAAAATAAAACGAATTTTATGAACAGATTTGCCCTGCCCTGAAATATATATGATGCAGAACAGCACTGCTTAAAATATCTTTGTTGAAAAGTCTTTTTTTTTCCTTTTCCCTCTGCCAGTCAATTGTGGACCCATAAATTTGTAAAATACAATAAAAAAATTACTAGACACATGATCATATACTTAGATGTTATGGCCATGTCAAATTACTATAAACATTTCCTAATAGGGAATGGGGTGGTGGATTTGCAAAGTTTTTCTCTAAGGTACTGGGTAGTAAATATTTTAGGTTTTGCGAGCCATCTAATCTCTGCCACTGGAGTTCAAAAGTAGCCCTAGACAATACATAAGTGAATGGGTTTGGCTATGTTCCAAGAAAACTTTATCAAAATAGGAAGCTGGTCCATGGGCTTTAGTGTACAGACCTTGTTCAAATGCTTACCCTCATGTTCATACCTATTTCATTGTGGATTAAGTCCACTTTGCAGACAGGCAGCAGCAATCTGAGGGCTTTTTTGTTGTTGTTGTTGTTCGTCCCCAAGGAAAGTCCACGGGTTTCCAAATTGTCCTATAACTGACCCAGATAGCTTAAATGTTAGGACATTCTGCAAATAGATACACGTCTGGTTCTTCTGGAGTGAAAGAGCCCTTTCCATATTTATTCTTTTATTTATTTATTTATTTATTTTTGAGACAGAGTCTCACTCTGTCACCCAGGCTGGAGTGCAGTGGTACAATCTCAGCTCACTGCAACCTCTGCTCCAACCCGAAGTTCAAGCCATTCTCGTATCTCAGCCTCCTGAGTAGCTGGGGTTACTGGTGTCCACCACCATGCCCAGCTAATTTTTGTATTTTTAGTGGAGATGGGGTTTTTATCATGTTGGCTGGGCTGGTTTCAAACTCCTGACCTCAACTGACCTTCCCACCTTAGCCTCCCAAAGTGCTGAGATTACAAGCATGAGCCACAGTGCCTGGCCCATATTTATTCTTTATTGGAGATATGTAGCAACTCTCTGGCCACTTCACTCTCCTCCCCGCCCCTTCACTCACCTCTCTTTCCCTTCCCTTCTCTCCTCTCTCCTCCAGTCTTTCCCCTCCTTTTTCCCTCCTTTCCCCTCCCCTGTCCTCCCCACCTTTCCTCTCCTCTCTTTCTCTTTCTTTTTCTGTCTGTCTCTCTCTCTCTCTTTGTTTTACTCTAATAACCTAGATTTGAAGATTGCCTTGGCCTTTGTCCTGACCAGGACATGTGCCTACTTGTGTAGTGTGTGTGTCACTATGTAAACTAAGCTAGAATCAGTCACCAAGTTGTACCCAAATGCCTTTGTCTAGGTTATATGACAATTTGGTTCTGAGTCACATTATGTATACTGGTTTTTGTCTTTGCTTTAATTTCTAACTAGGTTAAACAACTTTTCATACCATAAACGTTCTGTACACCATACAACACTTTCTACTTTCTACTGCTTTGTCCTTAACATATTTCCTCTAAGAAGAAATTGAAAGAAAGTATAAATAAGAGTGTTCAGTTTTAGAAAGTCAAATTTTTGCACTTTGATCTAGAAATTGCGAAAAAAACAAAACAGTTGCATTTTAGTGGTGCATATCTATAAACATATCTATCTGGTTAGTTAAACACTCACAGAATATTTTTGAAAATCACAATATGCCAGCAATGACAGATTGTGGTGACTCATTAAGCAGATGTACCATGTAGTCTTAGATATTATCTGAAGTACTTTTAAGGTGTGTGAAAAGAAAGGACAGTAGATTTGCAAAGTACTGAGAAAAGGAAAACTGACACTCTTGAGTTTTGAGAATGCAAGATCACCTAATATGAATTCTCCTTCTTATCTCTAAGAAATAAACTCTAAAATAAGATCAGCAGCCTGCTAGTGCATCAAGGTCTGCATTCGCCACCTCACATTGTGTTTGGTCCACAAACATCTAAGAAAATAGATATAAATACATGATATATTTTGGTCTACATAAGTAAGTAGGTATACTTATTTGGAGCCAGTAGTGCTTAATTCAATAAGCTGAGTAAATTATAAACAGCCTTCTCAATATTGAGACTGTCTATATGTAACAATAATCCAGCCCTTAGACAAAGTTACCTTAAGTTTTCCAGTGGAAAAGAAAACACGGGAGAAAAGACTATTAATGCTGGAAGCCTAATGGATATCTTATTATATAGACCAGTGCTTGGGGTTTCAGTGTGATGAGTATACTTGTGCTATGGTTTGAATGTGTGCCCCAAAGTTCATGTGTTGGAAACTTAATCCCCAATGCCATAGAATTGAGAGGTGGTAACTTTAAAAGGTTATTAGGTCACAAGAGCTCTCCACTCACAATTAAAGCTGTTATCACAGGAGTGGGTTAGTTGTCTTGGGAGTGGATTCCTGATTTTTAAAATATAATTTCTGCTCTCTTTATTTACCCCACGCCTCACCCCATGCTCTTTTGCCCTTCTGCCATGGAATGATGCAGCAATAAGGCCCTTACCAGATGCCAACACCTTGATATTGGGCTTCTCAGTTTTCAGAAGTATGAGAAATATAGTGTCCACTTATTATAAATTACCCAGGTTCAGGCAATCTGTTATAGCAGCACAAAAAAACCACAAGGTATTCAGTGAAGAGAGAAAAGCAGGATGCTGTCTCATCCCAGAAAAAGCAGTATCAGTGACTACTCAAAAGATGAGGTCAGTGTCTGGGTGAGGAAGAGGAATGTGAGAAAAAAAAAAAATCACATAGAATTGAAGTAACAAGATGATGCTCTGAAAAACATATCAGGATACTGCTTGTTAATAATCAAGAAATTGAAAACTTTTGTAAAGTATTGCATTTTCTAGACTCTTACACATATATACAAGTACATGCTCTCCAGCACAAATGCATATATCCTGGTATGTGATACATGCATACATACACATATCAGAAATATACGTGTGTGTATATATATATTTTTATATTTATATATATGTTATATATCAGAAACACATACTTTCTAATAATAAATTTATTTTCTTGGGAACCAAAGCACTATCTGATTATTTCTTATAGCAATCTCACAATAGAATGACTGAAAGTAGTCTAATTTTTAAAGAATATCTGTCGAGACTGAATCAAATTACTTCATTTTTAGAGGGTAGTCTTTTCCCCATTCCTGAAGAATTATGGAAACTACACCTCAAATGATGTAGAAAACAGTTTGGTGAGATTTTCTGCTAATGCAGTTTTCAAATGATCTCAGGAAATAAATTGCACCAGCAGTGCCAGTATATAGATTCTAAGAGTAAAATTTCATATATCATACATTTACTCTTTATGAACTGGCTCTGCTAATAATCACTATGACTAGTATTTGAGTGGTTTTAATGTTTACAAAACATGGCCTGTTTATATAACAATCAATTCTTATTCTCATTTTATCAGAAAATTTTCATTCTTAGGTATTGCTAGGAATGAAATAATGCTACCTACTGATAATCATACCTGGAGAAAATTTTTAAAGATTCTAAATATTTCTGGCAGATGTATACTGCATTACATGTTTTCTCCTAATAGGAAGATAAATACAGTAATAATATTGAACAAATTTCTAGCATACCTCCTTTCACTATACTAAAATGACATTACTCTGAAAGGCAATATTTGTGAAACTAATAAAATACTATTTATAGATAATATGAATATGGTCATTTATAATCATGATAAGCATAAACTTCTACAAAAAAATAATATTTTCATGAAATAACCATTTTGTTCCAGGTAATTAAAGTGTATTGATTCTGATAATATCTACTCAGTCAGTTTTTTGTCCTGTGTTTTATTATAAATTAAATGTATTTTTCCCACCAAATTAAGTTGTATTTTTGTTACTTTTGACTATCATACGTTGTATACAAAATACTGTAAAAAAAGAAATATTGCATATCTATATATTCTTTCTATCTATCTATCTATCTATCTATCTATCTATCTATCTATCTATCTATCAAGAGAGATTGGACAAGAGAATGGACATGAACTGAGTAAGAATAACCTGAAAGTGACTCATAATACTGACAGTGAATTTCAAGATCCTATATCATCATTTTTCTTCTTTTTTTAGTTCAAGCACACTGTGAAAATTTTTATGTTAACCTAGATTCATCCACACTCACTTGCAGATCCTATGAGTTATCAGAATAAAATAAGAAGGTACTTTACATGTAAAGGCAAAATTTCATCTAAAAGAGGAGCAATACAAAATACAAAATGGTTAGTGCTATGATCTGAATGTTTGTGTCCCCAAAAAATTCATATGTTGAAATCCTAACCAGGTGACAGTATGAGGAAGTGGGGCCTTTTGGGAGGTGATTAGGTCATGATAATTTTGCCTGCATGAATGGGATTAGTGTAATGCCTTGTAAAATGCACAAGTGAGTTCATTCACCCCTTCTTCCATGTAAGATTGTAGTAATAAAATGCTTATCTATGATGCATGTGGGCCATCCTCAGACACTAAATATGCTTGATACCTCCACCTTGGACTTCCCAGTCTTGAGAGCTGTGAGAAATTTCTTTTTTTATAAGCTACCCATTTTATGGATTTTGTTATAAGCAACCCAATGGGCTAAGACAGTTAGCAAACTCATGATTTCCAGTTCTGTGTATATAGTATTGTCAAAGCTAAGACATTCCATTATTATTAATGCAATTGATAAATAGATGAATTCATTTTATGTGGAAGATAAAGTCTTTTCACAGGAATCAATTGTTAAAATGCATTGGTGACTTAGTATATGTTAACACTATGCTAAACTTTTGTATATGTTTTCACTTTAATCATTCCCAATAATCCAGTGAATTAGAAACTGTTATCTATATGTTCCAGTTAAGAAAATTTAAGACTTGGCCAGTGTCACATAACTAGGAAGGGCAGTCTCATATATCCTGTCCAGAAACAGTGTTTAATAAAGCAAAATAAGGTGAAGACTACGATTACAAAAATCCCACATAGAAAATAAGACAACAAAAAAGCACACATACTTTTCTAATTGTATAGTTACATGCTAATCATAGGCTGTAAAGAACACAAGGCAAAGGCATCTAGTAGTTGATTTAATTTGAAATAAACATGTTAGAGGAAAATATTACCCATTACAAAGAGTACTCACCAACAGATTAAAGGGTGCCTCAGAATGACAGGTAAGGGCAAGTTGATTGCCCTTTAACACTTGGTTTTCAACATAATTTACCTTAATTCCATTCGCAGATTTTTTTTTTCAGTATATCACATACAGTATTGTTCAATCAATATTTTTTGAATAGATTATGTATGCACACAGTAGGGATCTCTAGGATCACAAATAGCTACACAGTGAAAATAACCTATTTTAAAACCCTGCCCCTCAGCTTTGTAGATTCCCTCATTTTAGCCAGCATTTTCTGAAATATTTCATCTAAATATATGGCTAATAGTACCATATGAAATTTAGAATATTTCTAACTGTGAAAAATGGCATCAATAGTTAGATAGAAGTGACATTGAATCTGTAGATTACTTTGGACAGTATGGCCATTGCAATATTGATTCTTTCCAGTCTATGAGCATAGGATGTTCTGTCATTTATTTATTTCATCTGTAATTTCTTTCAACAGTGTTTTGTAGTGCTTCTTGTAGAGGTCTTTTACCTCCTCTGTTAGATGTATTCCTAGGCATTTTATTTCGTGTGTGTGACTATTGTAAATAAGATTGCATTCTTGATTTTGTTCATAGTTTGAACATTATTTGTGTATAGAAATATTACTGATTTTTGTGCACTGGTCTCATATCCTGAAAATTTACTGAAGTTGATTACCAGGCCTAGGATTATTTTGGCAGAGTATTTAAGGTCTCTTGGGTATGGAATCATAGCATCAGTGAAGAGAAATAGTTTGACTTCTTCTTTTCCTACTGAATGCCTTTTATTTCTTTATCTTGTCTGATTTATCCTGGCCAGGATTACCTGTACTATGTTAAATAGGAGTGGTGAAGGGCGTTTTTGTCTGGTTCCAATTCTTAAGAGGAATGCTTCCAAGTCTTTGCCCCTTCGATATGATGTTGGCTGTGGGTTTGTCATAGATGGTTCTTATTATGTGGAGGTATGTTCCTTTGATGCCTAGTTTGTCAAGGGTTTTTATCATGAAGTAATGTTGAATCTTATCAAAAGCCTTTTCTGCATCTATTGAGATAATCATATGGTTTTTGTGTTTAATTCCATTTATGTAGTGAATCACAGTTAGTGGTTTGCATAGGTTGAATCAACCTTGCATTCCAGGAATAAAGCCTATGTAAGTGTAGTGAATTAACTTTTTGATGTGCTGCTAGATTCCATTTGCTAGTGTTTTTTAGGATTTTTTATTTCTGGGTTTATCAAATATACTGGCCTGCAGTTTTCTGTTTTATTTGTGTCTTTGCCAGACT
The DNA here is from genome assembly GCF_008728515.1 of Papio anubis. NCBI lineage: Eukaryota > Metazoa > Chordata > Mammalia > Primates > Cercopithecidae > Papio > Papio anubis. The sequence goes on from NC_044978.1 coordinate 26,752,223, forward strand.
TTGGTATCAGGATGATGCTGGCTTTGTAGAATGAGTTAGGGAAGAATCCCTCCTTGAATTTTTGGAATAGTTTCAGGAGGATTCATACCAGCTCTTCTTTGTATGACTGGTGGAATTTGGCTGTGAATACATGTGGTCCAGGACTTTTTTTAGTTGGTAGGTTTTTTTCTTAACCACTTACTTAATTTTGAGATTCATTATTCGTCTTTTCAGGGCTTCAGTTTCTTCCTGATTCAATCTTGGGAGGTTATATGTTTCCAGGAATGTATCTATTTTCTCTAAATTTTCTAGTTTGTATGCATAAAGGTGTTCAGAGTAGTCTCTCAGGTTTTTTTGCTTGTTCGTTTGTTTGTTTCTGTGGGATCACTTGTAATGTCACCATTGTCATTTCTGATTGTGCTCATTCGGATCTTCTATCTTTTTTGATAGTCTACCCAGTGATCCACAGATCTTGTTTATTCTCTTAAATAAGCAACTTTTCATTTTGTTTGTCCTTTGTATGAATTTTCGTGTCTCAATTTATTTAGTTCTGCGCTGATTTTAGTTATTTATTTTCTTCTGTTAGCTTTGGGATTAGTTTGCTTTGTTTTTCTAGTTCTTCTAAATGTAACGTTAGGTTGTTCATTTGAGATCTTTCTATCTTATTGAATAGTTGTTTAGCACCATGAACTTTCCTCTTAAGAATACTTTTGCTGCGTCTCACAGATTTTGGTAAGTTGTGTCCATTTTCATCTATTTCAAATAGCTTTTGTGTTTCTGCCTTAATTTCATTGTTTACCCAAAAGTTCAAAAGTCCTTCAGGAGCGAGTAGTTTAGTTTCCATGTAATTGTGTGGTTTTCAAGTAACTCTTGGTTGATTTCTATTTTTATTCTGCTATAGGTGAGGAATATGATTAGTATGATTTCAACTTTCTTTAAAATTTATTGAGGCTTGCTTTACGGCTGAGCATGGGGTTGAACATAGAGTGGAGTCCGTGTGCAGATGATAAGAAGGTGTATTGTGTGGAGGAATTGGGAGGAATATTCTGTAGATATCTATTAGTTCCAATTTTTCAAGTGTCAAATTTAGATCCAAAAAATTTTTTTGTTCTGCCTTGATCTTGCTAATGTTTTCAGTGTGGTGTTAAAGTTCCCCACTACTATTATGTGGATGTTTAATTATTTTCATAGGTTTAGAAGTACTCGTTTTATGAATTTAGGTGCTTCAATATTGAGTGTGTGTGTGTATGTGTATGTATATATGTGTATATATGTATATATGTATATGTGTATATATACACACTCTCTTTTTTGGTGTTCATTTGCATATGATATCTTCTTCCATGCTTTTACTTTGATTATATAGGTGTTGTTACACATGAGATGGGTCTTTTGAAGATAAAAGAAGGTTGGGTCTTGTGTTTAATTCAATTTGCCACTCTGTACATTTTAAGTGGGACATTAAAACCATTTACATTCAAGATTAATACTGATAAGTAAGGTTCTGATTCTGTAACAAATTTTTTTAGCTGGTTGCTTTGTAGTCTCAACTGTGTAGTTGCTTTATAGGGTCCGTGGGCTATGTACTTAAGTATGTTTGTTTTGTAGCAGCTTTCTTTTGTTTCTTTCTTTCTTTTTTTTTTTTTTCCTAGATAGTCTCGCTGTCACCCAAGCTGGAGTGCAGTGGCACAATCTCAGCTCACTGCAACCTCTGCCTCCTGGGCTGAGACAGTCCTCCTGCCTCAGCCTCCCAAGTAGCTGGGATTACAGGCATGCGCCACCACACCTGACTAATTTTGTATTTTTGGTAGAGACAGGGTTTCATCATGTTGGCCAGGCTGATCTCAAACTCCTGACCTCAGGTCCACCAGCCTCAGCCTCCCAAAGTCCTAGGATTACAGGCATGAGCCACCACGCCTGACCTACTGCCTCTTACAAGGCTGGTGTAGTAACAAATTCCCTCAGCAGTGGCTTGTCTGAAAACATTTTGTTTCTCCTTTGCTTATGAAGCTTGTTTTGGCAGGATATAAAATTCTTGGTTAAAATGTTTTTCCTTAAGAATTATAAAAGTAGCTCCCCAATCTCCTCTGGCTTGCAAAGTTTGTGTTGAGACTTTCTCAACACAGGGTGAACCTGATGGGATTCCCTTAGTAAGTGATATGACCATTTTCTCTAGCTACCTTTAAAACTTTTTCTTTCACATCCACCTTGGAAAGTCTGATGACATGTCTTGAGGATGGTCATCTTGTATAGTGTCTCCCTGGGGTTCTCTGAATTTCTTGAACTTGTGTGTCAATCTCTGTAGTAAGATGAGAACTTTTGATGGATTTTATCCTCAAATATGTTTTGCAAGTTGGTTACTCTCTCTTCTTATTGCTCAGGAATGCCAATGAGTCATAGATTTGTTCTTTTTACATGCTCCCATATTTATCACAGGCTTTGTTCATTTATTTTTTTTTGAGACAGGGTTTCACTCTGTTGCCCAGGCTTGAGTGCAACGGTACAATCTCAGCTCACTACAACCACCACCTCCCAAGCTCAAGCAAGCCTCCCATTTCAGTCTCCTGAGTAGCTGTAATTACAGGTGAATGCCACCACACAGATATTTTTTGTATTTTTGTATTTTTTTTTTATTTTTTTGGTAGAGATGGGGTTTCAGTATGTTGTTCAGGCTGGTCTGGAGCTCCTGGGCTCAAACAATCCACCTACCTCAGCCTCCCAGAGTGCTGGAATTACAGGCTCGAGTGAGCATACACAGCCTGTTCATTTTTTGAAGTTCTTTTTTCTTTCTTTCTTTCCTTTTTTTTTTTTTTTTTTTTTTTTTTTTTTTGTCTGACAGGGTTAATTGAAAGGACTAGACTTCTGGCTTTGAAATTCTTGCCTCATCTTGGTCTAGTCTGTTGTTAAGGCTTCCATTTATATTTCGAAATTCCTATAGTGAATTTTTTAATTACAGGAGTTCAATTTAGTTCTTTCTTAATATGGCTATGTCGGCTTTCCTATTTGGATTATTGTTCTGGCTTCCGTGGATTGGGTTTCAGTTTTCTCATGAATCTTACTGTGCTTCCTTGCCATCCAGATTCTGAATTCTATGTCTGTCATTTCAAACATTTCAATCTGATTAGGATCCATGACTTGAAACCTAGTGCAATCCTTTGGAGGTAAGAAAACACTGAGTTTTCAAATTTCCGGAGTTCTTGGGCTGATTCCTTCTTATCTGAGGGGACTGAGTTTCTTTTTCTTTTAGTAATTATTGTCCTTTAAATGGGGCTTTTTGTTTTTATATTATTTTTTCCTTTGAGTGTTTTTGACTGTGGTGTATGTAATGTGTAGTCGATTGGCTTGATTTCTGGGTATCTTCAGATGTCTAAAACTGAGGAACCAATACAAAGGGTTAAGAGTAAGGGCTGGCAAATAGGCTTTTGATTGGCCCCATACCTCTTTTATATTTCATGGCATACGCAGCAGTGCTCTTAAGGAAAGGGATATGGGAGAAGAGATGAACCTTTACCAACTCCATTTCGAGGCCTTGATGGGGCGCCCTTCAATTTTTGGCACGGTGCCCACGTTTCATTAGGCACAAAGTGGGTTTCGGCAGGCTGCACTCTCCCCCTCCCTTAGGGGTGACTGAGCCAAAGATTAGGTCACCAGAAGACCTGAAACTCTCTGGAGCACCCACTGGTCCTCTGAGCTTGACAGTGTCAGAGCAGATTGTGGGGTATGTCTTTGGGGGGTCTGGGAATGCAATGGGTCAAGGGAGAAAATTCCCCAAACAGGATGGTAATACAGTGGGCATGCAGCTGGCGTGGTGCCTGTAGCCTGGGGTTTTTAACCTGAGAGTTGGCTGTGGGGTACTCCTAGCTCCTGCTCTCTCAGCCCAGGAGTTCTCCCTCCGGCATCTGCCCCGGAAGCAGGCTTGATCATTTAGGCTTGTCCCAAAACTTCTGTATACAAGTCATTGAGCTGTTCCTAGGTTTCCAAGCCATGGGGCTCCCTGAGGAGGAAGCTGTGGTTAGTTATTAGGCCACACCCTTCCCAGACTGATCTTGTGGAGGGCAGCATGCCCAGATCCATGCTGGCAGAGGAACCCATGACACACTCTTCTAAATACTCTGAGATTAGGGGCTTCTCCTCCACTCAAGCTCAGGACACAGATCTTGACTTGACATCCCTGGGTTGTGTGCTTGAATACTGTAGGGCTGGAACCAGAACATGATTTTGTCCTCTGGCTCCTTGGAGTTGATTTCTGGCTGTGCTGGGTCACCAAACTACTCACAGGCCACCAGCAAAACACTCAGGTACAGAAATGGAGGCTGAGCTGTGGGCACCCTCCTGTGTGAGTGGCGAAGAAAGTGGTATTGGAATGGACAAGGAGGCACATAGATTCTGGTCCCCAGGGAAAGGCAGTCCTGCTCTCTCCCAGCCCAGCAATCATCAGGAGCAACAATCCCTCAGAGCAAGATGGAGAGCCCTGGGGAATATGTGCCTATGGTTGTGTTTAGCTGCTGTTGTACCATGCATTGCAAAACCCATTGGACTCCATGTAGGTTCAAGCTCTGCCTCTGTTTGAGCCCCAGGCAGGTCTTCCCTGCCAATATAAATGTCCATGGGGGTCATGGGATCTCTTGTAGCCAGGACCCCAGAGGCCCACAGCAGGAGTGTGGTTTCCCGGAGTTCCTTCGGTCACGCTTTCTTTAGGACCTGTTCAGGGCCAGGAGCTGGTTCCGGTGCTCAGCAGCTTGTGGAGGTTTCCCAGCTTCCCTCCTCTTCAGACATAACATCTGTGTGGTCTCTCTATTGACTTTCAGTGTTTTATCTCAAAATATATGTTTAACATATGATGGTTTAGTCAATATTTTTGCTGCTCTTGGTGGGAGATGTGCCTCTGCCTGGCTGTGTCTAGTCAACCATCTTCATAATATATCAGTCTTCCTCCTTTTGATCTACACATTTAATTTTGTTATTAATAAAAATAACAACAAAGATCATTTGAATCAGACAATTCTCTTTTACCATTTTCTTAAGGAATAATAGACAAGGGAAAACTTCAGAGAAATGTAAGTAGAGACAAAGAGAGAGAACTGCATAGGGATGTGCCTTCTCAGATATTGAAACTACATAATTAAGTATAGGGATGAAAAGCCTATAAGATGACATTTTAATTAGTTGGTGGATATATATATTTTTTGGACACATACGAATCATAGATTTTACATTTTTTAATTGTTAAATACTTTAAAATATATCAGATTGTTTTTCATAGTTGATTACAACTTGATTTAAAAACCTAATATGTTATTGGTATTTTCTGTATCAGTATGTAGATTTTCTTGAATCTTTATAATTACTATATACTGTTCCTTGACTAGTTTTGCTTAAGGATGAGATTTCAGTTACATGGACACAAAGTTAATGACATGCTAAAGCAGAGTAGAACATTCTGAAATTAAGTATGGGGATGTTTGTGGCTGAAGGCCCCAAAGCCCCTGGTAAACATATGGTGTAGGTCCAATAAACACGGGGAGCAATTAAACAGACTAGAAATTACTAATACAAACAGAATTATATATGGAAACATATCATACAAATAGAACGGGGAAAGCATAGCATCAGCAAAATAAAAACTAGATCTCCATCTGATACTTTAAAATAAAAATGATTAAAGATTTGAATGATGAATAAAATTATAACTATATTAAACACATGGAGAAAATTACAAATAACCACAGACATGAGCATATGCTGTAGTTGTTTTGATTGTTATTATTATTACCATTATTTTTAAATAAAGACAGAGTTTCACCATATTGTCCAGGCTGGTCTCAAACTCCTGGGCTCAAGCAATCCTCCTGCCTTGGCTTTCCAAGGTGTTTGGATTATAGGTGTAAGCCACCATGTCCAGCCTAGCTGCTTCTATTAAAACTGAAACCAACACAAAATGAAAATAAATTTTTTCTTCAATCCATAATTCTCCAGCAGCTAATGTTCTCCAACCTCCAATTGCGAGCTAAATTATTCTGAATCCGTTGTTTTCAAATTTATTGGACAAAATTTTTTATACTCGGTTAGAAGGTGTCAGTTGAGGCATGAATTATAGGAATTCATTATTACAAAATAATTCTGGACAGAAAGAAGAGCCAGTAGAAAGATTTGGTGTGGGAATATCCCTAGTATATATGAAGGAAAAAAATCAGTAAAGTTTATTGAGTAGAGCTTGCTAGGTGATGAGATCAGAATGATAAGCAACCTTTGGCCATAGTAAAGAAAGTGCAGGTATTTCTTATCTAGTGTACATATATTGAGTCCCTTCCATTCCTTTTGAAAGACAATTATAAAAATATGATCTATATTTCTTACTCACATTGAAGCATATCAATGACTTCCTATTGCTAACAGAATAGGGTTTTTGCAAGTTCTCTTTCCTACGTACATGTCAGTTGTGTACCATTCCACGCTGGTGGACAGTGCATCTCCCTACACTGACATTCTTTCTGTACCTCAAAGTCTTCATTCATACTCCTATCAAAAGGTCAATCAGCATGGGGTTACCTTTACCTGGAATGTCATTTTCTTTCTGCTTACTTAATGTTATCAACCAAGGCAGTATATTCTAACTACTGTGAAAATGTATATCTATTTCTATACATTTTAATAAATGCTTACATCCTCCAGTGGAATGCAAGCTGCATGGAAACAGAGAGCAGAGCCATTTGTTCATGACTTTTGTAGCCCCAGCATGCAGTATAGTGCCTGGAACCTGGTAAACTTAGTATATATTTAATAAATGAATGACTTAATGCATGAATAAAGAAAATACATAACAGAACTTTGAAAAATCAGCATAGTGTGAAATATATGCCAGTCACTTTATATCTGCATATTGATGGGAGAAATCATTAAATAAAATCTTGATTAAGTCAGTTCTATGAACTGTACCTTGAATTTATTTCATTTATCTTTCCTTGTTTCTTCATCGTCAGCAATTCCCTTTGTTTAAGCCATCATAATCTCTTACTTAAATAATTGTAATTACCTCCTTAATATTAAATTGATTGAAGTATAATTTAAGAACAATAAATGGAATCTGTTTAATGGGTTTCAATAGTTACGCTCACCAACAAAATCAGTACCACAGTTAAAATACAGTATTTCCATAACACACGAGAGATTCCTTTTGCCTCTTTGCAGGCTCACCTCTACCCATCTCCATTTCCAGACAACCACTGATCTAGTTTTTGTCATTACAGATTATATATATATTTTAGATACTCCATTTTTCAGTATGTAAATTTCCATCTTTATTTTTTATATTTTCTATTTGTGCTGAGATTTTTTTTTATTTCATTAAGCACATTTTCACCATTTCCTGACAAACCATTGTTTAAATGGCCATTTTATCATTCTTTCCCGATAATTCCAATATCAAGATCATTTTACATTGACTTCCACTGATTATTTTTTTCCCTAAATCTGGTTGACATTTTTCTGTTTCTTTCTATTTTTGAGTAATAATATTACATTATAGACACTCTAGGTTTTTTTTTTTGTTGTTGTTACTATGAAGTTTGTTTTGTTAACAGGCAGTAAATTTGGTTACATTAAAACTGAGATCAGTCATATCCGAGGTAGGTGCTAGCTTACAACTTTGTTAACTTTGTTTAGCATTAGGCATATGCTGCTTTCAGTTTGCCCCATATGCACGGTTCCCAGAATTAGCCAGGAAATTGGTATGAGTTTAAGCACAGGGATTTGAGTCTCCAGTCTCTCCTATTAGTAATTTCCCTTTCTCAGGAAACCTAATTACCCAGGTGCTTCATCCTCATTCCTCTGTCATTCTATCAGAGTATTAGACATCCCAGCAATGTTGCCACTGTGATGACTTCACATGAACACAGAACATCACCTCAAAAAAACTGGAGAACTTTGAACCAATCATTTTCCTTACATTTTGACTGCCTTTCAAAATCAAGATTTGCCTTTGTTAAGTCTCCAGAGTCCTCAAGAGCTTTTGTTTGAGAGAAAATTTGATTGTCTTCTATATACCAGGTGTATTAGGGTTCTCTAGAGAGGCAAAACTAATAGGATAGATGTATATATGAAGGGGAGTTTTTTAAGGAGTGTTGGCTCACATGATCATGGGATGAAGTCCCACAATAGGCCATCTGCAAGCTGAGGAGCAAGGAAGCCTGTCTGAGTCTCAAAACCTCATAAGTAGGGAAGTCAACAGTGCAGCCTTCAGTCTGTGGCTGAAGGCCCCAAAGACCCTGGTAAACCATTGGTGTAGGTCCAAGAGTCCAAAAGTTGAAGAACTTGGTATTCTGATGTTTGAGGGCAGGAAATCCAGCACAGGAGAAAAATGGAGGCTGGAAGACTCAGCCAGTCTAGTCCTTCCATGTTCCTCTGCCTGCACATGGATGAATACATCAGGTCTTATAGAGACTGAGTTGTAGGAGATTAACAAACAGCCTGCTTGGTTGAAATGCATTGACAGTTTAGCTCATTCTTTGGTCTATTTAATTTTAAGTTGGTTTGTTTCATGGGTACCATGGCTAAGGAGCATACTGCAAGCTGTTGGTATTGCCCTCCTGATAGTCATAACGGTAGTCTCCCTGGTGCACTGTAGTCTTTCAGGTTTTAAATGTCTGCATGAAGCCATCGATAAAATGTCACATGGTTTATCTTTGACTGAAATGACTAAATCTTGAAGAAATGCATGGTCATGAGGACTCTGTAACCTACAAATGACATGCTGAGATTGTAACCCAAAATGATGGTAATCGAGAGTAGTGCTAAAGCTCTAAGTTTTGGTCACACTCTCACCTAAGTGAGAACTTGATCAAAAGGAGGGAAGTGTTAAACAAAATTATGGAAGGTCGTTGATTTGGACTGAGCACCAGGACCCAAAATACCAGACCAGACCAAACCAAAATGGAGTCACTTATGTTAAATGTGATTTAATCAAACTAATACTTTAAGGAAGCAGATAGATTGCAAGACAGACCAGTTGTTTTGTTTGTTTGTTTTTTTGATCTCTCTTCTGAAAACAGGTGATTCTAGCATAAGAAAGTCACCGCTGCTTTAATCTTTACAAACAAGTAACCAGAAGACCTTACCCTCATCTTTGTTCTGCTATTTCCCAATGGGATTTGTGACCAGTTAAGTACATTTACGATGGTGACAGAGTGACATTAATGCATAAAGTTTTTAATGGGCAATTCTTAAATTAAGTTTAGCCTAAAGCTGCTTCCATACATATTTTAAGTCTCTCCCAAAGGTTTCTCTGTACATGGTGAACTGTAACCTAAGTAGACGTGTAAACAGACTAACCAACTCTTGTACCAGTCATTGAGTTTCAACCAATCAAGGCAGCCAACTGTTAAAATTGTGTTCAAATAAGGCAAACACTAAACTGTAACAAATCCAACTATTTCTGTACCTCCGTTCCACTTTCTATATGTCACTTTTCTTTTTTGCCCATATTCTTTTCTGACTATGCAGCAACACTGGAGTCACTCTTGAAACTATTCAGGTTAAAGCACGTTGCCCAACTTGGGAATTATTCTTTGCTCAATTAAATGCTGTTAAATTTAATTTGTCTAAACTTTTCTGTAACATGACAAATATACTAATTACCCTGATTTGATTATTACACATCATATGCATGTAACAAAATATCACATGTACCCTTTAAATAAGCACAGTAATTATATATCAACAAAAAATTGAGAAAAAAAGATGAATTTTCTTTTAGGACCTACAGCTACCCATAAAAAAAGCTTCTTTCACGTGAAATAGCCTTCTCCCTAGGATAGAACGAAAACTTTGATTCATTTTTTTCTTCTGCTGTCTATTTTTTGAATTTAAGTTTTTGAAAGAAAATAATAATTTAAAGAAAGAGTTTAACGTGAGCTGAAGAATATGTTACCTTTCTTTCTAAAGCAACATGAAGAAAATTGCATAAAAATAGCATTTTTTATTTTATCAGAGAAAAAGATTATTTGCCTAGATAAAAAATAACAAGACCGGCTGCAATGGCTCATGCCTGTAATCTCAGCACTTTGGGAGGCCGAGGCAGGTGGATCGCTTGAGCTCATGAGTTCAAGAACACCCTAGGCAGCGTGGCAAAACCTTGTATCTACAAAAAATACAAAAATTAGCCAGTTGGGATGGCATTTGCCTGTAGTCAGAAAGCTAAGTCAGGATAATTGCTTGAGCCCAGGAGGTAGAGGTTGCAGTGAGCCAAGATCATGCCGTTGCACTCCAGCCTGGGAGACAGGTGAAACCCTGTCTCAAAAAAAAAAAAAAAAAAAAAGATAAAAGAAAAAAAAAGCAATAAAACTCAATTCAGGGGAAGATTTGTGTTTCTCCTGACAGCTGCAAAATCATCTGTGGTTGAATGTAACTCCTGAAGTCCAACCCATTTCACTGATATTGGAGAATAAGTAGCTGAGGTCAGGCAAGATTTGTTCTTTCTCATTAGTGTGTTGTATTAATCGTGTTTTTTACTGTCTGTATTTTCTCATGCTGTGACCTCCAGAGGTCTTCCTGGAGCCTTGCTGCCCATTCTGGGAGAAACTCCACCTCTCTCAGATTAACTAATTCCTAGACATAACAAATGACTTGCCCACTAGCATTCCTTTCATATGCAAATGAACAAATCCACAGAATTTATCCTCAACCTTCTCCTTTATCTGACTCTCAGATCCCAAGCCAATATTCTCCCTGTACTAAATCACCCTAGGGCCAAATATGGGACCACTGAAGACCACTTCTATATCCCAGAGCCTTGAGAAAGTCAAACTATCCAATCTTAAATTTGCTCAAACTTGCCTCACTCATTCTTTCCCAGGGAAACCACAATACAGGCCCTGGACTGTGCTTTCTACTTAGCTCCTTCCGCCTTCTGACTAACCCTGGAACTTCACCATGTGTCACCACATGGTACGGCATGCCCTCTTCTCTTGGGAGCTGTAATTAATAACCTCCCCTTTCAAAGTCAGTTGCCTCAATGTCTGTTTCCTCACCACACCTGAATAAAACAAATCCGGGGTATCTGTGAATGCATGCATCAGTTCCTTATT